>NW_021604704.1:3424408-3495466 GCF_004785775.1 Grammomys surdaster
AAAAACAAAAAAAAAAAAAAAAAAAAGCTTAAGGAACAGTTTCACTCTGGCTCATCCTGGAATTCTTCAGTGTTGTCAGGGATTTGGATTTACCTGAGTGTGTAAGGGGCCCCCAAGGGGAGTCCCCACTCTCACCCGGAGTTGTGCGCACCCAAGGAAACACGGAGACTGGCTTGATGGAAAATAGCAAAAGGTAGTTTACTGACAAAGGCCCTTGGGTCAAAAACACATCCCATGCAAGGGAAGGATTTCGACTGGCTCTGACAGTTTACAGTTGATATAGGGAATGGCGCAGGGGGAAGGGGGAGAGCAGGAAACTTTGGCGCGGTTACATTTGATTGGCTATTTTAAACATCAGCAATAGATGTAAGTTATCATTTTGGTGGGCATAGCAAGCTTTTCCTGCTGGTCATGATGACTCGTATTTTTTGTATTTTTGGCCATGGAACCTCAGACTTTCTGATAGGAGAATAAAAACACCAGATGGCCCATTTCTCATTTGGGCATGTTTAGACTTGTCAAGGTTTGTCTTGGTTTTGTTCCTACATTCATGGTCACCTTGCCCTAGGAGGAACTGGTTATTTTTTGTTTTGGCTGTTTTCAGCAAATTGTTGGTGGTCTGGGGGCTTCTGCCGAGGTATTTTGATTTTTTGTCCTCATAAGTGGAGCTGTCTCCTGGGGAAGAGAACTAACTTCTCAGAGCAATGGTGGTTATGCAGGCTTCAGACCCTGCCTCCTTGCCACCACTGCTACTGACATCTTTGGTGTCCTGAGGATGTGATGAACTCTGGAGAGTCCTAGGTGATAGGTGATAGGTTATTTCTCCATCATCAGTGAAATGACCCACTTTAAGCCAGATTAGGTTATATTAAAGGTAGGTTTATTGGTAAGCTGCTCTCGGGTGGGTGAGTTCAATGGCCCCAAGGGCCAAGGCCGGGGAAGTCTCTATGGGGAAAGGGGGTAGATAGGGGAGGGAGAAAGAGAGAAAAGGGGGTATACACATGCAAAGAGAGAGAGAGAAAGAGAGAGAGAGAGGGAGGGAGAGAGGGAGAGAGGGAGAAAGGGAGAGAGAGGGAGAGGGAGAGGGAGAGGGAGAGAGAGAGAGAGAGAACCAAAATGTCTGGATTATATGGGGAGGAGTCTCTGGGGAAGGGCAGCCCAGCCCCTGGATTGAAAAGTTCAAGGTTGGGGGACAGGGTGTGCCAGGTAGGGACTGAGGAATGCTGGGAGAACCTGGAAAGCCAGGTCTGCTTTAATATGTAAAATATGCATTTCAGTCCCTTGTCAGGGTTGAGTCAGTCCAAAACCAAACACTAGGATGTTCTGTGGTTTGATTCAAGTGTGGGTTCCCTGGGTATATACACATGACAAAATTAATCAAGCTGCTAACTTAAGTTTTATGTACTTTTCTGTGTGTAAATAATATACAAATAAAGCTCTAGTGACAGGGGAAAAAAACATAACAGATAAGGAAAGACACTTTATACTTTGTAAATCTTTTGTTGTTAAGGACTTTTCAAAGCTTTTATCAAAGTATGACTACTATATGACTTGCAATGTCACGGACTTCCTTTGCCTGTTTTTAACCATTATATAGGATGGGCTCTTCTGTTTGCTTGCTTTCCCATCTAACATTATGCCTTTACTTGCCATTGCTGCTCTCCTTTTCTCTGGGACTCTTAGCCACCCTCTTGCCAGAATGGGGCTGCCACCACCTCTTCATCCTCTTCATGCCGTAAGTTTAGCCCACTTGTGATAAAAAAATAAATAAATCACCATCCAGGAAAATTTTAAAAGACTATTCAGAAGTCTTTTATTGAACCTAATACCAGGGTGCAGGACAAGGAGGATCTCCCAGGCAACTTGAAAAGTGAGCCAAACAGCCTTGTTAGCTAGATTGAGTAGGACATGCAAATGAAGAATTGTATTTGTACCAATCACAGAACACCTTTTAGTTCCACCAATCACAGGCCTCAAGTAGGGACTAATTTCAGGCTTTGCATATAGACCAATCACAAAATTCTCACTGCACCAGTCTCAGAATAGGAGCCCCTACCACACCACACCACACCACACCACACCACACCACACCCTGGGTGGAGATGGAAGAGTAGCTGCAGGGTCATCTGAAGTTCATTGAGATTTGTCTAAACCTGTGGTGCTGTCTTCCAAGGCAGATGCTGATGGTCTCTAGAGGTCATGAGTAACTAGATAAAAACCTCCTGAAGCAGGAGACAAGGTGTAAGGCACATTTTGTGGTCTTTGTAGCTGGAGTGTTCTTAGACTGATCACAAAGTATCCAAAATAGCTGAGGTAGGGGCTAGGCTTGGCAGTGAAGGCCCCTAATTCCAGCATTAGAGAGGCAGAGGCAGGCAGATTTTCTGTGAATTTGTGGCCAGACTGGTCTAAAGAATGAGATATTAGCCAGCCAGGACTACACAGTGAGAACTGTCCCCAAACAAATAACAACAGAACAAAAACCCAGATGGGTTGCCATGACAGCAGTCTGGCCTTGCCTCCAGGCACAAGAAAAGGTTCTATCCCCCCCCCCCCCACTGGTTTGCCCCAGGGCTTTCACCCATTCACAGAAGAAGAAAGAAGAGCCCATGGGGTATTTGCAATAAAGACTTAAGGAAAACTCAACGCAAAATTCATATTCTCAATACCATTTAACAATGTTTACTAGTGCTTAGGTCAGTACTTCAGGAAGAGTTAAGTCTCCCTATCTGTTCCCCCCTACCCCCCAGCCTCTGCCCACTTTTGGTTTGACTCTGTAATTCTGGCTGTCCTGGAACTCACTCTATAGACCAGGCTGCCTTCAAACTCAGAGATTGGCCTGCCTCTGATCCCCAAGTGCTGGGATTAAAGGCTTGTGCCACTATACTTGGCTTCTCTGTCTTAATATTCCCAGAATTGGGACACAGAATTCTATGTCACCTCAAGGAACATCTTGGTGACTAGGGCTTCTATAACAAAATACCCCAGAGAGTGAACAGCTCAGAAAGACATTCTCCCCATAGTTTAGGAGGCTAGGAGTCTAAGACCTAGATGCCAGCATGCTAAGGCCATGGAGAGGGCTCTCTTCCTGACTTGTAGATGTCACAGTCTAGCCTGATATTGCCAGATTCTTGGCTTCTTATTCAAAGAATTGAAACAACAAAGGCTTATACAAATTGCAAAAGTAATGAGGAAGCTCTATTAAACATAAAGCAATAGTTCAGATTAGAAAGGCAGACAATGTCAATGTTGACAGTGAGCCAAAGTGGAGATCTCACTCAAGGGCAGCTTATAGCCTAGGGTCTCTTTTCCCGTGTAGAGGAAGGAAGGGCTGGTTACTAGGGTTGCAGTTTGAGTAAGTATTTTGATTGATAGATTAGGTCATATAATTCTTTCTTTCTCTCTTTCTTTCTTTCTTTCGTTTCTTTTCTTTTTTTTTCTTTTTTTTTTTTTTTGGCTTTTTGAGACAGGGTTTCTCTGTGTAGCCCTGGCTATCCTGGAACTCACTCTGTAGACCAGGCTGGCCTCAAACTCAGAAATCCATCTGCCTCTGCCTCCCAAGTGCTGGGATTAAAGGCGTGGACCACCACCGCCCAGCTTAATTATTTCTTTATTGTCCATGTTCCTTCCCATAATGCATCTGATCAATTATGTATAAGCATAAGATGACAAATAGGGGAATCTCCCTAAAAGGTCACTTGAGGACAGTTTGTATTATTGCGCAGCACCAAAAACCAAATCCAGGACAGATCAGTCTTTTTGGTCTTACATGGCATATGCAGAGTACAACTGGATAAAATATTTCTAGGTTTGAAGGTTCCTAAGGGGAGGAACTCCATGTTCAGACAGGGGTATGTATACAGCACCAGGAAGATAAGGGCCCTATATTGATAATAGGTTGCCAGGTGTGTTGTTTAGAGTGAACATGGAACTTGAGTAACAAGTGGTTGTGAGCCACTCAGTATTGATGTTAGGAACTGAATTCTGGTCCTCTTCAAGAGGATTAAATGGAAATACCTTAACCCATTGAGCCATCTCATTACCCCACTATTTTTATGGGTCTGGTAGTTTGAATAAGAATGAGCTCCATAGGCTCATATATTTGGATGCCTAGTCACCAGGGAGTAAGTAGTACTTCTTGGAAGGATTGTAAGGATTAGGAGGTGTGGCCTTGCTGGAGGAAGTTTGTCATTGGGGATGGAGTTTGGGGTTTCAAAAGCTAAGCCCAGAGTCTTTCTGACTACAAATCATAATGTATCACTCAGCTGCACCTCTAGCACCATGTCTACATGCATACCACCATGGTCCCTGCCATGATGATAATGGACTAAACCTCTGAAGCTGTAAACCAGCCCCAATTAAATGTTTCTTTTTTAAGAGTTGCTGTGGTCATGGTGTCTCTTCACAGCAATAAAATAGTGACTAGGATATGGAGAACTTTTGGTGCCAATTCTAGGATGTTAGCAAGAATCTGACATTGGGCTAGGACAAGGAAGTAGCCTCAAGATCTTGGTCATTTTGATAAGTCCCTGAATATCATGAAACCTTTGTTTATGCTTTGATTGTTCTTTTACTACTTTGTTTATGCCTTAGAACCACTATATTCTTTGCATGTACCTAGAATAATATAAAAGCAGACTGGAAAAAATTAAGCCAGATTCAGCACTTGCTGGGGTCATACCATAATGTCATCTTATTGTCTTTTCTTTCTTTAATCCTTACCCCTCCCCTCCCTCAAGACCCTGTTGACTGACTGAGCAGGCTTAGTCACTAGGATGATGGAAATCATCAAACACACAGAAACCAGAGACTCAGGTGTAAGGAGCTTTTCAAAAATGATCCACATCTATTCTTGGTCTTTTGGCTAAGGTCAAGTGCAAAAATGATCCACGTGCTGTTCTTCTGATTGTACCTACTAGTCAGGAATGAGATTGCAAGGAAAGGGAACAGAATAATTGGAAATTAGTAGCTTTTTTCTGTTACTAGTTCAAGGATACTTGCATATCCTTTGTTAATTCTCTTAACCCTGCCAATAACTTTGGGCTGGGGTGGATTTAATGGAATAGTGTAGGAAGCAAGTGGAGTTGTTTGTTTTGGTTTTGTTTTTTGTTTGTTTTTCGAGACAGGGTTTCTCTGTATAGCCCTGGCTGTCCTGGAACTCTGTAAACCAGGCTGGTCTCAAACTGAGAGATCTGCCTGCCTCTGTCTCTGAAGCTCTGGGAATAAAGGGAATGCATCACCACAACCGAGCTTACAAGTGAAATTCTTTTTTTTTTTCTTTTCTTGGTTTTTCGAGACAGGGTTTCTCTGTGTAGCCCTGGCTGTCATGGAACTCACTCTGTAGACCAGACTGGCCTTGAACTCAGAATCAGAGGCCTGCCTCTGCCTCCCAAGTGCTGGGATTAAAGGCGTGCGCCACCACCACCCGGTACAAGTGAAGTTCTTAATGAATGTGTATTGTTTGACATGAGCCAGCCATGGTAAAGGACCAAAAAATATGACCCATGGGAAATTGGCAAAGTTTTTCCCTTGGCTCAGGTTCAGAAAAGCAAAGCCTTTTGCTATTTCTGTTCAAGGACTGGTGTTTACCAACAATTGACCAGTGTGTGCAAAACCAGCAACTGCAGCTTCTCCCTTCCAGAAGTTTACAGTCTAAAACTGCCCTATAGTGTACATAATACATGCACTGAGGTTCCTGGTTGTTGCTGTAGTTGGTTCCACTCCAACAGATTCCTCCATAGCCTACCTGACCTCACCTTTTCTGTTTGTGTGACTGTGTGTCTCTCCTTCACTGTCTTTCCAGACCCAAACTTCAAGGGTCAAGGCAATATAGTACTTACCTAGGATGCTGGAGGCCACGGGGTCTATTTGTAGTATACACACACACACACCCCTCCATTGAAAACTCTTTCCACAGTTTTTGCATTTAAAAAAAAGTTATCAAAAATGATAAGAGCGTGCTGAAAGAACACTGGAGCCAACATGAAGGAACTTCCAGTCCCCAAATTAAAACAATGTGAACAACTAAATAAAAAACAATATTAAACTGGACAGTGATAGTACATCCCTTTAATCCCAGGACTCAGGAGGCGAAGGCAAAAGGAACTATAAGTTCAAGGCTCAATCTGGTTTATAGAGTAAGTTTTAGAACAGCCAGAGCTATACAAAGAAACACTGACTCAAAACAAAACAAAGAACAATAGTAGATCAAAATCTATAGAATGAAATAAATAACAATGCACTCATACTGATATTGATATTTTAAAAAGAATAAAGATGGATGTAGGGGTGTACGCCTTTAATCCCAGCACTTGGGAGGCAGAGGCCAGTGGAGCTCAGTGAGTTCAAGGCCAGAATGGTCATAGACCATATGAAGCTTAAGAAGAAAGAAGATCAAAGTGTGGCTACTTCAGTCCTACTTAGAAGGGGGAACAAAATAATCACAGGAGATAGAGGGAGGGAAGAACCTGGGAGAGAGGGAGAAGGGAGAGGAAAAAAGGGTGGCAGGGTCAAGTATGGGAAGAGACAGGAGAGAAGTACAAAGGGTCAGGAAATTGAACAAAAATATGCAGCAGTGGGGGATGGGGAACTGGGGGTAGCCACTAGAAAGTCTCAGATGCCAGGGAAGCAAGAGGTTCCCAGGACCCAACAGGGATGACATTAGCTGAAATACCCAACAAAGGGGAGAGAGAACTTGTAGAGACCACCTCCACTAAATAGGCATGGCCCCCAGTTGAGTGATAGGTCCACCTACCCATCTCAAAAATTTTAACCAGGAATTGTTCCTATGTAAGGGAAATGCAGAGACAAAAAATGAAGTAGAGACTGAAGGAAAGGCTATCCAGAGACTGCCCAACCCCAGGGATCCATCCCATCTGCAGACACCAAACCCAGACACTATTGCTGATGCCAAGAAGTGCTTGTGGATAGGAGACTGATATAGTTGTCTCCTGAGAGACTCTTCCAGAACCTGACCAATACAAATGCAAACACTCACAGCCAACCATTGGACTGAGCCTGGAGACCCCAGTGGAAGGGGAAGGACTGAAGGTGCTGACAGGGATTGCAACTCCATAGGAAGAACAACAGTATCAACCAACCAGAGCTCCCAGGGACTAAACCACCAACCACAGAGTACACATGGAGGGACCCATGGCTCCAGTTGCATATGTAGCAGAGGATGGCCTTATCTGGCATCAATGGGAGGGGAAGCCCTTGGTCCTGTGGAGGCTTGATATCCCAGCATAAGGGAATGCTAGAGTGGTGAGGTAGGAATGGGAGTGGAGTGGGAGAGAGCACCCTCATAGAGGCAAGGTGGGGTGGAATGGGGAGTTTGTGGAGGAGAAACTGGGAAGGGGGACAACATTTGAAATGTAAATAAATAAAACAACCAAAAAAAAAAAAATACAATTGGTCCCTATAGATCTGTACCTTTTGTGGTTGAATATTTTGTTGACTGATTTTATAATCCAAACACCTAAGTGAATCTCTTATTTGTATTTTTCCTGGAGCAATCTGTAACCCCCAGCATGGCAGAATTCTTTGTGTTTCCTTAAACATTTTCTCTAAAGCATTTTTGTCAGAATCAGCCAACAAAATGTCATCCACATAGTGATAAATGATAGATTGAGGAAATTGCCTACAAATTAGTTCTAATGGTTGTTGCACAAAATATTGACATAAAGTTGGACTATTTAACATTTCCTGTGGAAGTACTTTCCAATGGTATCTTTTTATTGGACCACTGTTGTTCAGAGTAGGTACTGAGAAAGCAAACCTTTCTCTATCCCACTCATGCAAGGTTATTGTGAAATAGCAATTTGTCAAGTCAATTACTATTATAGGCCATGATCTCGGTAACAAAGATGATTTTTAAAAAGTCCAGGCTGTAAAGGACCCATTGATTGAATAACTTTGTTGCCCTTAAATAAGTTATTGTCCTCTATTTTCCTGATTTCTTTTTTACAACAAACACAGAGGAATTCCATGGGCTGGTAGACTCTTCAATATGTTGAGCCTCCAGCTGGTCTTATACCAGTTGTTCAAGTGCCTGCAATTTTTCTTTTGTTATGGGCCACTGCTCTTTCCATATAGGTCTATTCGATAACCAGTTTAGGGGCAAGGTTGTTAGTATATCAGCAGTGGCCCATTTTATAAATTTGAAAGCTCAATCCCTGTGATGTCTTGTGTTTGGATAATGGGCACTGCTTTTGATTGTTTTCTAGCACCCATATCAATAGCTTCCCCAAGGAGCATCTACTTATCACCCCAATTTTCTCATTCGCTGTCCTTAGAATTGCAGGAATATGAATTTGAGTATGCCATTATTGTAAAAGATCCATTCCCCATAAATTTATGGGTATATTAGCCACATAAGGTCTCAACTTCCCTGTTTGTCCTTCTGGTCCCACACATTTAATCCATGGGACACATTGTCTTATTCCTAATAATTTACTAATTTCTATAAACTATATGTAAACCTTCTGAAGTGGCCAAACTGGATTCAAAGACTTATGGGAAACTATACAAATGTCAGCTCCTGTATCCACCAAACCTTCCATTTCAACACTGTTCATTTGTACTATTAGTTTAGGTCTCTGATCATTAACCACTTTTTGCCAGAACACGCATTTTTCCAGTATTCCCAAAAGCCCTTTTTCTTTCTACCTACACAGCCTTGCCCTTGATGTAAGGAAACAACAGCTTAACAATTCTACCCCCTACATTAATTTGCATCTCCTTTTTTTACATATACCATAATTTTAGTTTCTTGCTATCCCCATCTACTATACATGAATGTACAATAAATTGTTGAGAAGTTAATCCATGTCTTCCCAAGATTATTCCCACTGTCCCTAAAGGTAAAGGACCATAAATACCAGTCAGTAACTTGTAATATTCAAGTTTTGGGGATAGAGATGTGTTTATAAAAAGATAAAGAGATAAAGAGTATGTTCTGTGGGTGTGTGGAGAGGTATGGGGGAAGGAGATGTCTCAGCGGGTCCATGACGAGGCATCTCTTCCCCCTGAGGGACCAGTCATACACCGGTATAGCATAGAATAGAGTTTATTCAGGGCATGGGGAGGGGAGCTGAAAGGGTAGTAGAAGCAGAGAGTAAGAAGTAGAGGCTGGCCATGACCACATGGAGAGATGGGGAAGAGAAGGGGGAAGGGTCAAGGGGACAGAGGGATCAAGAGAGCAAGAATGTGAGAGAGCAAGAGAGTAAGAGAGTATGAGCAAGAGAGCAAGAGAAAGATAAGGAGGCAAGCAGCCCCTTTTATAGTGGGCCAGGCCTACCTGGCTGTTGCCCCGTAACTGTGGGGGTGGAATTTAGACAGAATGCTAACAGATAGTGTAAGAGGCATATCTGCAGCCAGATCCGAAGCTGCACTTCTTTCTGTAGCTTGTATAAGATACTTAGTTTTGATTTTCTTGCCCACTTGGCACCTCCTGGCTGACCAAAGGAAGGCAGCTCATATTGTTTGCTGCAGGGCCTCAAGATGACAGGTGCCACTGTTTGTTTCCCAATGACAAGATGTTACCTTGTATGTCTCTCTTAGACCTACAATTCTTAGACCAATGTTTGCCCTTTCCATAGCAGCTACAATACCCTGGAAGCCTTTGTGGCTCATAGCAACCAGAACCTGCTTGTTCTCTACAATTACCATATTCTCTAGAGTCAATGGACCTGTTATTTTTGAGCTCCGAATCTTCTACCCTTACAGTTTCTTTAGTAATGGCCAAATTTTCCACAATTAAAGCATTGGGCATTTTGACTCCTAAGACTTCTAGCTATGATCTTCTCTGTGATGTTGGCATGATGTTCCTAAGAGTCAATTGCAGTTGTCTCTCTTATCCATTTGTCTATCAGGGTTCCTTGTGCTTTCAATGGTCAGATTGTTCAGTATTCACATTTTCAAATGCCAAGATCTCTATCAGTGACTGTCTGGGTCTGATATGGCTCTATTTACAGCTGAACCCAGTCTCTGTAAGAAATCAGTAAAGGCTTCTGTAGGACCCTGTACTGCCTTAATAGATTAGGTAGATTTCTTCCCTGGCTCCTCAATCATATATCCCAAACTCTTAAAGCTGCCATATGACATTGTTCATTTATGACATCATCAGGTTGGATTTGTTCTTGTAGATCAGCATAACACCCTTTACCAAACAGCTCGTCTTTAGTAACATTTATCCTCCTTGCTATATAATGTTGTTCTATTTTTGTGGCTTCCTGCCTCCACCACAATAATGGTTATTGAGCCGAGGCAAAAATCATACCAGAAAAGGTATCAATGGTAACATGAACGAAGTGTAATTTCCCAAATGAGGGGACATGTGTAACATCCATTTGCCAAATATCAAATATCATTGGGTGTAAGACCTGGGGGATTCATTCACTCCCAAGTTAGGGGAGGAGATAAACTGAGCACAGTGAGGGCAGTGAGTAACAATTTGAACAGCCTGTTCTCTGGTAATGTCACAATGAAATTTCAAGGAATTTGCATTAAGATGAAATTTATTATGCATAGCAACAGCCTTATCATAATAAATGATAAGTGATAATAATATCATAATATTATAAGTGATAATAATATCATAATAAATGATAATAGTGACTAAATTTAAGGCAAGCAAAATTTGTTTGGTGTGAAAATCAGCCTCACTATTACCTTGTGCGAAGGGGCCTAGCAACAATGAATGTCCCCGAATATGACCCACAAACACAGGCAAAGTTCGCTGCCACAAAAGAGCTTGCACCTGCAATAGGCAAGAGCAAATCGAAGACATAGGTGCCACTTAAGATGCAGTCTCTAAAGGTTCTATAATTTGAGAAACATATACACTATCAGTATATATATATATTACAAGCTTCATTTGGGAACAAAGATAGTGCCAATTGTATGACCTTTAGCTCTGCTAATTGTGCAGAGCAATTGGTCATCTGTAAGGTCTGAACTCTACCTTGGGAAGCAACTACAGCCCTACCATTGGAGGATCCATCAGTAAATACTAGGCAAGCCTGATTCAAGGGCTGATTGGAAATAATTTTTGGAAAAACCACCGGATGGAGCTTAAAATACTGGCACAACTTATTATCCAGATAATGACATCAAATTGGCTATTAATGGTACAAACAAGGCCCAGTCAACACAATTTTGAGATAAAATTTAGATCTGATCCTTATTATAAGGGGTAATAAACATGTCTGGTTCTTTACCAAACGTTTGTAGGCTTACTTTACAGGCTTTAAACAACAAGGAAACTACTGCCTGTGGGTAAGACAAAACAATCTTGGAGGGTGAAGATTGTAAATGAATCCATGAAATAGGGCCCTTCTGCCAAAAGGTACCTGTTGGGGGATGGTTTGATGCAAAAAACACAAATAACAGTTTCCTTGAATAGTCTACATAATTTAAATGAGTTTGTTCTAGAGCTTCCTATATCATTTTCAAGCATTCCCTAGCCTCTTCATTTAATTGTCTGGGGGAAGTGGGTGATGCATCTCCCTTAAGAATATCAAAGAGAGGTTTTAACTGTCCTGTGCTTAATTGTAAGGAAGGTCTTAACCAATTTTTGTCTCCTAACAATGTTTGATAATCATTTAAAGTTTTCAGAGTATCTGTTCTAATTTGTAACTTCTGAGGACAAATCCCCTTTTGTAATACTTCATGTCCTTCCTCATTTCTCCATTTTAAGATCTTATGGCTCTTGAGGGGTGCAGCAGCTGTCCCCACTCCTTGTAAGGTGGAAGAGGATCTATCCAGGGGCCAGCTACTAGGCCAAGATGTTTTAGATGTCACAGTAGTATCTGCACCAGTATCCAGAATTCCTTGCATAGATTTTCCATCAACCCAAAGGGTAAGGGTAGGGTGGTCCTCCAGGGTAGAAACCCAGAAAGCAGCAGTCCCTGTGACTCCAAATCCATCATCACCTTTAGTATTTTTAATTGTAGCATGTTTAGTAGGTAACTGCAGCAAAAGAACTAGCTGAGCAATTCTATCTCCCTGGGGAATAACTACAACTTCCCTATCCACAGTAACCATAAATTTTAATTTCTCCAGTATAATCTGAGTCTATCACTCCCAGAAGGATCCTAATTCCCTTCAACAAGGCACTGCTGCGTCCTAGGAGAAGGACTACACTCCCTGAAGTGATGGGGCCATACACTCCAGTACCTAATGCCTGAGGGCCCATTTGAGGTGTCAATACTGCTCTGGTGGAAGAGTGGAGATCCAATCCTGTGCTTCCTGGGTTACCTCTGACAAGGTCTTTGGCATAAAGGGGTAGATTTGAGGGACAAGTGGGACTGGAGTAGGGGTAATAGTGGTATTCATGGCTCTGTACACTTTGGTTTGTGGGCCCCAGAGCGGGGCCCTGCTGCCTGTTTCCCCGAAGAGGGAGAGAGCAGCCATCAGTATCTGATTTTGACCTGCATTCATTACTCTAATGATGGCCTTTTTGGCATTGAAGGCACGGGCTAGGACCTGTAATCCCCTTGTTCCCTGAACAATCCCTCTTAAAATGTCCAGCTTGGCCACATCCAAAGCAAGTTTTATTCTTGCTAGATCCTTTTTGCATGGCAGCTGTGAGTACTTGTCCCATAATAAAATTTCCATCAATTTCCTTGCAAACTCTAATATAATCATCTAAGGTTTTTGATCTATGTGGTCTAATGGCTTCTTTGAACCATTTATTAGCATTTTCAAAAGCTAACTGTTTTACTACAGGCATGGCGGTATCAGAGTCCCCAAACAATTTTTCTGCTAACTGGAGTAGTTTATTCACAAATTCTTCGAAAGGCTCAGAGGGTCCCTGGACCACCTTGGATAGTTGACCTCCAGCTGCCTTATTAGACAAGGCCTTCCAGGCTCTAATGGCTGCAGTGGCAATTTGGGCATAAACAGCAGGATCATAATGAATCTGCTGATGGAAAGCAGCATATTGTCCTGATCCAGTTAGCATTTCCAGACTTCTCTGGGGCTGCCCTGCCTGTGCATTTAATGTTGTTAAGGTAACGCATTGCTCCTGATATTCTCCCCTCCACAGTAAATCACCCCCTTCTTAGGGATGGGCTCCTCTACTCATCAATCCTTCAGGGAGCATTCATCATATACCGGAGGAACAGTAGCCTCTGTAGAATCCACAAAAGGGTTTTTACTAGGTGGTCGCTCTTCTTCCCAATCTGTTCCCTTTCGGACCTTGCATTTCTTCAATTTTTCCTTTAAATACACTATTTCCTTTTCTAAAGTTTCTTCCTCATCCTCAGAGCTGGAGCTATTCTCCACCTCATACTAAGATTTCCTACCTGCATCATCCTGTGCCACTACTCGTAAGAAGGAACTCACAATTCCCATGGTGCGATCAAAGCTCACACTCACTTAGCGCTGCTTTCAGTTTGATCCCATGCCACTTCTCCAATACATCCCACTCACTGCACCAGCCGGACAGCTTCTTCCAGAAACAATCCTGTCAGTTTCTCCCCACTTTCCTGATCTCGGTGGGACCTCCACTTGACAGCTCCTGCGCTGTCAGAGTACCAAGCTCTGGTGTAGGCCTGGGGGATTAAAGAAAGACTCAGGCTCAGATCATTCATTATGAGGGAATGCCAATGCCTTTACTGGGTAGGCTCAATATATGCACCATGTCAGGGAAGAAAAAACACAAACTCAGGAAAAAACAAGAACTCAATGGGGGGTGGGGGGGCAGTAGGATGTCAAGTGTAAATTCCCTTCCTGGGATGGATAACATGCCTTAGTCAGGATGTTTTTGATCTTAGAGGAACCACAGAATGTTACTTAGTAGACAGCAGCACACAGAAAGTCTCAGCCAGGGCATAGCAGCCCTTCGGGGTCCTACAATTTCCCATGGATCAAGCATTCAAACACAGGAATCTATGGGAGCCATACCTATTCAAACTACCACAGACACACACACAGAGGCAGAGAGAAATACACAGAGAGGTGGGGGCATCCTGTGTGGAAGGCTTGGAGAGCTTATATGAGGACTCTGAGAAGCACCAGGTGCCCAGCAAACTACACCCAAATCCAACCATGAGATTCCTGGGCTTGGTTTGGTACAAAGGCCAGGATTATGCACAGGTTGGGATAGAAAGAGCTAAGCTAAACATGCTCTCTCTGCTCTAATGCATCCAAAGGGGCAACTGGAGGGTCAGAAAAATAAACTCCAACAAGTTGTTCTCTAGCCTCCACATGCACACTATAAAAAGTGCATGCCCCCATATACAAATAAGCAAGAAACACAATCAAAAAGAGCAAGAAAACTATACAATGAGATATAAATTCCAACAGATGCCAGGGACCCTGGAAAGCTCACAGGAGCAGTAAGTTACCATCTGAAACTGGTTTGAGGTCAGGTTCTTTATTGTTCTGTAATATGTGATCATTGTAATCTTTCCCTCATGAAGTTGTTGTAGTAGTTTATATAAAATGATTAAAATAATGTGAAGAAAGTGGAAAGAAATAAAATATATACAACTAAATCCCAACAAAAGAACCCAATAGCCTATTTGAATGTTGGCCTAATGTGCACAGGGCCCCGAATCCCATTGCCACCAATGCAAAACTTTTTTTTTTTTTTTGGTTTTTCGAGACAGGGTTTCTCTGCATAGTCCTGGCTGTCCTGGAACTCACTCTGTAGACCAGGCTGGCCTCGAACTAAGAAATCCGCCTGTCTCTGCCTCCCAAGTGCTGGGATTAAAGGCGTGCGCCACCACCGCCCGGCTGCAAAACATTTTTTATGTATTATTATTTTTATGTGCATTGGTGTTTTGACTGCATGAAGGTGTCAGATCCCCTGGAACAGGAGTTATAGACAGTTGTGAGCTGCCATGTAGGTGCTGGGAATTGAACACAGGTCCTCTGGAAGAAGACCCAATCAGTGCTCTTAACTGCTGAGGCCTCTTTCCAGGCCCCTGCAAAATATTTTTTAAAAGTGACAAAACTATGATGGATAGGTCTGTCCAAACATGTATGGCCTTACTATTTGTCTCTAAACAATACAGTCCATGGACTATTTACACAGCAGTTGTGTTGGACTCTAAGATCTAACCCAGGGGATGCGCTCCAGCAGAAACACTCACAGACAGAGAATTAGATGCAATAACATGAGGTTTATTGTTGATAACCAGTGCACTGGAGTTCCCTCGCACACAGGCAAGAGGAACCCCAAGCCAAAGCTGAGAGCAGTTTTTATACCATTCTATTTTCACAGAGTTCACAGTGGCAGTTTTACCCCTTAAACAATAACCACAAAGGCTGACCTCAACAGCTGTTCCCAGGCCAGTTTCTAAGTAACTCAGATTTGCACATTATCTTTATAACACTGAGTGTTAGCTAAATGGCCTCTGTTTGCCCAGGTTTATTATGTTAAGGGCCCAGCTTCCTGATTACCTCTTATCTTGGGCCCTTCCCCTGGAATGTGTGTGTAAGTCTTTGGAATGTGCTCCTCCGGGGATGTATCCTGGGGCAGTTAATCTTTGAGTTTAAACTGAAACCTGAGATTCTTTCAATTTTAAGTTTAAACTGAGACCTGAAATTCCTACAGTTGCATTGAATGAGGTGTGATGTCACCTAGAGATAATGTAAACAGGGAGATGCCTGTGGGTGCTATGCAAATATGGTACCATTTTATGTAATGGCTTTGGACATCTGTGAGTTCTAATAGGGTTCTCATCCCTGAGATACTGAGAGACAACTGTAACTGACAGAGAAAGCAAATAGAAAGTCAGCAGCAATATGAGAGAACTAAGGAACACCATCAAGCAACAGACTCTAGGCAACCATTGCAGGACATTATCCAACAGCATGTTGGATACATAGATGTGTGTGTGTGTGTGTGTGTGTTGTTTTACTTTTGATTTTTGAAGCAGGGTCTCCTGTAGCCCAGGCTGGTCTACAACAACTTTTGTAGCCAAAAATGACTCAAACATCTGTTCTTCCTGCTTCCATTTCCCAAGTGCTTAGAAAAACAAGTGTTCATCAGCATACCAACCTGTACATGTGTTGCAGGAAATATTAAAATAGTGGCACCACCCCACGTTATCGCTGGCTACTCTCAGGCCCCGGTGACCTCACTGCTTCCATGGCTAGCTTCAAATAGTGACCACCCATCTTGATGTTCTCTTGAGGCAGATTCTGCTCACATTACCAGCCATCCACACACCCTGTGGTCAGTGGTCCCAAATCCCCCTAACTCAGTAAATCAAAACTCTTGAAGCTTATAATTTTTTCTTTTCGAGACAGAGTTTCTCTTTATAGCCCAGGCTGTCCTGGAACTCACTCTGTAGATCAGGCTGGCCTCGAACTCAGAAATCCGCCTGCCTCTGCCTCCCAAGTGCTGGGATTAAAGGCATGCGCCACCACCGCCTGGCCATCAATCAGATTTCTATATTAATAAATTCTCAATTCACAAGATGCCCACACAATAATTGATAATGGTACAAGCTGCCCACCTAGATTAGACAAGTCATCCCAATTATTCTATCCTTTATGATATTCATTGCTACCTGTGGCTATTTAAAGCCATTCAGAATCTGGATCATCTTCCTCCTCCTCCTCCTCCTCCTCCTCCTCCTCCTCCTCCTCCTCCTCCTCCATTTTCCTTTCTTCTCTTTCCTCTTCCTCTCTCTCCTCTCCTCCTTCTCTCCCAAACTTTTCAGCTCCACCTTCCCTTCCACTGCCCAATCACTGGCTCTAGCCTTTATTTTACAAGCTAAGGTGGGGAGAAGGTTCACAACAAGTCACCTGAGTCCATGACTCATTCCAGACAGCCCCTCCTGGGAAAGCAGAATTAACATCCAAATACAAACAGCACCAGGGCCATCCACAACATCCATTTTCAAGTGTGGGAAACCAAAACAAAACCTTTTCTTTCACTTTTTTAGTTTTGGGGATTGAATCCAGGGTCTCTACTGTTGTTGGAATCTAAGGTCTAATACTGCAAGGCTGCCTCGAAACCAAAAAGACAGAAATTAAAGAAAGAAGATTTGTTCAAGGTCAACCCTGAGAAATAGATTTCTCTGTCTCCACCTGTGTGTGTGTGTGTGTGTGTGTGTGTGATGTAAATGGTTTTTGTAGGACCCTAAAAAATTCAAGTGATACAAAGGACAGAAGCGTCTACCTTGGGTCTTACTTGCTTCTTTTCCAAAGTCAATCTGAACCTGGGACCTAGCTTCCAGAGCCAACATTTGCATTTCTTTTGAGCTTAATGTAGTACTTTCCTGCAAGCTGTACAGAGGCTGTTTGTTCAAATTTAGAATAGTTGGCAAAAGGAGTGGAAAGGGTTGGAAGGGAGAAGAAAAGGGACAACGCTATTCATTCTGTCTTTTTCTGTTTGTGGTCTTCTTCCTTCTCCTTCTCCTCTTCCTTCTCCTCTTCTTCCTCCTCCTCCTCCTCCTCCTCCTCCTCCTCCTCCTCCTCCTTCTTCTTCTTCCCCCCCCCTCTCTCAGACACACACACTCTGTTTTGTTTGAGATATGGTTTCTCTGTGTAGCCCTGGCTATACTGGAACTCACTCCATCGATCAGGCTGGCCTTGAACTCACAGAGATCTACCTGCCTCTGGCTCCTGAGTGCTGGGATTAAAGGCCTTTATCACCACCGGCCAACATCCACCTACTCTGTTATAGCACCACAGAGTTACGCCTGCAGTCCCTAAAACAAAACTCATTCTGTGTTGCGAAACAAACTAGGAAATCTAGGAAAACTGAAATCAAATTAATTTTTTTTGAAACAGCCTTGTGTATCCCAAACTGTCCTCAAATTCATATGCAGAGAATAACATTGAACTCCTGATTCTCCTGAGTCAGCCTTCTGAGTGCTGGCTTTACCGATGAGAGACATCACATTTGGTTTATGCTGTGCAGGGGACTGTACTCAGGGCTGGCTTTGTGCTTGGCAGGCAAAAGTTCTACCCATATCCGCCCTACAACCTAATTAAACTAAAAATCAATGACATCTAGAAAACTCTCAAGTATTTATAAATTAAACTGTGCATGTTAAAATGATTCATACGTTTAAAAAAAAATTAGATTGGATAGCCCATAGCGGCTATCCCAGTACTCTTTGGAGAGTGAGACAATAGAATCACTGTGAGTTTTGAGGTGAGCCTAAGCTACACAGTGAATTCCAGGCCAGCCTAGGCTATAGTTGAGATACTCTCAAAAGAACTGGGTTCACCTGAAAGGAGGGGTGGAAATGAAAAAAAGGACTGAGAGGTAAGAGAAGCATAAAGCCAAGACAAAGTTCTCTGATCAAGGCTCAACGTTTAATATTCAGCTCTTGTATATATAGAGAAAGCCCCACTGAGCCCATCCTTTGTTTCAGCCGGATTATGTCTCAAGGCAAGCTCAGCGGGCAGTCTAGTCTTCTAAATTCCTGTAGGAAGTTGTACCTGCAGCCAAGGTGGATAATTCCACCTAGGTCCTATTACTAGGTCTATTGTGATAAACAAGGTCTTTCCAGCCTGCTCAAGGCTGGGGGTGGGGGTGGGACACAAAGAATATTTGGGTTATCTTTTGTCTTTTTCTTACTAGAGATAGCACTCAAGGTCTTACAAAATGGTAAGCAAGTAAGTGATTTACTACCGAGTCACACCCCCCCCCAAAAAAAAAGAAAAGAAAAAGAAAAAGAAAACAAAAAAGCCAGGCGGTGGTGGCGCACACCTGTAATCCCAGCACTTGGGAGGCAGAGGCAGGTGGATTTCTGAGTTCGAGGCCAGCCTGGTCTACAGAGTGAGTTCCAGGACAGCCAGAACTAAAAAGAGAAACCCTGTCTCGAAAAAAAAAAAAAAAAAAAAAAAAAAAAAAGAAAGAAAGAAAGAAAGAAAAGAAAAGAAAAAAGAAAAACTACCGAGTCACAGCCCCAATCTTAGAAAACATTTTGAATTAAATGAAAACAAAAATATAGTCTACCTAATTTGTAGGATGCAGTTGAAGTGTACTGCTTTTAGGAAATTGCATACCATTAAACGCTTAAATTAGGAAAGAAGAAAGGTCAATGACCCCATCCTCTGTGTTGGCTGGCTCTGTGTCAATTTAGTCATCAGAGATAAAGGAGCCTCCCTTGAGGAAATGCCTCCATGAGATCCAGCTGTAAGGCATTTTCTCAATTAGAGATCAATGGTGAAGAGCCCAGCTGATTGTGGGTGGTGCCATGCCTGAGCTGGTGGTTCTAGGTTCTATAAGAAAGCCGGCTGACCAAGTCAGTAAGCAGCATCCCTCCATGGCCTCTGCATCTGCTCCTGATTCTAGGTTCCTGCCATTTAAATTCCTGGCCTAACTTCCTTCAGTGATGAACTACAAGCTGTAAGATGGAATAAACTGTTTCTTTCAGTCACAGCAATAGAAGGCAAGCTAAGACTGTTACTGTACTAAGAGATTAGAAAAGGGGATACAATAAACCCAAAGTGAGGAGAAGGAAATAATAAAGATAGAAATCAATGACACAGAAAAGCTAGCTCTCTGAAAGGATCAATAAAACTGAGGAGCTTCTAACCACATTGACAAAGAAACCAACTAAAATCCGAAGGTTGAGGCTTGGTAGAGGTCCTGCAGTGAATGAATGTATCCTACTTCGAAAGCCACAGACCACCCAAGATGTTGCAGGTAGGTTGAACAGCCACATTGAACTGCTTGAAAACTTCCCATTAAGAAAACAAAAGACAAATTGTTCCCGTTTTTTTTTCTGTGGGGAATGGTAAGAGGATCAGAAAGTGAAGGGCATTCTTGGCTACATACCAAGTTCAAGGCCAGCCTGGGATATGTGGGACCCTGCTTTTAACGAATGAGTGAGTGAATGAATGAATCATATATAGGTAAATAAAAAAAAAATCACCCACAACAAAAAATACTGTTTCAAGAATGAAAACTAGTAGGCATCCTTAGTTCAATGGTACAGCAAATGAGATCTTAGGTTCAATCCCCAGTAAGGAAAGGAGGGTACTAGGCATGTTGTTACATGCCTGCAATCCCAGCACTCAAGACACTAAGGCAGGAAGATTGTTAAAAGTTTCTAGGCCAGCCTGGGCTATGTAGCAAACCCTGTCTCAAAAAAAACTGAGGGGTTGGGGGGAGGGTGGCACATGTGTTTGGAAAGAGTTGCCATGAGGGGTGTTATTTTGTTAAACAGCTGTAAGGTATTTTCTTAATTAGTGATGGAGGGAGCTTACCTGTAGGCCTAAACTTGCCTGAACTCTGTAATCCAAACTACCCTGAAACTCTTGGCAATCCTCTTTCCTCAGCCTCCCTCATGCTGGGACTCTAGACATGTACCACCACAACCAGTTTACAATTTTTTTTTTTTTTTGTACTGGGTATTGAACCTAAGGCCTACATACTTACTAGGTGAGCAGCCACTCAATGAGAGTCCCAGCCCTACAAGCCACGTTTTTCAAATGGACAGGAAATTCTCTACCAAACAAGATAATAGAGATAGCAAGTTAATATACAAATAGAAATTTCAATTTTGTGAGTGCATGCACGTGTACACACATATGTGCTTGCACTCTTCTCATGAACATGCCATGTGAGTGCAGGTATCATGGAGGCCAGAAAAGGGTGTCAGATCAAAGAGGCAGGCTGTTACCACCTGCCCAACATGGGTTCTGGGAACTGAACTTGAGTTTTCTGTTTGAGCAGCCAGTGCTCTTAACCACTGAGCCATCTCTCCAGCCCCTCTCCCCCCCTTTTTTTTGAGATAAGGCCTTTCTAAATTGTCTGAGTGCACTTGCAGCCCCCTGAGACTGTACTGCCAGGCCCAGTTCACTTTTGTAATTTTTTATAAAGTTAAACATGCTGTAACCATGTAACCCAATATAAGCCAGTTTCACAGCCGTGCTAAGGGTTTGACACAGGGCCTTGCACATACTAGGTAGAACCTCTGTCCCAGAGCTTCTGACCCAGCATGTGTTTGTTCTATTGCTGCTACATTTCTCTCTCTCTCTCTTTTTCTGATTTATTTTTTTATGTATGTAAGTACACTGTAACTGTCTTCAGACACACCAGAAGATCTCATTACAGATGGTTATGAGCCACCATGTAGTTGCTGGGAATTGAACTCAGGACCTCTCAAAGAGTAGTCAGTTCTCTTAACCACTGAGCCATCTCCCCACCCCCCTGTTTTTCTTTTTTGATCTTTTGAGACAGAATCTCACTATGTAGTTCAGGCTGACCTGGAACTCACTATGTAGACAAGCCTCCATCCTGTTGTGGTTCTCCTGGTTCTACCTCCCTAATGGTAGAATTACAGACATTCAGCCGGGCAGTGGTGGCACACACCTGTAATCCCAGCACTTGGGAGGCAGAGACAGGCAGATTTCTGAGTTCAAGGCCAGCCTGGTCTACAGAGTGAGTTCCAGGACAGCCAGGACTACACAGAGAAACCCTGTCTCGAAAAACCAAAAAAAAAAGAAAGAAAGGAAAGAATTACAGACATTCAGCACACATTTGGCTTACTGTAATTTTTTTAAACTGGTACTGTAGAGTTTGAATAGAACATGCCTACCTTGCCCCTTGAGACAGATCACTCTGACTTTTGGCCAGATAGCAGATTCAAGGTTGAGAACATCCAAGTAGCTGGATCCGTCCCAAGGCTGCTGGAGCATTGCAGGTGAGGGAGACAGATGGTGGGGCCTCAGCCAAGTCTGCATCAATGGAATAAGAAGAAAGGGGTGGACCCTATTAAAAAATGGGGTACAGAGCTAAACAAAGAATTCTCAACCGAAGAAACTCGAATGGCCGAGAAGCACCTAAAGCATCCTTAGTCATCAGGGAAATGCAAATCAAAACAACTCTGAGATTCCACCTCATACCAGTCAGAATGGCTAAGATAAAAAACTCAGGTGATAGTAGATGCTGGTGAGGATGTGGAGAAAGAGGAACACTCCTCCATTGTTGGTGGGACTACAAGATGGTGCAACCAATCTGGAAATCAGTCTGGCAGTTCCTCAGAAAATTGGACATAGCATTACCTGAGGACCCAGCTATGTCATTCCTGGGCATATACCCAGAAGATGTTCTAACATATAACAAGGACACATGTTCCACTATGTTCTTTATAGCTTTATTTATAATAGCCAGAAGCTGGAAAGAACCCAGATGTCCTTCAACTGAGGGATGTATACAGAAAATGTGGTGCATTTACACAATGGAATATTACTCAGCTATTAAAAACAATGAATTTGAAAAATTGTTAGGTAAATGGATAGAACTAGAAAATATCATCCTGAGTGAAGTAACCCAATCACAAAAGAACACACATGGTATTCACTCACTGATTATTGGATTTTAGCCCAGAAGCTTGAAATACCCAAGATTCAACTCACAGACCACATGAAGCTCATGAAGAATGAAGATCAACTGGGGATGATTCAGTCCTTCTTAGAAGGAGCAACAAAATACTCAAGGGAGCAAATATGGAGACAAAGTGTAGGACAGAAACTGAAGGAGGGGCCATCTGGAGACCATTCCACCTGGGTATCCATTCCATGTACAGTCAGCAAAGGTAGACACTGATGTGGATGTCAGGAAGTGCATGCTGACAGGAGCCTGATATAGCTGTCTCCTTAGAGGTCTGCAAGAGTCTGACATATTCAGAGGCAGATGCTCACAGCTAACCATTGAACTGATCATGAGGTTCCCAGTGGAGGAGTTAGAGTGAAGACTGAAGGAATAGTTGAAAGGGTTTGTGACCCCATGAGGAGAGCAACAATACCAACCAACCAGAGCCCCCAGGGTTTAAACCACCAGCCTGGAAGCACTTAGGGAGGGACCCATGGCTCCAACTGTATATGCAAGGGAGGATGGCCCTGTCAGGTATAAGTGGGAGAGGAGATCCTTGGTCCCATGAAGCCTGGACGTCTTATGTGGGGATATTTGAGGGTGCAGAGGTGGGAATGGGGGGTAGTTGGGGGCACATCCTCATAGAAGCAAGAGGAAGGGGGATGGGATAGGGGTTCCTGGGCGGGACGAGGGGAAATGGGGTAAGAGGATAACATCTGAAATGTAAATAAAATATCCAATTTTTTAAAAAAGAAGAAAGGGTGGGTGTAGCAGGAGTTTTTACCCTATGCTCCCATTAGGTTGGGCTTCCAGCCACCCACCTAGGGAATCTTTGGCTCCACAAATGAAAGGTACACACACATTGGCTTATTTTGAATATGCCATCTAGCTCACTGGCTGGACACTTCTAATTCTCTATCTGCTACTGTAGGCCAAATCAGGGAAGTGGCCAGTGGCCACTTACCCAAAATCTCACATGACTGGTTGGCTTTATCTCCTGCAGCTCCTGCATCCATCTACATCCCACTACTTCACAGAGATTTCTCTTTCTCCTTCCACCTGCATCCTAGCCTCAGCAACACTAAGGGTCCCGCCCTGTCTCTCTTTGCCCAACCATTGGCCGCTGGCATCTTTACTGATCGATCAAAAACCAACTGGGGACAAGGACCTTTAGCATTTGGACATGCAGATTCTCAATGGAATCAAAGCATTAGAACCAGTCTCCAACAGGTGAGTCCAAGGAAACCACAGCCAACCTTTAATCCTTGCCAGTGCTCTGGAGGCAGAGACAAGATCTTCTCTGTGACGTGAAGGCCAGCCTTGTCTACATATAACAAGTGCCAGGCCAGCCAGAGCTATGCATTGAGACATTATCTTAAAGCAAAATACCAAATTAAAAAGGGCTGGGGATGTAGCTTAACCAGTATAACACTTGCCTAGTGATTGTAAGGTCCTGAGTTAAATCACCAGTGCTGGGGGTGCAGTGGGGGTGGGAGGGAAGGCATTTTAAAAAAAGAAATAAGGAATTCCCTTAGAGTGATTGAGCCAGGCTTGGTGGCACTCACCTGCCATCTTTAGCACTTGAGAGACAGAGGCTAGAGAATTGGGAGTTGAAACATTTAGCTCTGTAACAAAATTGAAGCTAGTAGGCTATATGAGATCCTGTCTCAAAGAACCTCATTGCTAATCACACCTCAAAACTACCATAATTCCTCATAGCAGGATGTTTGCAAGAACTAGCAAGTTCAGGGGCCAGAGAGATGACTTAGTGGTTAAGTACTGTTCTTCCAGAGGACCTGGGTTTCCTAGCACCCACATTATGTTGCTCACAACAACCTCTAACTCCAGTTTCAGGGGATCTGATTCCCTCTGACCTCCCTGTACCAGACTAAACACAAATTGTGCACACAACCCCACACAATCACACAGGTGTGCGTGCACATACACAATTTTTGTTTTTATTTATTTATTATTATTATTTGTTTTTTTGAGACAAGGTTTCTCTGTGTAGCCCTGGCTGTCCTGGAACTCACTCTGTAGACCAGGCTGGCCTCAAACTCAGAAGTCCACCTGCTTCTGCCTCCCAAGTGCTGGGATTAAAGGCATGTGCCACCACCACCCAGCTTTATTTTTCTTTGGAGAGAGAGTCTCACTATGTAACTCTGACTATCCTGAAACTCACTAAGTAAATCTGCCTGCTTCTCTGCCTCCGGAGATCTGGGTTTAAAGGCAAACACCATCATACCCAGTTAAAAATAAATCTTTTTTTTTTTAAAGAAGAATTGAAATTTCTCATAGATTTTAAAATGAAGAACAGTAACAGAAAGTGAGCACGTGGCTCATGCTCGTATTTCTAGCACTTGTGTGTATGTAGCAAGACTGGTGAGTTCTTAGAGCACACACCTGGAAGTTCAGCACTCGAGATCAAGGCAGTAGAACCATGAGTTCCAGGCCACTGAGAACTGTGTAGCAAGACCTTAAATACTAAAAACCAATAAGTAGGCCTGGAGAGATGGCTCAAAGGTTAGGAGCACTGGCTGCTCCTCTAGAGAATGCAGGTTCAATTCAGCATCCACATGATAGCTCACAACTGTCTGCAACTCCAGTTCCAGGAGATCTTATGGCACTAGGCATGCACATGGTGACATATATATATGCATACTGGCAAAACACTCATATACAATAAAACAAAATAAATCTTTTTTAAAAAAACCAGTAAGCTGGGTGGCAGTGGTACACATATTTAATCCCAGCACTTGGAAGGCAGAGGCAGGTGCATATCTGTGAGTCCAAGGCCAGTCTGATCTACAAATAGAGGTTCAGGATAGCCAGGGCTACATGGGGAAACCCTGTCTCAAAACTGAAGCGGAAGTTTCTGGTTGTGTCATGTGATGGACAGTCAAGGGAAGACACATGATATTTGGAGAGAGTATAAATAGGACTCAACGGACAGTGATGTTTGGGTAGCCTTGCACCACTTCATTTGTCTCAAGTCTTGGATGATCTCCGATTTGTTGAGAGAGGCATGACCGAGAATTTCTCCTGGTGTTACTCATGCTGACTTGTGCTGGTGGAGGTCTAGCAATTTCTACTAGTTTGTACACTGCTGGTGATTTGTGTTTGGTAGTCTGACACTTTGAACTGCTTGTATCCTGACAAACAGAGATTGGAATTGCCCCAAAGAACTCCTTCTAAACAGGTCCACAGCCCCTTGTCTCATTTACCATCTTTTCTTCCCTACCTTTGGACAGTGGGCTAGAAGGGACTTGAACTATTTGAGAACCCTTATTAAAAGTAGGTTTTGAAAAATGTAAGCCTACACAAAACCACACCCACCCACCCACCCCCAAAAAACACACACAAAACAAGCATGAGTCACTATGGCATCTTTGAATCTTGATTGGCTGCTATACCTTTACTTGAAATAGATTCTACCCTATTACAATAGTGTCTCTGCTGCAAGGTGTTGTCCATATCCCTGACAGGACTCTGTGTTCATGTCACACATGTTTTATCTTCTGTAACAGGGAAAATTAAAACCTAAAGTCAAAGTTGATCTTGCATGAGTGTGTGTACAAGCGCACACATATATGGAGGTCAGAGGTCAATCTCAGGCATCATTCCTCAGGAACTGTCTACCTTGTTTTTATGAGATGAGGTCTCTCCCTGAACTGGGAACTTGCTGTTATGGTTAGACTGGCTAGCCAGAGATCTTCCAGTGTCCACCTCCCTAGGCATGGGATTACAAGCACACGCTATCATGCCTGGCTTTGTTTGTTTGTTTGTTTGTTTGTTTGTTTTTTGAGAAAGGGTTTCTCTGTGTAGCCCTGGCTGTCCTGGAACTCACTCTGTAGACCAGGCTGGCCTTGAACTCAGAAATCTGCCTGCCTCTGCCTCCCAAGTGCTAGGATTAAAGGTGTGTGCCACCACCGCCCAGCAATGCTTGGCTTTTTACATGGGTTCTCGAGATTGAACTCAATCCTTCGTGCTTATATCACAAGCATTTCACCCACTTAGCTATCTCCTGAGCTCCAAGTTAGAGTTTTAAAAGAAGAAAGTCCTTATTTGCAAAGCCATTTATCATCTTGTGAGAAACTACGTGAAACTACTAAGACAAATGCTTAGGTTCACCGTCTCCCTCAAGTTCATTGGTTCTTTATACACTAATTTTAATTTAGGGGAGAAATATCTATACCTTTGGGATTTCAAGGATAGACCAGGGGAATGTGGCCAAGATGCACAAGTGTTTATTTTCCTGTGTACCAAGAAATTAAGGAGAAAATAGCTCAGTCAGGTACTGATACACTCGGTCCTCCATTTCTTTAGTCTGCGCATGTGCAGAGCGTGTGTCCTTGTGCTCATGGACAGGTTCCTTCACTCTCTGGCATCATGCTTGATATTCTAAGCTCTCCTTAGGAAGGCACAGCCTTCTTAGGGGATCCCAGCTGCTTCTCATTTACTTCAACTTGGAAACAGGGGTACCAACTAAGGAGCAGAGTGTTGTCCAGGCAGCATGATACCATCCAGAACTAAATCAGGGTTTCTCTTGGAAGGCAGAGACAGAAACAGAGGCAGAGAGGCAGCAGCTGTTCCCGTGGTCCACATTGAGGCTGCAGGGGAGAGAAGAACCAGTAGATGTGAGCAATATCCAGAAAAATAAGGAAAGCAGCTAGTGGACAGAGTGAGGTAATGGGGAATTGTCGGAGGGGCTCTCTGCTCACACCCTGGCAGGATGGAAGGAGTGAGGGAAGGGGAGGGTTAGTTTTTGTGACAATCTACTATTATATGTCCTTAGGAACCCTGAAATCACCAAATGGCACTAAATAGATAATTTAGTTGTAACTCCTTAACTTTTTTTTTCTCTTAAGATTCTATTTTATATATGTGAGTACACTGTAGCTGTCTTCAGACACATTAGAAAGAGGGCATTGAATCCCATTACAGATGGTTGTGAGCCACCATGTGGTTGCTGGGAATTGAACTCAGGACCTCTGGAAGAACAATCAGCTTCCTAACTGTAGAAAGCCGCGGCTTGTGCTGACAGAATTCGCCATTACAAAATGGCGCTGGCATCCGGTGCTCCTCCAAGTAAACAAGTAAACTGCGCATGTGTTGTGGTGACAGCATTCGCCATTACAAGATGGCGCTGGCATCTGGTGCTCCTCCAAGTAAACAAGTAAACTGCGCATGTGCTATGGTAAAAGCGCGCCAAAGTCAAAGCCCATCCCGGGGCGTTTTGGCGGGTAACGAGTAAGCAGCCAATCAGAAGTGAACACGCCGCTCCAAGGGTATATAAACAGTGCCTTTTCCGGGCCCAGGGTCTTCCTCTTTACATTGGAATAAATGTTTGCTGCGGAAGGATCCTGGTGTGTTGCCGTGTCTTCCTTGCTGGCGAGGTGGGCACGCTTCACACCTAACCACTGAGCCATCTCTCCAGCCCCAACTCCTTAACTCTTAACTGCTCAGAGGTTAAGTATTCTTGACTTTCTTTCTTCTTCATTTTTGAGACAGGGTCTCATCATAGGCTAAGCTGGCATCTAGTTCATGGCAATCCTCTTGCCTCAAGTTACCATACCACTGCCCACTACCCAGCAAATGTGTTCTCTTTAGCACTTTCTAGGTCCTTTATGATTAGGGTAGCTAGCTAGAAAAACCGGGAAGGCCTCTGTGGTAAGGCAGGTACTAGAATTGAGTTCTGAGTGAGGCAATAGTGAAGTGAAGAAAGAATCTAGCAGGAAGCTTGGTGTAACAGGCACACAGAGGATGTGGGAGAGTCTTAAAGGCATGCTGGAAACAGCCTAGCCAATGAGGCTGTTGCAGTGGTTCACATGAAAGAGGAAGTAAATTCAGCCCACTGACTTTTAAACCTCACCAGAGTGACTAGGTAAACGATGGAGCCACTAAACAAGATGAGGGAGAAGCATAGAGAGGACAGAGAGAGGCAAAGTGTCAAGGAGTACCACAGCACTTGAGTATTATAAACTATTAAGATGCTTAAATATATTAATAAATTTTGGGACAGTGAGGTGCTGTGGTGCACTCCTTTAGTCCCAGCACTTGGGGGACAGAGGCAGGAAGATCTCTGTGAGTTCAAGAACAGTCTGGTCTACAGAGTGAGAGTTCCAGGACAGCCAGAGTTATGAAGAAACACCTTGCTTCAAAAGTAAATAAATTTTGGGACAAAAAAAACATAGTCATCTCTATAGAGACAGGTAAGTCAAATCTAGCCTTGATTCAATAATAAAAAATAAAATACAGGGAGCTGGAGAGATGGCTCCGTGGTTAGGAATGTGGACTGTTCATACCAAGAAGCTGAGTTCCACTTCTAGCACCTATTAGTGGGCTGGCTCACAGCAGCCTGTAAAACCCTAGCTTCAGGGGACCTGACACCCTCTCTTCTGGATGCCTTAGGTACACATACCCACACATATTTTTTTAAAACTAAATCTTTTTTTAAAAAAATTCAAAATATCAACACACTAATAACTTTAACACATTTGACATTAATTATTCTGGCATCATGTCTATTGGAGAAATACTGGAAGAATTCACTATTATTTAACATTGTACTGGTTTTAGTAATAAAAATTGGAAAAAAATAGAGAAAATGAATTAGATATACTAACAAATGCCATTAGAAAAAATAAGTTAAGAGCAAATAAATGAGAGATCTAATAATTATAGGAAATAAAACTGTCATTCCTAGCAGATGATATGACTGTGACCATGAGAAATCAAAGAAATAACTGAGAAACTAGTGTGAAGTGATAATTCAGTAGCTAAAAATAAAATATATGGAAATCTATAGCTTTCCTATATATAGTTGCGGGATGGAGAACCATGCCAGGAAGCTTGGCAAAGTAGACCAGGACATCGAGAGACTCAGTGGACACGTACCCGAGACGTAGGTGACTCCCCACTTCCTGCCAGATTCCTGGCCTGGAACATGTGCCACATTCCCCACATAAGGAAATGTGACCTGTGGTCACATAGGCCCAGAACAGAGTTCTCCATGCTAACGAGGTACCTAGAGGCCCCAAGGGCTAAGCCAGTAAGTTTCCCTTCCCAGACATTCCTCCCTGCAAAAGGTATTTAATCTCTGGTCCACTCTGAGAAGGGGAGAACTGTAAGGTATGCACCCATTTTCCACGATGAACAGCCAATAAACAATATGGACTGTCTCTTTCCTCTACCACCGCCATGGGGAATGTGCCACAGCTAAATCTTCTATAGAAGGCCTCTCTGCACTTCCAGCCTCTTCCACCAAGCTAAGGACAATCGCTGCGAGACAAGGCAGAACTCCCTTCCTCACTCCCTTCCCCACAGCCCCGGCCTTGTTGCAGGCCCGGGGACCCCCGAGTCAGCCCCAGCTTTCCAACATTTCAGACTGTGCTTCCCCACCCCCAGATCAGTGTCTTGGCACTTCCCTGAAGCTCAGAACCGGCAGGGTAGATACGTAGGATAAGTGCGGTCAAACTCCTGAGTGGCCAAGCCCTGAGGCAGGCAGAACGCAGACCCACATATAGGTTAAACTATGATGGAGTCATAGCTAGATGGCTCAGTGGGGAAAGGTGCTTGGCCTGAGTTTAATCTTCAGCAGAATTCACTACATAAGGGGGACAGAAAACCATCTACAAGTTGTCCTCTGATCTTGTATGCTATGGTGTGTGTGTGTGTCTGTGTAGAACACAGACAATTCAGTAATGGAGGCAAGATGACCGTAAGTTGGTCAGAAAGACAGAAATAGGTTTGTCCATACCTGGGAACACTCTCCATATCTTCTCCACCTGAGAGCATGGAAAGCAAAAGTGGGGGAAACAGGAAGTAGTGTGAGTAATGGCTACTTCTGTGCTCACTTAGCGTCTTGCGTTTTCAAACAGTGACTCATATATCCCACGTTAGTCTCAAACTTGGAGGGTCTATGAAGCCATGAATGAACTTTAACTCCTGGTCCTCATGCCTCCATTCCACAAATCCCTGGGATTATAGGCATTTGCCAAGACTGTAACTGAGGGTAGGGGTGGGGTTGGGTTAACAGGTATAGTAAAGAGGAAAGGGGGAGGAAGGTAATTCTTTTTTTTTGTTTTTTTGTTTTTTTTTTGTTTTTGTTTTTTGAGACAGGGTTTCTCTGTGTAGCCCTGGCTGTCCTGGAACTCACTCTGTAGACCAGGCTGGCCTCGAACTCAGAAATTTGCCTGCCTCTGCCTCCCAAGTGCTGGGATTAAAGGCGTGCGCCACCACAACCCGGCTGAGGAAGGTAACTCTTAACTAAACTTGGACAGTGCCGCGGACATGGGGATTCCTATGCATTTCCTGTTTTAAAACTGATGTGCTGCTGCTGCTGCTGTAGCTTTTATCTAGTTCTCTGGGGAAGTTGGGGGTATTCTCAAAGCAGCACCTTCACAAGTAAAACACTAGGCAAGCACAGGGAGAGCTACAACCGCAACAAGATCCTAAATAGAGAAAAGTTGATTCTAAAATTTATAAGGAAAGGCAAAGGAATTAGAAGAGTGAAAAGAACAATTCAGAAAAACTAAAAGAGGCAGAGATTACCTCGTCAGCTTTAAACCCATATAGCTAAAGACAATTTCGACTATAGTCTTGGAGGAAGGATAGACACATAGATAAAAGATCTAGGTGAGCCTGGCCAACTGCTATTTGACAGACAGGCAAAAGCACTCCAATGGAGGAAGGGTAGTTTTTGCAAATGCTAGAGTATCTATGGGCTTAAAGAAGCAAACCTTAAAGCTGGAGGTTCCAGGCATTCATCTTTAATCCCAGCACTCAGGAGGGAGAAGCAGGCAGAATTCTGAGAGATGGAAGCCAGCCTGGTTTACATAATGAGTTCTAGGCCAGCTAGGGCTATATAATAAAAGCCTGTCTCAAGAAAAGGAAACAAACAAAACGAACCCTGAAATTTAAAAATCCTCAACCTAAGCTTTCTATCATTGTAACAGATTCCAAAGTAAACTGGGTGTGGTGACAAACGCGGTTAATCCCAGGACTGGACAGGAAGACTGAGCTGCAATAGTGAGACTTGTCTTAAACACAAAGGGCTGGGCAGATGATTAGTCAAGTGCGTGCTACACAAGCATGAGGGCCCGAGTTTGGTACCCAGAACCCATGTCAAAAAGCTCAGTGTGCCAGGGCATGTGCTGTGGGGGTTGTGAGGACAGTGATAGGAGGATGTTGCCATCTGCTAGCCAGCCAGTCTAGCTGAATTGGCAAGCTCCAGGTTCACTGAAACCCTGTCCATAAGATGGCTCAGGGGTAAAGGCACTTGCCTCCATGGCAGACAACCTGAGCTTGATTCCTGGGACCCCATATGGTGGAAGGAGAAAACTTAAGGTTGTTCTCTGACCTCCACACACTCAGTGGTTGGCACATGCGCGCGTGCACACACAGAATAAGTGTAACTTATTTATTTTTGTTATTGTCTTGAGACAGGGTTTCTCTCTGTCACCCTGGCTGTCCTGGAACTTGCTGTGTAGATCAAGTTGGCCTCAAACTCAGAGAGCCACCAGCCTCTGCCATCAATCCCAAGTGCTCGGCACTAAAAACATGCACCACTATATCTGGCTTACATAGCTTTTATAATATTAATGTTTTTAAAGGTGGGGAGCAATTTAAAAAGACACCTGATGGCAATCTCTCGTCTCCAAATGCCTGTGTACACATATGTACGCACACATATACACATACATATCCAAAGTACACATATACAGAGTAAGTGGAGAGGGGAAAAGACCTGGGAGGTTCACATCATAGATTTCAATGTAAAATTACAAAATTACAAAATTAGAGACAAAAATAGACAATCTCTATGACCTAGAGCTAGAGTTCTTAGATGTGACACTGATGAAATGTTGGCAAATTAGACCACAGAAAAGACTGGACTTCCACATATTCGCTGAGAAAAAGTCGGATGTCCAATCTGGGAAATAGCTCTTTAAGGCACCACACACTCCTGGACCCACACAAAAACCATTCATAAACTCATATACAGCTCAATGAAGAGAGCTTTTATTTGCCAGTTAAAAATTGGAAAGAAGTCAAGTGTCTCCCTTTCACAGGTTTAACAAATACTTTAAAGACCTGAAACTTTAAAGACCTGCATCACTCAGCGGTGAGAGTAAAAAGGAACAATTTGTAACAATCTGACCAAGGCTATTATGCTGAGTGAAAGTTAACCAAGCTCAAAAGGCCACATACTTCATTATGTAACAATTGTGAAATGACATTTTTAAAATGTTTAAACAAATGAGAGGATGTCAGAGGTTAGAGATGAGGAAGGCAAACAGAGGGAAGTAGGCAGTTGTCACTATAAATACAAGAGATACGGCACAAAACAAGATTGTAAGACTGCCACTTAGCCATTCTGTAGGTCACACAAATGTACATGTGGGAAACTGCAGAGCTCCACACACAAGTACAGGTAACATACACAAAAATGAAGCTAAGGGGTTGTTGGGACAGGCTGCCCCGGAGTCTTTGCCTAGGTCCTTTTCTTACACCATGAAGTTGATAACCAAAAAAGGAAAATTAAGCTCTTGGATGATGGATGGACTAATCTGAATTCATACTTTCTCCAACGTGCCAGACAAGTCAGATGAAATCAATAGACTGGAGCCTCTAAACTGGAGGTTCTCAACCTATGGGTCTTGACCCCTTTGAGGGCTGAATGAACCTATCACGAGAATTCATGTCAGCTATCCTGCACATATTTAAAATCCATAACAGTAGCAAAATTAGTTATGAAGCAGCAACAAAAGTACTCTATGGCTGGGGGGCTCACCACAGAATGAGGAACCGCAGTTAAAGGGTGGAAACATTAGGTAGATTCAGAAGCACTGCCCTAAATGACCCTTAGGTACTTGGGATGAGGATGGAAGTTAAACCACAGAATACTAGGCAGGGTAGTGTGAGTAGTCACATCACATGCCCACATAAGAGAGAGGATTGGGGACACAGCTTGGTCTTTCAGGAATAGTACTCATGTACTTGTTTCAGCATTGGGACAATCAATAGTGCTGCTGTCACACAAACTTTCCATGCATTTTCACCTCACCTGGGGAAAATCCTCAGAATTGGGAGTTACTGTTACATGGCAGATAAAACTCTTCCGACATTTCAGGCTCACAAACTTTGATCGCTTTCTTCTATAGTAAACACCTTTCCAGGTCACAAAATACCCTTTTCCACAATATGCAACATACTGATGATCACAAACTGAAATAAGGGAAAGAAACAGAAATGTGTTTAACCAATAAGTGTTGTCAGAAATGGAACAAAGCCAACCCATGTGGCCAGCACAAGAATTTAAAGGCAAAAGGAAACACAAAATGTGTACTGTTTGTGCAGTTATTTTCAAACAGCTATTAATGTACAGCCTCTTTGCCTGACAACCTTGGGAGGCTACTCTTGGTTGGGGTCTAAGGCAGGAAGATGGTGGCTGAAAAGATGACTCTATTGAGTAAATAACTTCTATACTCCATGTTACAAAAAGTGTTAACTACATGATGGAATGCAGAAACTAAAGATGACCAGATGGGGCCACATGAGATTATTTATCCTTGCCAGCTTTGAAAAATTCTGAAATACAATAGTCATGTTGACCAAACCTGGTGTCCACTACAGTGGAAGTCACACTGAATTGAGCACAGTATACAAGAAACACTAGAGTCTGCACTCTGGCCATCCTTGATTGACCCAGGTGATTCTGGTTATTAGAAGCATGTCTGAATAGACTGAATAGTTTTTAATTTGCTGGAGCTTAAACATGAGCACGGTGTCGCACACCTGTAACTCCAAAGGCTCGAGGCTGAACTGCCCAGTGGTGGCAAGTCAGCTTTCACTCCCAGCAGACTTGACACTACAAACCACAGCAATCTAACACATTATCATCCCAAGAACTCTGCTATACCAAATTACCTAGCTTTGCACCTATCCTCAGAAGTCACATTAACAGCTTTTTAACTTTTCAAACTACAATTTCACATTCCCTTTTTGCATAAATCAAAAACTGGTTCTGGAGTCATTAAGTACTAACAGCCTGTAAAAACTGGACTGTAATGGACCTCTCACCCCACTTGCCATCACCTTTTGGATTACTAATACACCTTTAATCTAACTCTTCCTTGCACTGTTCAGCTACCTTTCCTATCAAAAATCTTTAGAAGATTCACATTAACAGGCCCAGGTGGTGCTGGGGCATGCCTTTAATCCCAGCACTTGGGGAGATAGAGGCAGGGGGTTCTCCGGAAGGTTGAGGCTGGCCAAGTCTACAGAGCAAATTCCAGGACTACAGAAACCCTTCCTCAAAAGGAGAACTACAAATACATTATATAATAATGAAAAAGACAATCAAATGACACGTTGTAATTCAGGCAAGAGCACAACTTTATTTTCACCTCTAAAAGTAAACCACAATTGACAACAACAAAGGAGACTGTGCAGTTCAACTTTTTATTTTAATAAAACCAGAATATGCACAGCACATGCAGTGCTAGCATCTAAACTAATACAATAAGCAACTACTAAAGCTACAGTGACTTGAGGGTCAATTACATTCAGCAAGTTTAAACCCATTCTTAATCTTGAAACGTAACTGAAAATATTGCTTGCTGATAAAACTTGCTCAACTGCTCTTGCTGAATGTCCAAGTCACTGACTATGCCAATACAACAAAGATAACCACATGTTTGAGGATTGCAATGTGCCAGACATTCACTGAAAAAAAAAATACAACTAAACAAAACTCACACAACAAACATCTGAGAATCTGGACACTTTGTATCAGTGTTTTGAAGTGTTTCATTAATATCTTAAGACGAGTGTATCAAAACCTTGGCATGATTTAGTTTCAAGTCGCCAATTTTGTTTTTACTATCAGAAAGTTATGGCTACACCGCCAATGCCGGGTCTGCTTAATTTGACTTAAGAGTTTATTATGACTTAACATTAAAAGCTCACACTACCCCGAAATATATAATTTCACGCATACGGTGACATTCAACATTCAAGTGCCAGTGTTTTTGTACTGTCTTTTGGTCAAGTTTCTTTAAACTTTCAAAGAATCACTTTTAGGCTTACAAAAATAAATATTTGTCAAAATGTTCAATAAATATTACATAAAACTAGCAGCAAAAAGTATCTAGAAATCTGTCGTGTGCAAAGTTTTCTTCCCAACTATCATTCCCATGGTCCCAAATAAATTTTAGAATCTAGTCCCATCCCTTTCCTAGACAAGCTGCGTTCAACAATCTCCAAGAGACAAAATAAGATTGGAAGTTTAAGGACACGCACACAAGACATACATATAAAATTCTCTGAATGTGCAATAAAAGAAGTACTTTGTAAAAAGTTATGGGCAAAATGTACAAGGGCCTAAACCTAGACTAATTGAAATAGCACCATAACAAATGACCTCAATACTGTCAAGTGCACCTACTTAATAAAGGTTTTAGAACAAGGCACAATACACTTGAAAATCTATTGCACTTTAGGAAATTTTTGCCGTCTTCCTATGCCACTGTAAAAAGATTGAGCGTTTTGATCACTGCATTCTGGTCACAAAGAGCCCAGAACTCCAAGTGGCATAGGCATTTTAGTGGTGGACAATGCTCATCTTTGGCCAGATTTAGCATAAACAGACTATAAATACAATGGAAACCTATGCAACTAAAACTGACTAAACTGCACTGTAGAGCAGAATTGACACCTTGTGCAGTTATGTACATATTTCCAACCTGTGTGATCTCAGATTTCAGTTTGTTACTCTTCTGGAGCCATTTGTTTTTTGTTTTGTTTTGTTTTTTTTACAAAGTCTATAGTAAGCCAGTTTAACATCTCAACGCAGCTTGAACAGAGTAATGTGAATCGGCATTTAAAATAAAGCCTGCTGCATAATTCTTCCTGTTCATCCCCATCTTGACCAAAAAACATCAACACTAGCATGCGTTATTAGACCAAAAATCATCCAGAGCCCAAGTGAGGGCTGGTCATTGCTGTGGTCAGCCATTCTACCATTTCAATTTCTTTTATGGCAGGCATTTAAAAAGTCTAAGTAGATGAATTCTCCTAAAAACCTATTTCAAGATATCAGACCTTTAAACTTTCCCTGTAATAACATGCCCACATTTGGCTAGCTCATAGTTAACGATCTGCCTAAACATTGAAAGAGGAATTGCTGTATTTACTTGCATTAACTTTGAGAACAGTGCTTTGAATGTATGCATGTATTCATACATCACCTCATCATGACTGGAATGGCTTGTTTAAAGACTATTATCAGGTTCTAAATACCTATCCAGGATAGAGTGAGCAAATCAGAACTTTAACTTAATACAGTTTGCCACATTAGAAACTAATTCCGTTAATATGCTTCAAGACGTTTGTTGTTTGTTTTCCCCCAATCTGCAAGTATCAAAAAAGCCCTAAGACAGGCTACCACTTGAGTTTTTCCTTATATTATTTATGGATGAATCGATGATTCCTGTTAAGTTGTATCACACCTGTGTGCCAAGGTTTGATTTTAGCCCAAGTTCAGTAAATTTATTTTGTCAAAAACAATTGGAATCTTGAGCATTACTGAGCCAACAGGACATCAAAATAAAAAGTTGTCTAAAGTTAAAGGCACAGTACATTAACAAACAAATGATCCTCAGTCACAAAATTATAAATGCAGTTTTGGGATAGGGGTAGGCGGGAGGGGAGTTAATCCAAACTACAGCAATGAAGTCTTCAAACCACCTTCAGAACAGGGCTGCTGATTGTTCCTTTCATCTTTACTTGTGACCTTGAGCTCCCTTAAAAAAAAAAAAATTTCAGTGGAGAATCACAGCTGGTAATGTACTGCAAGTTCTTGAAGCTACACAAGGTATAGTCTGGCTAAGTTACATGTGGTTTCCATATTAGCTTGTTTGGCAGGGTGACCTACTACAAAGCAGGCTCAGTTACCCCACCAGTCAACCCCCTGGGAGTTATAATTTCCTCCATATCCATCACTGTTGTAAAAGCCTCCGTAGCCACCTAGTGAGAGATAAAATAAAAAAAAAAGTTAATTAAATAAAAGTCATCCATTGCTAGCAACTATCTTTTTCTTCAAAAGTTATGAAAGGCTATAGTGTTGAACTTCCCCAAATCGTCTTATCTGTATTTAAGACAATAAGGTTTAAAATGAATACTACCTCCACCAAATCCTCTGCTGCTGCCATGGCCACCTCCACCACTTCGACTGCTGCTTGCACGGCTGCTGCTGAAGCTGGAACTGCTGGCACCGCTACTCTGTCGATAGTCTCTGGCACCAAACCCTCCACTAAATCGACTGCTATAAGGGCGAGAAGAGTCATGTTGGTATAAGCATTGATAGACAACACTAAATATTTTAAGCAACACTGAGAAACAAGTTCTCATGCCCCTAACTATGCATCATGTGTATACCTTACCTCTTAGAACGTCCACGACTGCTACCCTTGTAGTGATGCTCAAAAGCCATGTTTTCTAACCAAGATGGCACTTCTTGTTTTGCTTCAACAAGAAGATCCAGTAAATCCTTAGTGATATTTATATTCCTTTCATTGAAGAATGAGGTGGCAAGACCTAAAACAGTTCACACACAGACACACACACAAAAAAAAAAACACATAAGCAAAAAGTACTCCAGAAAAGTAGCTTAACATTCTCATCAGATATTACTCTCAGCTATCTAACCAATAAATCCTGACTGCATTGTGTAAAGAATCATAAATAATATTTAAGATATTATAAATTATAGGCTGGTATGCATGGTCGTGTTAACAGCTTTAATCCAGCACTCTGGAGGCAGAGATAACCAGATTCTATTGAGGTCAAAGCCATCCCTGGTCTTAAACAAAAAGCTATAAAGTTCTTTCCTGTGCTATCACAATAAAACAAAAAACCTCAATCAGGATATCCGGTAACTAAACACTTACCAAGGTTTCCTACACGCCCTGTACGGCCTATGCGATGCACATATTCTTCAATATCACTAGGCAGGTCAAAATTAATAACATGCTTCACATTTGAAATATCCAGTCCTCTTGCTGCTACCTGAAATACAACTTTTGTTTTAGATGGCCCACTAAAAGCAAGTATTTGGACGCAATAAACTTTTGAGAGTAAAAAAATAAACACAGTATTATACATACTGCCGTAGCCACTAGAATTGGGCTTTTTCCTGAGCGGAACTGATGAAGGGCCTCTTCCCTATCTCTCTGAGAACGGTCTCCATGGATACTGGTACAAGCATATCCTTCATGGTATAAGAAATCCTCCAGCGAATCTGCGCCCTTTTTGGTCTCCACGAACACTAGAGTCAGGGAATCCTTGCCTGAATTTGAAAATAAGGTTTATCACTATCAGTAAACAATACTTTATAAGTATGTATACAGACAAAATGGACACATGACAAGGTTTTGAATAGGGTAGAAAATGGTGATACAAACAATTCTCATTACATAGTCAGAGAGCTAATGACTATTCTCATTACATCAAGAGAGAGCTAATTTACCTGTTGCATTTAGGAGGTCAAGCAGAAATGACCTTTTGTCTATCTCCTCCACCCAAACCACTTTTTGTGTGATGTTCTCTGAAGTAGACCCAACTCTTCCTACAGCCAGAAATATGTACTCATCTAAGAAATCACGGGCCAGCATCTGAAGAAAAAAAGCCACTCTTTAATTTTGCAGTTGTATTGCCATGTTTGTAAGTGTGGATGTCAAGGAGTACAACTTGAGGAAGTTGGTACTCCTTTCTCTTCATGTAGGTTCCAGGGACTAAATTCAGGAAGCAAGTAATTTTACTCAGTGGACCATTTTGCCAGCACCCCACCCCCCACTATTTCTGGTCAAAGCACATTCCTTTAAGCAGGAGGGTCAGAGGGCAACCTGATCTACATAACAAAGCCCTGATTTAAGTAAGTTGAAATTGCATATAGTACCTGTATTTCCTTAGGAAAAGTAGCACTAAACATCATAGTGTGTCGGACACCTTTTGGAGGCATAGTGTCTTGTTCAACTATTCTACGGATCTGAGGTTCGAACCCCATATCTAACATCCGGTCAGCTTCATCTAACACCAGGTATCTGTCATGAAAAGAAACATTTAGTTAATTAAGACCTTGAGAAGAAATTAAGGCAATCTATAGTTTAATTTAAATATCAATGTAGTTAACACTGTTTAATACTTTACATAGGGAAAAAAAAGGATTCTTGCCCCAAGATAAAATCATCCATGATTACAGAGCCAACTAGCTTACTTTTTAAATTAATGTTTTCAAGTTTTTTGTGTTTATGCACATGTACTACAAGGTACACAGGAAAATCTGCAAGACTAAGTTTTCCTCCATTATGACAGTTGGAGCAATAGACTGTCATGCCATCAGGTTTGGCAGCAAGCACCTTTACCTACTTAGCCATCTTGCTGACTGCCCCCTCTCTTTGTCCTTGGATCTAGTCACTCTCCTCTACTAAAGCTGACCTTTCAACATTGATTGGAACTATGATAAATTAATTTTTGTAACCCATTTCTCTCAGTATTTACATATTTAGACAAGCTAACAAACACATACTTGCAGAAGTCTAACCCGATCTTCCCTCTCTCCATCATGTCCACGAGACGTCCTGGAGTGGCTACTAACAAGTGGCATCCACGTTCTAAGTCTCGAATCTGCTGACCAATTTCAGCACCACCATAAACCACACAAGGACGGACTCTAGATCGGTATGAGAACTATAAACAAAGAACTTCCATTCAATGTCAAAATTCTTTACATGGCCATAAAATATTTTATTAGAATCACTGGGCAAGCTATGGATCACTGAAATGCACACTTACTTTTCTGGCTTCCTCATAGATCTGCACTGCCAATTCTCTCGTTGGTGCCAGTACCAAGGAGATTGGATACTGTTTACGACGCCCATATCTTCCATTTTCCTAAGAAATAGAAATTTGTTAATCTGCATGCTAAATTATCACTTAAGTTAATGTATAAAAAATTCCCTCTGCAGTTTATATACTATACCATAAAACTTCAAGTAGTCTTAGCACCACTTGGAATGCTCTCGATAGCTTCCTAAAAGCTTTGCTTTTTATAAAGAAACACTGCAATGGGAATACACTTGCCCATTTGACAGAGCGCTTGCTTAAGAAAAACCCCCTAGGCCTCATTCACAGCATCAAGGGAAATCACCTTCATGGCCCTCAGAGCCTCTCCTGGACCATCAGCATAAATCTGACTCAAGATAGGCAAGAGAAATGCTGCAGTTTTTCCAGAGCCTGTTAAGAGAAATATGTTCATCAGTGGACCACAATAAAACCCTCCTTATTACTTCTGAATCAACACTGGTAAGCTAACTAGTACTTTTACTTTATGTCCAAACTTCCCAGAAACTTCATATAACCTCTTTAGCTGACTAAAACAAGAGTCAGCAAATTCAGAAACAAGCTACTCTTTTAAAATAAGGATTTACAAAATATAGCCATTATTTATGTATCATCTATGGCCTCTTCGACACTACAAACAGTAAAATTCAGTTCATTGTACACAAACCCATAAGTATCTAGCATGTGTTTCTTTACTAGAAAAAAGTGACAGTTAATCAAATGAGCGTACCTGTTTGAGCACAAGCCATCAAGTCTCTTTTCTCTTTGATAATAGGAATAGCATGCTTCTGCACTGGAGTTGGCCGAGTATAACGAGTAAGCTCAATGTTTCCCATAATAATTTCTCCCATCTCAACATCACTGAACTGTCAAATTCATGACATGAAACAAGTAGAAATGTTACCTGAAGCTGTTTTATATTAATTTGTGAATGATAACAAACAGCAAACTTTTAACATATGATAACTAAGCTGGGCTTTTACATTGGATATATTTCCTATTCAAAAAGAAAATTACTTAAGAATGCAACCAATGTTTCCCTTTCCACAAACTCTAATGTATGGTTATATTTCTCTGTAATTTAATAGAGCAAGTACTTACACTTTCAATGTGTGGAGGACAGTTGTTGCCTGTTGCTTCAACTGGAATATCATCATATTTCTCAAAGTTAATCCCAGTATTGCCTCCAGAAAAGAGTTCCCTGAAATAAATAGATTGGTTAGTTAAGTTCACATGCAATACCAATCAGAAAGATTTCATCACAAATAGCATACTTCAAAAACTCACTGTTCCTGCTGGGCGGTGGTGGCGCACGCCTTTAATCCCAGCACTTGGGAGGCAGAGGCAGGCGGATTTCTGAGTTTGAGGCCAGCCTGGTCTACAGAGTGAGTTCCAGGACAGCCAGGGCTATACAGAGAAACCCTGTCTTGAGACAAAACAAAACAAAAACAACTCACTGTTCCAAGCGTTCACTTGGTGGGAGTGGCTTTGACCAGTCATCTTCATCTGATTTATCACACCAGCGACTATTTCCACCTCTTTCGAATTTGCCAAAGCCACTTCTATCTCCACGGCTGCCAATGCCATCATAGTCTCCCCGTCCACGGTCATCAAACCTGAGTATCACAAGAACAAATCAGAATCTCAACCATCATCAGATCACTCCAGAGGAATGGATCAACTCCAAGATATGAACAGTTCAAACTATCAGATTCTATCATCTAAAAACCAGTACCCTTCTTTTATTTCCAAAGTCATGTAGCCCAGTCTTGTCACATACACTCATCATTAAAAATTAAAGCTTTAAGAACAATTAAATGGACATATAGCCCCTCCCGTTTTAAGTGTTTGTCAAAATATATTTAGCAGTAAAGATCAAAAAATAGCACCTCCGCCGGGCGGTGGTGGCGCAAGCCTTTAATCCCAGCACTTGGGAGGCAGGGGCAGGCAGATTTCTGAGTTCGAGGCCAGCCTGGTCTACAGAGTGAGTTCCAGGACAGCCAGGGCTACACAGAGAAACCCTGTCTCAAAAAACAAAAAAACAACAAAAAAAAAATAGCACCTCCAACACTTGTTCTGATTACAGATATTTAAGGAAAAATTCATGTGACAGATGCTTTTTAAATATATATTTTTTTAAATCCTTACCTGGATAAAGATGTGTTTAGTTTGAGGTCTATTTGCCAAAAATCAGGACACGGGAGACTAACCATAGCTATTAGGCCACATGAAGTCAGTTTGCCACACTTGTATAATTAATTAATATAAGGCATTTATTTTGCCATGAGTCTACAAAGAGCCCAAGCAAATTAGGCCATTCACTATATGAAATTACTTCTAAAACAGGTAATATTAAAACTAGGAAAATATAAAAACTGACTTCATATTTGCACTTTTTCTTTTCTTTTTTTTTTTTTTTTAAAAAAACAGGGTATCTGTGTTGGCTGTTCTAGAACTCAAGAGAGCCATCTGCCTCTGTCTCCCAAGTGCTGGGATTAAAGTGTAGCAACACTTTATCTGATTTCTATGTAATAGGTTCAAGCTTACAGCTAAGAAAATGTAGTAAGTAATGAAATGGTTGACATCCACTTTATCCCGATAGTCGGGATAGAAATGTCTAAAGTAGCATTGAATGTATAAGATGGTTTCATTTACCTTCCCCTTGATCCACTTCCACGATCACCAAAGAAGCTAGACTTCCCTCTTGAATCACCCCGGGATCCAAAACTGCTGTATGCATCCTTATCTTTACTAGAACTCCACCCTGAACTGTCTTTGTCATAGAATCCTAAGAATAAAAAAAAAAAAAAAAAAAAAAAACACAAACTCAAAAAGAATCCTATTAACACATGGTCTTAATCTTTCTGAATTTTAAGCCTGCTGGCTTTTTTATATCTGGTATCAAATGCCAATGTAAATATTCTAAATGTATCATGCAATCTGACAGGCGACGAATATTTTGTAACAAACATCTCTAAGGTCAACAACTTTGCCTTTAGCAAGATGACTATGGTACTATCACATGACTATGCTCTGCCACTCACTTTATAGATGTACATGAACTCACAGAGAAACAGTCATCAATTAGCATCTCTGATTACTTGGTTTAGTATTTTTCAGTTCCAACAGCAAAACTACAATGCCTTGTACATGTGAATCATAGTCCAAATGGTATCACTTTAATGGTTTATTTACAAGCTTAATATAAAAATATTCAAAAAAAACAAACTCTCTTCCCTATATGTTCCCAATATAAAGTCAAATATAAAGTTTAACTAAGTAGGGATCACCAATGACAGTTACTTAAGACAAGTAAGGCTGGAAGTAGCTTCGATGACATCTTATTAGTCAGAGACATTTACAAGCTACTTTCCTTTTGCCTTTGTCTCTACCATTACCCAGCCATGTGTTTTCCCTAGCAATCAAGACCTTAATTGCTTCTCCAGATCTTTCTTATAGTTGTAAAATTAAAATCCTGCCTCTTCTAATGTTTTTTGATAAAGAATTCCACAGAGAAACACTACCAATTGTGCCTGATAGTTCAATTTATCTTGTGCTAAGTTCATCTTGTCATGTTAAGACAAAAACAATTTATTTTCATGTAGTTTGTACTACACTCCATAGCATCCACCTATTTTCTCAAATTAAAAGCAAGATGTAATAAATCATACAAAAACCATGATGACACTGAAGGCAACTTTCCATGGTGTGACATCAGTTAAGGTTTTTCAAAGTTACTACTAAGTTCCAGTACTTTAAAATCAATCATGGTAGAAAATGTATAGGCCTCCCAAGCTGCCTTGCCTTCCCTCGGCTTTGACTAATTTCTAAATAAATCAAGAATTAGACTTACCAAACTGGCATTAAGGACTCACCTTTAGTAGCTTCTCTGTTCCTTAAATGAGGAGGGATATAGCGCCCTTCTAAAAGAATACAAAATTAATAAACAATGCCAAATACCTTCACAGTAAAGCTTTTCATCAAAATCCCTATTAAAAAAATCAAATACTCCTAACAACTTTAAAGAGTTGGTGAGCAAGATATAACTTTAAGATAGGCAATATGCCTGTAATCCTAGCTAAAGCAGGACAGCAAGATCACCAAGGCCAACCTAGGCTACATTAAAAAAAAAGGCAACTTAAAGCCCAGTAGTTAGGCTGGGTGTGGTGGTACTGCCTCTAATCCCAGCAGAGGCAGTATGAAGCTTTGTCAGCCAGTTAGTAAGTACCTGGACAGCTAGTTAGTTAACTGGCTACTAGTGGTATTTATTCTAATTCTCTTTGCACTTCTGAATTAAATACCTGACTTGATCACCGACCTATACGCCCAGCATTTCTTTCTAGCCAGTGAAAGTGTATTCATTCTAACAGTGAATGTTAAATTCTTAACATTCAAGGAAATACCAAGATATCTAGTTCTGATATTCAATATATCCATAAAAGGTTTTACTTACTGCTTGCTGTACTTCCTCCAGTCTGATTATCTGAAGAGTTCAGGTCTAGGCCAGCAAACTAGAAAGAAATCAGATTGTTTTAGTTTCAATGTTGAATGAAATGGAAGAATATCCTGGTCCCACATTCAAACAGTTACCTCTCGGAGCCCACACAGTGACAGAGAATGCACTAGACTAGAGTTCTAAATACCACAGAAAGCAAGTTACAAAAATCAGAAACTAGATCCAAATTCAATTCCATCTTTCAAAATATTTGTTCTGTAAACATTTTCCATAGTAAAGCTCCTTATTTGAGAAACTAAAACTTAGTTATGTTGAATCTCAGAATTTTAGCCAGGTATGGTGGTAAGCAACCTAACCCCAGTATTCAAGTGGCTAAAACAGTTCTTGCAAGAGCACCTACTCAACAACTCCAGTTACAGATCCACTGCTTTTTTTCTGGCCTCCAAAGGCATTATGGTACATACATGCAGACACATACATTAAATAAAAACTTAGATTGAAATTAAAGTTTGAGGTCAGGGCAGCCAAACAAAATTGTTTTAAACATTAACTAGGTGCTCAGAGCTTAGTTCAGTTGGCAGAGTGCTAGCCCACATTGAAGGATGAACCCTTAATCCCTAGTACCACAAAGTGTGATGATTCATGGCTGTAGTCCTAGTATTGGAGAAGTGGAGGCAGGTGGATCAGGAGTTCAAAGCCATTCTCAGCAAATATAAATAGCCTGGGCTAAATCAGACCCTGTTTAAAAACAAAAGCCACACATGTTAAATGAGTGTAGGATTCATTTTTAAAAAGTTTTCTAAACACCGCCAACTTTATACTTATTTTAAACCTAAAAGTATAAAAGACAAATCTTGAAATTATTGTTTAATTCCTTTACCCTCAAATATAGCACAAATATATTAAATTGGGGATAATACTGCATAAGACAAAATTTTATCATTACACTCACCAGTTAGCACTACAGAATAAAACTGAAATAATTCCTGTTCTCCCATTTAACTGCAAATTCACAAAACTAGTCATGAATATCCTTTGATGTTCTTACTAAAGGACATTTTACTGTGGTTAACCTACCAAGTCCACCCATCTCCTTATACTGGTAACAAGATTCTACAAAAATGCTACACGCTATCTTCATCCTTTTAAGTTCTTAAAAAAAATATGTATATGTATGCAGTGTGTGTGAGGGGGTGGTCTCACTATGTAGCAGCCTTGGCTAGCCTCAAACTCACTAAAAGACCAGGCCGATCAAATTCGGGTCGCCACGGTCATCACACTTGGTGGCATCTGCCTTTACCTGCTGAACCCATCTATTTAGGAGTATAAACCACAAATGAAAAGGGAACCCTCTCAAAAAGAAAAAACAGATAAGACGGAACTGTTACTCTATAAATCTGTGTTTAAAGTTCAACGATACTGGCAAACTACAAGTATCGCTATGGTTCCTGAAAACAGAAAGCAGATGTAACCTCTTTGCCATTAGCAAAAGTGTTGCCATGCTTTGACACAGTAGCCGCCATTTAAAGCCATTACAACATGAGTTTTGGGTTTTATTTTTTAAATGACTTTTTAAAATGTGTACGGGTGGTTTGCCTGCATGTATGTCTATGTGAGGGTGTCGGATCACCTGGAGTTACAGGCAGGCGTGAGCTGCCACGTGGGTGCTGAGACTTGATCCCAGCCAGTCCTTTTAACCGCTGAGCCATCTCTCGAGCCCGCCGTTTAGTTTTGAAATTTTTTATCATTTGGCAACATTAATCTATGAATCAACAAAGCTGACAAATGCACTGTTGGTCACAAACTTAAAACTTGAGCCACTCCGAATTCCTAAGCTTTCGGAGTTAAATCCATTACCAATTTATGAAAGGCTCTTGGGAATATAAATTCCAATACAGTTCAGCAACATTGTATCATTTAGTATAAATAGGTATCAATTAGATGGAAAATGTAACCGTGTCCTTTTTTAAGTTACAATGTATCATAACATGGAAGTTACTGTAGCGGGTCATTGACTGGAAGGCCAGGCATAAGGCAACAGATTATCTCCTCGGTCTCTACACCTAGAAATGGAGTCTCGATTACGGAATCAGAAACCAGGCCGGATCAAATCTCCCAATTTTACTTCAACGGCAGCAACAAGTTATCTGTTGCCATATTCTGGGCCTTTTGCCTGCCTGTAGAGGATCCCAGAGTGGGCCATCACTGGCAAGGCGCGTGATCCTCTCTCTCTCTCCCCTGCGCCCAGGTAAAGGGCGGGCGTGCCGGGCTCGGGACTGCGCGCCTCGTTTCCTGGAGCCTAAGGCTGAGCAAGGGCCGCGCCGGGTGGCTCGCGTCACCGCCAAGCCCGGCGCAAGTGCGCACGCAGCGGCCCCGGCCTCCCTCCCCCTCCTCCCCCCGCCCAATCCGCCCTGAAATTTCTGCGTCACAAAACTTTCCACTCGGGAACCGCGGCCTCCCCAGCCGCGACATACCGGGCCCGGGGTGCCGAAGAAGCCGGGCTGGCTTCCCTACGAGCCCGCAGGCGGGCAGGCCCGGGGGTGGGGGTGGGGGGCGACCGCGCGGCACCGCCAGCCTGCGCCACACAAAGGAGGCCGCCGCCATTAGCCCGCGCTGAGGCCAGCACCCCCTTCCGCGGCGCCCCCTCCCACATTCCAGCGCCGCGGGGCCACTCAGCTAGCCCGCGCGCCGCCGCTGACTCCCGGATTTAAAAACCCCAGCCACTGGAGCCATGGAGGCCTAAAGCCCCAGAAACCCGAGGCCAAAAGCAGCCATCCCGGCCCGCAGGCCGCCACGAGGGGCAATATACCCCCCCTCCCCAACTCCCGGTCACTAATCAACTAGGGTGCGCGCGCGTGCGCCCGAATGCACGCGCCCCCTCCCCCTCAGCTCGCCTGCGCACAGACACAAAAGCCGCCATTGTGATCGGGCCAGGGACAATACCGCGAATCGAGCCGATCTGGATGAACCACCGGCTCTAGCACTCCCCGCAAGCATCCAGCCCCTCCAGAGCCCCTAGATCCTGGCACCCGCCGGCCCGAGCCACCCGGGGAAACGGGAAGGGAAAAGCAGAACTCAAAAGAGCTGCGCCACAAGGCAGGTTAGGTCAGGGGAGACACTGGTGCAGCGACCACTGCAGCTCACCTGCTGGTCCAGCCCGAGCGCATTTTCCACTGCCACATGACTCATCCCTGAAGAGTACCGAGAATTCGGAGTCTTCCGCTGCTGAGCAAGTGCTGGCTTTACCGCAAAGGCCCTCTCACGGGAGAACTGCGGCTTTGAAGCGCACCGCGCGGCCACCGATCTTATATACCGACTCGGAGGACTGCTACGTCAGCACGTAAGACGTGTGCCCTCCTCTCGCCGGCGGCAGGCCACTGCCGTTAGGAAGTCAGCCTGCTTACTGTGCGTTGGTTGGCTTAGTCCCGTGAGATTTCCTAATCAGTCTAGTTACCCGCGACCTTCTCCGCACCCAGAGAACCCCGCATTCTATGTGGTTCTGCTTCTCTTGGGTTTGCTTTCCCCTAGTCTCCCCCAGTCCCTTTAACGTGTTTTTTTTTCGAGATCTCGCGAGAAATTATTTCCGATCGTCCTCTAGCAATAAGGCCCTAAGATTTAAACTTGGCTTATTTGCGGCTACTTCCCCTGTGCACCCAGTTTTTATCTTTCTAGCACTCCTCCATTCCTCTCATAACCCGGGAGTGGAGATGATGTAGTTGCCTTTGTCTGGCCTAATAAGCCCTGGCTTTCCGTGGAGGGCAGCGGGTCACGTGACCGTGGGTGTCCAGCAAGGTGGCCATCTTGTTGAAGAAGGGAAACTCGCTTGACTAGTGCTGGGAAAGGGAGGGAGGGACGAGAAAACTGCGGGAGGGCGGGGAGGAGAAAGGGGGAAGGGAGCTAGACATAGGAAGAAGGTGAAAGGCTGGATGCTGGTGACCTGAGTCCACCTGCGCAGGGACTATAGGGGATGTGTGGGTCGCTGGAGGCTTCAGATCGCCGTTGCCTAGGTAGCGGGCACGCCACCCCCATACCCCCACTATGAAGGAACAATAAGACTCTCTCACGCGAATCTAGAGCCGGCAATCTAGGACCCTCCTGGGACCCTGGGCCTCCGCTAGTGTGTGAGTCATTGCAGGCCCCTGTGTCCTTCCGCCCGGCATTTCTGGCACCAGACCAGTGGCTGCTGGCACAGCAAGGGACCCCGAATGTTTCTAGCAACTCTCCTAGGACCCCGGGGAGGTGAGGATGTGGGACTAGACACAACCTGTGTCTCTGCTGGAGACGCTGGGACGGGGTTACCTGATCGAGGTGACTTGCCTCGGGCCTCTCCACTAGACAGGGAATATGAAGGAAAAGGGGGGCCGGCATTAAAGGGACCGATTCTGGTGGTCCCCGTTTCTAGGCGGACCATCCCCAAGTCTCAGCTTCAAAAACACACACCTTTAAACAACAAAACCAAAAGAATAGATTGAGTCCTCAGCTTTTAGGCAATGGCAACATACACGTTACCTAAAAGGTACTCCTTTCTGACCCTCAGTTTCACAAATAAAACGCCTGGACACCCCATCAACCCCAAGGGGTCTTCTGCCAGAATTCAAACAATTAGTTCTCATCACATAATTTACAATTCAATGCTTCTATTTTTCCAGTTTGTAAAACTGAAACGGAACTTTTAAAGAGATACGGAAATAATAAAACAATCCCCAGGCAAGTTGCTTTTCGGCTTTTGTTCTCAATTTGTCTTATCTATAAAAGAGATCACTAGACTACACAACCTGTTGTTTTTAACATTCATTTGTATAACAATTGGATGTTGTGTTTCTTCCTGTTGAGGTTACATTGGCAATGTTTTACTTAAAACAAATATGTTGTTTTGTTTCTTAGTAAACCAAAGAGTTTATTAGGTCTACTTAGAGGAACTGTAACTTTTTAACAGCCTTTTAAAACATAATAAAGTAACAAGTCAGAGATAATGCAGCTGTTTGTTACTGTTTCAAAAAGTAGGAAACTATAATAAGTATTTTTAACACTCCCTGTAACCTTACTAAAATAACAAATCATAGATAATACGACTCCTTTTTTTTTCCAGTTTCAAAAAGCATGGCTAACTGTACTATCCAAACCAAAACCAATGTATGTAATAAAACAATGTAATTAAAGCTGGCTGTGGTGCTCCACCCCTTTAATTCCAGCTCTAGGAGACAGAGGCTAGTGAATCTCTGAGTTTCAGGCCAGCCAGGAGAGAGAGGGAGAGGGGGGTTGGGGGTGGGGGGGAAGGAGAGAGGGGGAGAGGAGAGAGATCTGAGCACCAGCATTTAAAGAAACCCTGTCTTGGGGGAAAACCAAACCGAACGAAAAAAAAATGTAATTAAAAGTTACATACTAAGGGGCAGAGAGACGGTTCAAGGGTTAAAGGCAGATCTTCCATTCCTACCACTTAGGTCAGGTGAGTTCGAGCTCCAGGTGCCTGGTGCCCTCTGGCCTCCTGGGCACCCGCACCCTCATGCACATACCCCCACGTGAACAGTCGTGCACAGACTTTGTTTTAAGTTATGTTTAAAATACTTAAATTTGGAGGAGTGCTGGAAAGATGGCTCAGAGGTTAAGAGAACTGGATGTTCTTGCAGAGGATCCAGTTGATTCCCAACACCCACGTGGTGGTTCAGAGCCATTCATAAATCCAGTTTCAGGGGATCCACTGCTCTTCTCTGACCTCCTCAGACAGCAGGCATGCATATGATAGACATACATACATGCAGACAAAACACCCATACTTTTTTTTTTAATTAAAAGCAGGCTATAGTGACATATACCTTTAGTCCCAGTTCTCAGAAGGCCTGGAGGCAAGGAGATCTCTGTGAGTTCAAGGTCGGCCTAGTCTACAGGACTCAAAAGCTAAAGTCAGAGAGAGAAATGTGGGACTGCAGAGATGACTCAGCAGTTAAGAGCACTTACTGTTCTTGCAGAGGACCCAGGGTGGGGGTCCTGGAACCTACATCCTGCTTCATATAGTTTTATTTACAGGGGATTCTATGCTTGCTTCTAGCTTCAAAGGGCACTGCATGCATGTATTACATATCCAGACAAGGAGCCACACACACACACATACATAAATTAAAATTAAATACGTAAATTCTCCCACTCAACTACTGAGCAGCTACAAAGGCAAACTAGAGAAGTGTGTTGCTTCCACAACTGAAGTACCATGATCAGCTTACCGCCAGTGGCTCATAGTCTCACATAGTGACCTCTTGGAAATACTTGGAACAAAAGAGCACCATCCTCAATTAATGACGGCAGCTACATCTGAAGCCAACCTGGTGTGTATGGGAACAGCACTTAGATGATGATGTGGCATCTACGTGGGTATCCCATGGACCAATTCTCTCCTGTACAGAACTGATCAGTTTGCATCTAGCATGCCTGGCTCTGTCGACCACATACCAGGAGTCCTCAGCATCCTCACCAGTGGTTTTGGCACCCCTAGATACACACATTTCCATAGTGCCCCTCTGAAAACCATTAGGCCTAAGAATCTCTAGGGTCCTGTGGTGGTTTGAAGAATGATGGCCTGTAGGCTCAGGTTTGAATAGCTGCTAGAACTGTCTGGGGAGGATTAGGAGGTATGGCCTTGTTGAAGGAGATGTGTCACTGGGAGTGGGCTTAGAAGTCTCAAAAGTCTCTCCTCATTCCCAGTCTGTGTGTGTGTGTGTGTGTGTGTGTGTGTGTGTGTGTGTGCGCGTGTGTCCCATCTTTTGCTAGTGGTTCAAGATGTGAGCTCTCGGCTGTCCTGCTGTCATACACTCTAAGCCTCTGAAAGCATAAACCCAACTGAATGCTTTCTTTTATAAGTTGCTTTGGCCATGGTGGTTTGGTTTTGTTTTGTTTTGTTTTGATTTGGTTTGGTTTGGTTTGGTTTGGTTTGGTTTGGTTTGGGTTTGGGTTTTGGTTTTTCAAAACAGGGTTTCTCTGTGTAGCCCTAGCTGTCCTGGAACTCACTCTGTAGACCAGGCTTGCCTTAAACTCAGAAATCTGCCTGTCTCTGCCTCCCAAGTGCTGGGATTAAAGGTGTGTGCCACCACTGCCTGGAGGCCATGGTGTTTTATCACACCAAATCCAAAGAAACTAAGAAACTAAGATGGGTCCCTTTCTGCTATGAGATTTGAGGATTCACAAAGCACATTAGTGAGATACATTTTTAGTTTTGCTTTAGATTCCTTTTCACATAAATCTAGAAACATAGGAGTCTGCTATTCAAATGCTGTAAACTGTGAGCATTACTCTGATTGCTTGCAGCACAGGACATTAAGTGACAACCTGCTTCTGGGCTTTGTTTTACTTATAGGGAATATACCCACAGGGCACTGTCGGGGAATCCCCGCCCCCATTAGATACACAGCAGGTTCCTATTTTCAATTAGCTCTGGTTCATATACTTAATTCAAACTACTAGGGTGTTTTGTTAATAAACAATTGTCGGAATACCAAATGGACAGGAAATTGGGTGCTGGAAAAAAAATGGCTTACTGGTTAAAAGCATGTGCTGTAATTTCAAAGGGCCCAAGTTAGATTTCTAGCACCCACCTCAGGCTGCTCACAACCTCCTGTAACAGCCGTCCCAGGGGATCTGATGCCCTGTTTTGGCCTCCATAGGCACCTATAGACATAAACATACATGCACACATAAATATTTTTTTTAAATGTATAAGAAATGGGATCCCAGCACTTGGGAGGCAGAGGCAGGCGGATTTCTGAGTTCGAGGCCAGCCTGGTCTACAGAGTGAGTTCCAGGACAGCCAGGGCTACACAGAGAAACCCTGTCTCGAAAAACCAAAAAAAAAAAAAAATGGAAAAACAAAAGATTTGTCTTCTCACATATTCACTCTGAAAAGGAATGGCGTGCAGGCCTACAGTATCTAACTGAGCCACCTTTCCTGCTCCAAGTGACTGTTCCATTAAGGAGCAATTTACATATTTTACTGTCAGAAGCTTTCTTAGTGTTCTATTGCGGTGAAGAAACACTATGACCACGGCAACTTTTATAAAAGAAAGCATTTAACTGGAGGTTTGCTTACAGTTTCCGAGGCTTAGCCCATCATCCTCATGGCGGGGAGCATGGTGGCAGACAGGCAGGCATGATGCTGGAGAAGGAGCTGAGAGTTTTTCATTATGATGTTATGATCCGAGGGCAGCAGGGAGAGAACTGGGCTTGACTTCTGAAACCTCAAATCCACACAAAGTTACACACTTCCTTCAACAAGTCCACACCTCCTTATCCTAATCCTATCAAAGAGTTCCACTCCCTGATGGGTAAGCATTCAAATATATGAGCCTATAGGGTCATTCAAATAAGAATAATAGGCTAAAAATGGTCAGAAATTACTGAAACCAGACTTTTTCCCTACTCACTTTCCTACCTCCACAGGCATTTTAAGTCAACAGCCTGTATTAAAGCAAATACACTAGGTGCATCTAGCCCCAGCAACCTAGACCTGAAGGTATCCTGGGAGAGATGAGAAGGAGAAAGCTTGGGAGCTGTGGTCCTTAGAACTAGCAGTGAACTTCCTGCTCTAGGGCTTATAAACTGTGTGAATGGAGGCAACTCACTGGACCTCTCAGTGCTTTGGGAATATCAACAGAGTTTAAGCAGCTGGGAGGAGCTTTGGAAAGATGACTCCATAGTCAAGAGTGCTAGCTATTCTTCCCAAGGAGCCAAGTTTGGTTCCTAGCACTCACATTGAAGTTTCCCAGTCATCACCTGTAACTCTTGCTCCAGGGATCAAGTGTCCTCTGCAGGCATGGACACACACATCGCATACAGTCACACAGAAATACATACACAGAAATAGAAAACAATATTTTTTTGTGATTTTTCGAGACAGGGTTTTTCTGTGTAGCCCTGGCTGTCCTGGAACTCACTCTGTAGACCAGGCTGGCCTCGAACTCAGAAATCCGCCTGCCTCTGCCTCCCAAGTGCTGGGATTAAAGGCATGCGCCACCACTGCCCGGCAAACTTGCCCTTTCTTGTTCCTTCTGAACTCTAGCTGGCTGATTCAACCCAGCTGTTCTGTCTCTACATGCCTCTCTAAGCTGACTAATTCTATCTGGCTTCTCTCAGCTTCTGAACTGCTATGCTTGGCTTCATATTAACTTTGGCAATCTGTTCTGATCTTCTGGCTCCCTCTCATTCTCTGGATTCACCAGTGTCTAGCTTGTTCTCTCTCTGCAGCCTGCTTCTCTATAACTGGTAAAAGTGCTTCCTCTCTTTGCACTGCCTCTCAGGTAGCCTCCCTTTCCTCTGTTCTCATAAGAGTTGATAATCCCAGCACTTGGGAGGCAGAGGCAGGTGGATTTCTGAGTTCGAGGCCAGCCTGGTCTACAGAGTGAGTTCCAGGACAGCCAGAGCTATACAGAGAAACCCTGTCTTGAAAAACAAAAAAAAAAAAAATCACTTTCAAACAAAAGGTGCTTCCTTCTACAAACTAACTTTACCTTTCATGTTTGGGATTAAAGGTGTATATTTAGGCTGAGCCACACTACAACTAGAAACAGGTTTTCCCAGCAAGAAACACAATCTTGGGGTTCATAGTATGATCAGCTATCCTGCAACACGCCTCAAGCAATGGTTGCATCTAACCTGGGTCTCACATAAGTCAAGGCCTCACGTAGAAAAGGAGTCAAAGCTTGGTCCAGGGTTGCTCCATGAAAACATCTTGGTGAATGGCTTCCCATCACGTGGGCGGCACACACAGCCTCACTGCTCAAACCACTGTAACAAGACATAGCACGACCATTCTTTGTGAACGGCCACACTCACAAGCGTGCACACAGACACACCTACACAGAGGTTGGGATTTGTTACATTTCCTCGTGCAAGGTACAACACACAGATGTCCAACAGATGTTAAATCATGGGGGGACTGTGTAAGTCCCTGTCCTGGGCCAGTCATAATGTAGGGTGTGGAGAGGGACATATATCCGTTGTTTTGCTTCCATAGGTGGTGGCCTTAAACAAACTTTCTTGCCATCCTCTGAGGCCAAGGAACCTAAACCCAAGGGCAGAACTAACTGGACTTTGCACGGCTGGAGGTTAAGCAGTAATCAAGGAATTTCCAGAGCTGGATACCTTGTGTCTTTGTGGAGTGATCACACTGCAGTTTTATCTTGGATTGGGACAAAGTTGAAGGAGAGTGCCACATATCTGTAATTGAAGGAGTGAGCATTCGGTGCTGGGGGAGGAGCAATCCCAGAGCCTTGTACGAGCTAGGCTTAGGCAAGGACCCTTTTACGGAGTTACTTCCCTCCCCCCTCCCCCTTTTCTGTTCTGGTTTTTTGCTTGTTTGTTTGTTTGGAGACAGGCTGTCTTTATGTAGCCTCAAACTTGAGGCAGCTCTCTCAGTCTCTCAAGAGCAGATTAAAGGCCTGAGCTAGCACTCCTGGCCCAGAAGGATAATTAGAAGTATGGAGGTAAAAGTAGTTGCCTAAGTCAGTATCCTTTTATGTAGTTTTTGAAACAAGGTCTTCTGTAGCCAAGGCTGGTCTTGAACGCCAATGGACCTGCCTCTGCCTTCTAAGTGCTGGGATTCCAGTACACACCACCACGCCCACCTGGTTATTCTCCTCTTGTTTTTTTGGTTTTTTTGTTGTTGTTGTTGTTGTTGTTATTCGTCAGTTGTTTTGGGGGTTTATTTCATATTTCATTTTTTATTATGTGCCTAGCCTTTAGTGGCTAAGCCATCTCCCAAGCCCATAAACAAACAAACAAAAACAACAAGGAAAAAAACCCAGGGTCTCATTACGTCGATCTTGCTGGCCTCGAACTCACAGAGATCTCCTAACCTCTGCCTTCCAAGATTAAAGGCATGTACCAACATGCCCAGCCCTCTTCTTGTGTTTTAAAATTATAATCAATCTTTTGGAGTTTTGTTTATTGGAGCTTCAAGAAAAACAGATTCATTTCCTATGCTGAGTTAGAATACTTAGGAGAATGTGACATCAGAGACTGGTAACAGTTCTAAAGAGGAAAGGAGATGTTGAGGCCAGTAATTATGGTACAGTCCTCTGATCCTGGCCCTAGGGAGGCTAAAGAAGAAGGATCTTGAGTTTGAGGACATCCTGGTATACATAATGAAACTGATGTGGTAGGAAGGTCTCAACCAGTAAAGCTCTTGTCACCGAAAGCTGTCAACTTCAGTTTAATCCATGGAACCCAAGATAGATGGATCGAACCACCTCCACACAGCTGCCCTCTGACCTGCATATGCAGTCCACGGCACTCGTGCCCTCCTATCATACACAGACACAGTTAATAATAATATTACTACTTAATGTTCTAGAAGTATTTTCTATATTATATGACTATTATATAATAATTATTATTATTGCTATTACTATAATTATTACTTAGGAGGAAGGTGCTAAACTCCAGTATAGGCTAGCCCTTCTTCCTTCTTATTCAAGGGTAAGTGCTGATAAATATAGAACCAGGAATGTTGTAGGAAATCCCTAAAATACTGACCTGAAAGCTGCCTGCCTTCTGCAAACTTGGCCAAAACAAAATTAGATTAAAGGGTATCTGCTCTGCCATTTAAACTGCTAAAAATATTTTCAGACAGACTAACCCAGTGGCTTTTCCCTTCCTACAGACAAAGTCTGAAGAGTGTATAGAGAAGCCATGGGCAGGAGGCAGCTCTGAACTGGAAGCAAAGGGTGGCATGTGAGACTTAGAGATCTAGCCCAGGGATTCACCTACCTGTAGGACACCACGTTGCTTATTAACTCATGGGACCTTTTTTAGCAGATCTTCATGGGTGTCGTAGAGCTTGAAAACTGGCTGAGCCTAAACTGCCAGTCTTATGTTGGAATTACATCATCTGTCCTTTGGTGAAAACTAATTCCCGTCGGGAGTTGGTGGCGCAAGCCTTTAATCCCAGCACTTGGGAGGCAGAGGCAGGCAGATTTCTGAGTTCGAGGCCAGTCTGATCTACAGAGTGAGTTCCAGGACAGCCGGGGCTACACAGAGAAACCCTGTCTCAACAAACAAACACCTAATTCCCTTTCCCCCCTTAGCAAATATTGCTGGCATTGGCCTACAGGCCTTGATGGCTAATGGGGTGTAATCACTTTTAAATTTTTTAAAGTGTATTCAATGTTTTAACTTTCAAGTCTTTGACAGCTTGTCTAAGTCATTAGTCTCACTTAAGAAATACAGAATTTAGCTGGGCATTAGGTCACATGCCTGTACCTCAGCAGTCCAGGAGCATGAGGAAATCACAAGTTTGAGGCCAGCCTAAGTTACACAGTGAACCCCTGTCTCAAGAAAGCAATACAAACTGTATGAACTGGTGTATGTTCCACAATTTCTCCCTCCCTGTTGGCCATCAAGGTGTTATGAATTAAAACATAAAGAAGGGGCTAGAGAGACGGTTCAGTGGTTAAGAGCACTGACTGCTATTCCAGAGGTCCTGAGATCAATCCCAGCAACCACATGGTGGCTCACAACCATCTGGAATGGGATCCAATACCTTCTTCTGGTGTGTCTGAAGACAGCTACAGTGTACTCATATAAATACAATAAATAAATAAATCTTTTTTTTTGTTTTTGTTTTTTGTTTTTGTTTTTTCAAGACAGGGTTTTTCTGTGTAGTCCTGGCTGTCCTGGAACTCACTCTGTAGACCAGGCTAGCCTCGAACTCTCGAACTCAGAGATCCGCCTGCCTCTGCCTCCCAAGTGCTGGGATTAAAGGCGTGCGCCACCACTGCCCGCCTAATAAATCTTTTTAAAACATAAAGAAGACACATTCTGGCGATAGAGTTTCGTTGCAGATATCTGTGTCATCCCTGCTCATACACAAAGTACGTGACTCCCTGAGCTGTGGAAGCCAGATCCAGTTTCATCTCTGGGTTATATTCTTAGTACTTTGTTTGGCTACTTAGTTTCTCTAACCCTTGAGGCCTACCTAGAACGGGTGTTTCTTCAAGGCTGCACAGAGAGGAGGCACAAGCTAGCCAACGAGCAGTAGCTGAGCTGGCAGTCAGATCCCTAAGGAGTGTAGCCAGGACACGTGGGGTTAACTGAACAAGTCCTAAGCCATCCATCTCCTCAAACAAATTGCTCAATGAATCTGTTTTTTAAAAAACAAGCAAACAAACAAACAAACAAACAAACAAACCTTATTAATAGGGCTGGAGAGATGGCTCAGTGGTTAAGAGCACTAGCTCCTAGAGGTCCTGAGTTCAATTCCTAGCAACCACATGGTGGATCACAACCATCTGTAATGGGACCTTCTTTTGGCATGCAAATGTTCATATGCAGATAGAGCACTCTTAGACATAAAATAAATCTTAAACAAACCTTATTAACATGTAGTAACATATTAAGTATCCAGGGGCCTCTCAGCAGGTAGGTAGAAGTCTAATGTAGGACTTCAGTGAATCGTTCTCTGACCTCCATACATGCACACATACGCTGTGCCATACCCATGTACATGCAGACACACAAAACGTAAAAAAGTTTAAAGAATAACATATGAATCATACGTACTAATGGTGTTCAGTGTAATATTTCAATCCATGCATATGATGTATATGATGATATCGTAGTAATTAGCAAGTTACTCATCTTATCATGTCTTTATGTTTAGAGTCTCCAAGCTCTTGTACATTTTCATAAACTGTGGGTTAGATGAGTAGGGCCTGGTGGTGTGATTAGTAATCCCAGCACCTGGGAGCAAAAGCGGGACGATCAGGAGGGGAAGTCATCCTCAGCTACAGAGGAAATTCAAGGATAGCCTGGGCTATATAAGAGCTTGTCCCAAAAACAAATAAACAAGGGTCTGTAAAATGGCTTAGCAGACTTGGGCAGTGGTAGTGCACACCTTTAATCCCAGCACTCAAGAGGCAGGGAGATCTCTGTGAGTTCAAGACTAGCCTGGTCTACAGAGTCAGTTCCAGGACAGCCAGCCAGGGCTACACAGAGAAACCCCATTGATGGCGGGGGTGGGGGTGGGGCGGGGAAGCAAACAAAAAAACCCCAACAACTCAGCAAGTGCCACCAAGTCTGACAACCTGAGTTGCCACATGGTAGAAGGTGTGAACTGACTCCTGGAAATTGTCTGCTGACTGCCAAATACACACACATACATACACATACACACACACAGAGAGAGAGAGAGACAGAGAGAGAGAGAGAGAGAGAGAGAGAGAGAGAGAGAGAGGGAGAGAGAGAGAGAGGGAGAGAGAGAGAAAGAGAGAGAGAGAGACCAAATAAATAAATAAATAAATAAATAAATATGAAAACATCTGAAAAAGACAAAACAAAGGAAGAATGGATTATTGTAAGCTATGGTCGCTGCTGCAGAACACCAGAACTGACTGCTTTCTCGTGATGTTTTAGTTTCTGTGATCCAGCTTGTAAGCATAAAACTGGCCTTGAGCTCACAGAGGTCCACCTTTCCATGTGCTGTAATAAAGGGCATGTGCCACAACTAGCTCTATCTCGAAAAAAAATTTTTTGGGGGGGTTTTCGAGACGAAATTTTTTTTTTGCTGTTGTTAATTACATTTAGTTATGTGTGTGTCCATGGGAGTGCAAACCACTGTTCACATGTGGAACTCAGAGGACAACCTGTAAGAACTGATTCCCTCCTTCCACTGTGTGGGTCCCTGGGATCAAACTCAGATCATCAGGCTTGGTGGCAAGGGCCTTTACCTGCTAAACCATGTTGCCATCCTCCATCCTCTAATTATGACACACACACACATACACACACACACACACACACACACCACTGCCATGATCATATTGGCCTGTTGGCCTATATTGAGTTTGAGGTTACCCTATCCAAAAAATAAGATTAAATCAGCATAGTCTCAGTCTCTGTCACTGTGTGTCTGTCTCTGTCCCCCTGTAGAGTGTGTGTGTGCGTGTGTGTGTGTTTATTCCTAGACATGGTACTCAGGGCCTACACATGGTACACATGAATATCCCCAGCCCAAATGTCATTCTTATTTTAGATTGATTTATTTTATATGTATGTGTTTTGCCTTCATGTATGTATGGCCAGCCACCAGATGCATGCTTGGTGCCCACAGAGGCCAGAAGAGTGCATTAGATCTCCTGGGACTGGAGTTACACATGGTTAATAGCTACCATATAAATACCATCTGAACCCAGATCTTCTGGAAGTGGTCTTAACTGCTGAGCCATCTCTCTTAGTCCCCTTTGATGGTTTGTATATACTTAGCCCAGGGAGTGACACTATAAGGTGTGGCCCTGTTGGAGTAGATGTGGCCCTGTGGGTGTGGGCTTTAAGACCCTCATCCTAGCTGCCTGGAAGTGAGTCTTCCACCAGCAGCCTTCAGATGAAGACATAGAACTCTCAGCTCCTCCTGCACCATCCCTGCCTGAATGCTGCCAGGTTCCTGCCTTGATGATACTGGACTGAATCTCTGAACCTGTAAGCCAGCCTCAATTAAATGTTGTCCTTTATAAGAGTTGCCTTGGTCATGGTATCTGTTCACAGCAATAAAACCCTAACTAAGACACCCCTAAGTGTCATAATTGTTTTAATTTTGTTACATTAGAAAAATGGACTGGCCGGGCGGTGGTGGCGTACACCTTTAATCCCAGCACTTGGGAGGCAGAGACAGGCGGATTTCTGAGTTCGAGGCCAGCCTGGTCTACAGAGTGAGTTCCAGGACAGCCAGGACTACAAAGAGAAACTGTGTCTTGAAAAACCAAAAAAGAAGAAGAAGAAGAAGAAGAAGAAGAAGAAGAAGAAGAAGAAGAAGAAGAAGAAGAAGAAGAAGAAGAAAAATGAAAATGGACTGGAGAGATGGCTTAGTGATTAGAGCACTGACTGGTCTTTCAGAAAACCCATATTCAATTCCCAGCATCCATATAGCAGCTAACAACCAGCTATAATTCCGGTTCTAGGGAATCCAATACCCTCTTCTGACCTCTGAGGTCACTGCATGCATGTGGCTCACAGACATACAAGCAGGCAAAATACCCATTCACATAAAAATAAATAAATCTAAAAACTATTTCACACATTTATTTCTTTGGGGGAGAGGGTGGATGACATATGGAAGTCAGAGGACAGCTTATAGGAATTGGTCGTCTCCTTATACTGTGTGAGTCCTGGGGATCAAACTCAAGTTGTCAGGCTTGGTGGCAGATGGCTTTACCCACAGATCCATCTCACCAACCTATATTATATTTATATTCAAACTGCCACAGTCTCCTTTCATGTGGGTTCAACATTAAGCTGGAAAATATAATTAGATATATCTAATATAGTCTGTTTCAATATTTCTATTTATTTTATGTGTGTGAGTATTTTGCCTGCATGTATCTTTGTACACCATGTATGTACCTCATGTGCAAGAAAGTCAAAAGAAGGTGTCTGATTCCCTGGAACTGCAGTTATTAATGGCTGTGAGTTCCCATGTAGGACTCTTAACCACTGAGCCATTTCCCCAGCCTCCTTTTTGTTTATTTGGAGTGCATTTGTGTGTATGTGTATGAGTGTGCCGAGTGTAAAGCACTAATTCTGTCTTTCTACTATTTGGGTTCTGGGGCTCAAACTCAGGTCCACAGGCTTTGCCTCTGTCTGTATAGTGCTAATATTATAGGAGTGTGCCAGCCACCACATCAGAACTCTTAACTGTTAGCAGCTAATTGTGACTATTTCTTTCAAAGCACTATGTGTATCTACAGGCTTTGAGGCAACTAGAACTGTTCTTTCAGGCCTAGTTGATGGGACATAAGTGTTTGTGTATTTTATTCCTTATAGATATGTTCTAAATATCTATCTTAGTCAGCATTCTATTGCTTTGAAAAGTCACCATAACCATGGTAACTCTTATAAAAGAAAACATTTAATTGGGGCTTGCTTACAATTTCAGAGTAGTGCAGTATCATCATGGTGGGGAACATAGTGGCACACAGGCAGACATGGAGAGTTGAGAGTTCTACATCCAGATCCACGAGCATCAGGAATAGAGAGCCTTTGGGCTTTTTGAAACCTTAACACTCACCCCAGTGACACACTTCCTCCAACAAGACTGTACCTACTCCAACAGGGCCACACCTCCTAATCCTTGCCAATAGTGCCATTCCCTGGTGACCAAGCATTTAAATCTATGAGCCTTGGGGGGGGGGGGCCCGGCTATCCTATTCAAACCGCTACAATCTCCTTTCTTATGGATTCAATGTTAAGATGGAAAATCTTTAAATCCTTTATTAGTTCAAGTCTACTTTATGGTTCTTACAAAATAAACAAAAACTTATGGCTGTACACTTTACACTTTGACTTGGATAATAATTAGATAAGTGTTACTTTGTGCTAAAATAGAAAAAGTCCGCAATGCTATTTCTTCCACAAGAATTGTTTTATGAAAAGAAAAATGCAGCTTACCAACTGCCGCCCACTCTTCCTTCCCTGGAATGTTTTTGAATCTATCTTGTTACCTTTTATACAGCTTGACTCTGAACATAATGAGAAATGTTACTTACTGTGTGAACCAAATTCATACTTTAAATATGTTCCACTTCAAAGAGTTGATCACCCATATACAATAGCTTGTATGCCAAAAGTTTAATCCCTGCACTCATAATGTTGATGATATTTGGAGGTGAGGCCCTGTGGAGGGAATTAGAATTAGGTGAGGTGACAAAGGTGGGCAGGCCCTCCATTGGTGTCAGTGTGGCTTGCTTTTTTTTTTTTTTTTTTTTTTTTTGGTTTTTCGAGACAGGGTTTCTCTGTGTAGCCCTGGCTGTCCTGGAACTCACTCTGTAGACCAGGCTGGCCTCAAACTCAGAAATCCGCCTGTCTCTGCCTCCCAAGTGCTGGGATTAAAGGTGTATGCCACCACCGCCTGGCTCAGTGTGGCTTTCCAAGAAGACAACTAAGACGTTTATTCTGTTCCAGCATGTGATGTCTCTACCATGTTACCATGCAGCAGAAGGCCCTCACCAGAGGCCACCTGATGGGGACATCCTGACCTTGGGCTTTCCAGACTCTACAACTGTGAGCCAGCATATTTCTATTCTGTATGAATTACCCATCCTCTTATATTTTGGTATAGCAACACCAAACAATTATTGTCTTAAGAAAGGCTTAAGAAAGAGCTAAAAATGTTGGCACCGTGGACACACAGTAGTCATTGGTTCCAAAGTTGTGCTACACACACACACACACACACACACACACACACATTTTGAAAATGGGATCTCATGTAGCCAAGCTGAGCTTAAATCTGATTATCCCACTGCCACCTTTCAAGTGCTGGGATTACAGGCATGCCACCACACCTACCCTCTACTGTGTCTTAGATGACTCAACTAGGATTCACTTGTGGTCTAACCTAGGTTAGTTTACCACCCTGTGCCTCCATTTTTAATTTATAAAGTAAAAGGCATACATGTTGGTACATGCCTGTAATCCAGCTCTCTATGTGCGGACATAGGAGTACTGGAAGTCCAAAGCCAGCCTGGCCTAGATAGTAAGATTTTATCTTGAAAAAAAGCAAACATATATTAGCATTCAGATGACAGAGGCAAGATTAGGAGCTCAAGATCAGCTTTTGGTCACACGCTGGGTTCCAGACAAGTCTGGACTACAGGAGCTGTGTCTTACACAAAATAAAACATTAGCTGGGCAAAGTGGTGCGTGCCTTTAATCCCAGCACTCAGGAGGCAGAAGCAGACAGATCTTTGTGAGTTCGAGGCCAGCCTGGTCTACAGAGTGAGTTCCAGGACAGCCAGGGCTATGCAAAGAAACCCTGTCTCAGAACAACAACAACAACAAATTACTTTAATTAATTTTAAAACTACAGTATAACAACTAACTAACTAAATAAATAATAAAATGAGATCCCTCTAAGTCAGGAGACATTATTAGTTGAACAACATACTAAGTCAGGGGTAAAAGAAAGACAAACTTTTTTTTTTTTTTTTTTTTGGTTTTTTTTTTTTTCGAGACAGGGTTTCTCTGTATAGCCCGGGCTGTCCTGGAACTCACTCTGTAGACCAGGCTGGCCTCGAACTCAGAAATCCGCCTGCCTCTGCCTCCCGAGTGCTGGGATTAAAGGCGTGCGCCACCACCGCCCGGCAAAGAAAGACAAACTTAAAGATGATCTTCGCTATCACAGAAGTGGGGCGATAAGACATACAAATACACAGGGAGATTACAACCTGGTATGAAGCACTATGGGATATTCTCCACCTAGACCATGAGTTCCTCTAAAGCAGAGCCTGGGTCCTGTTCATGTCTATAAATGTGGAGAGAATGAATGAATGCTAGCAAAAATACAACAGCTGTCTCAAGGAGGAGCACATATAGTGAGCTTAGAAATTCAGAAGGCACCGAGCAGGGACAATGGCTCAGCCTGTTAAAAAGCGATTGCTACTTTTGCAGATAATCTGAGTTCAGCTCCCAGGGTCACAATAGTAATTCCAGTTGTAAGGGATGGGCTGTCATCTTCTAACCTTTGCAGAGTCCTGCATATATGTGGTACACACACATAAGCACGTAAAATAAATATGTCTTTTGAAAACGCTCAGGAAGCCGTCAGGCTTAGAGTTTGAGTTAAGCTGGAGTTATGGACAGGACTTAGGAAAGGCAAGGCAAGGCTATTTCTGGTAAACGTAGCTGTGGAAATGAGGAGGAAGATACCTCATGCACAGAACCTTGATGGTCTGGGAGGTGGGAAAGGCTGTGGAGCTCTTGAAAGCAGTAACTTCAGGTGAAAGTGGTTGCAGGGAATGAATTGTTCACTCACTTGTCAAAACCACAAAATACCACCCTAGTAGTTGAGAAAACAACTCCTGTGGTAGTGGGAATAAGAACACCCTCTATAGGCTCACATGCTGGAATGCTTGGTCCCCAGTTGTTGGAACTGTTTGGAAAAGATTAGGAGCTGTGGACTTGTTAGAGGAAATGTATCACTGGGGGATAGGCTTGGAAGTTTGAAAAGTCCATGCCATTCCCAGTTAGTCCCCCACACACACTCTCTCTTGCTCCCTTGCTCTCTCGCTCTCTTGCTGTCTCACTCTCACTCTGCCTCATGACTGTGGATCAGGATATAAGCTCTCAGCTATCTCTCCAGCATCACATTTGCCGGCCTGCTGCCAAGCTCTCCTGCAGGATGATCGCCGACTCTAACCTTCTGCAACCATGAAACCAAATAAACATTTTATTTTATAAGTTATGTTGGTCATGGTGTCTTATTGTAGCAATAGAAACGTTACTGAGACAAGTGACAAAGAAGAAGGAACATGTCTTTACTTCAGAGGAATGACTGTCCATTGGCCATAGTGTTTATTTTATCATATTTATTTATTGAGATGGAATCTCAGTATGTTGCCCACATTGGCTATGGGAATGAAGTATTTGGCCTTTCTTTTGGAAATAGCAGCAAGTGAGGAGCAGGGAGGCATTCCCTAAAAGGGACAGTAGGGGGACAAACATTACCCAGGAATTATCCTCGTTAGACTCAGGAACAAAACGCATTGTCATGTTGAGCCTGTGGTACAGGTCTGTAATCATATCTTTTCAGGAAGATGAAACAGGAGGACCACAACTTCAAGGCTCACTTTGACAACAGAGCCAGGTCAAGGCCAGCCTAAGTAACTTAACAAGAGCCTGTCTGAAAGTTAAAAAGGGACTTGGAACAGAGCTTGCCTAAGTTTCACTCCCAGCATGGGTGTGGAAGATTCTCACGTGCCGAAGCTTAAATACTTAAGTATTTTTCAAAATAATAATTTATTTTGTGCTAACCATGGAACCTAGGACTTCATATATGCTAGGCAAACAGTCTACCACTGAACTACGCCTCCAGCCTTTATAAATTATTTAATTCACGTGGAGGTTGGCGTTTGCAGAAGTCAGTTCTCTCCTTTCCCCTAGGAATGGAACTCAGGTCATTAAGCTAGGCAGCAAGCACTTTTACCCACGGAATCAATCAACCCACCCCAAACCTTTAAGCAGCTTCTGGATAAGCATGATTGGACCTTACACTCTCAAGAATTCTTGGGAGACAATTGTAGCCTAAATCAAAGTTCAGGTCTCCTTCTCAGTTATTAATCCATGGGCTCCTCCCAAATGTGTCACTTGATAGGCTTTCCTAGTTGCCTGGGTAAGGAGCAGCCTACTCTACTCGGAATATAGGCCACTGCTTAATAACCTCACCTCACTTTCCTCGAAGAGACGGTGTAAAAATGAGCAGCGTGGCATGTGAGGTGAGTCCTTCAGGCGTCCCAGATGATCACTGCTATATTAGGAGCAAGAACTATTATGCAATGAGACCTATCTACACCTTTGCTTCATGCCATCACGTAATAGCAAAGAGTACCTGGGAAACTAATAGGTTTCATTGTCGATTTTAAAAAGAATGATCATTTCTAGGGGTGAGTTCAGGGAATGTAGGAAAAGTATTATAAGATGAAAAGGCTAGATGGAAATGTTTTTATAGGATGTCCACATGTGTTCATGCACACACACACACACACACACACACCTATAATCATAGCATGGTCTAGGCAGAGGCAGAAAGATTGCTAGTTCCAAACCAACCTACTGTAGTGAGATAATGTGTCAACAAACTGTGGATACATCGATAAACATGCACACATGAAAAGGTCTCTTTGAACACACTCTGACCTATATCTAGCTAGAATAATACTAGGGTTTCAACTAGTTCATAACTGACAATGAACAACCTTCGGCAATAATCCCAGCCATAGTAGGTGCTCTATTCTGGGCTTGATTGGCATCCTTTACCATCCTCCAATGGGAGACATATGCTTACACATCCCTATCCCTACAAGATTCTGGATACTCTGAATGCAACTGTAGTATATTCATTTTCAGATCACTAGTGTCTAATACTAAACCTGGGCCATAGTCAATAAACTAAGTGCATGAATGGACAGATGGATGGAATATCTACATGTCATGACAGGGGATTTCAGGACAAGCTAGGAGATCACTTTTTAAAAAGCAATTTAAGATTGAACCATATTTTATTGGTCAGCTTTCCATCACTGTGACAGAACATCTGACATAAACACTTAAAGGAGGAAAGATTTTATTTTGGCTTCATTGTTTCTGGCCCATGGTGAGGCAGAGCATCATGGCAGGGAACCTATGGTGGAGAACAGTCACTTGCCCTATGACAGCCAGGAGTAGAGAGAACAAGGAGAAGGAGACAGAATAAAATACACCCTCCAAAAGCCAGTGACTTACTTCCTCTAACTAAGCCAGAGTTCCCAACAGTCCATTCATCCATAAAGTCTTCAGTGAAAGAAGCATTGGCACCCTTTGATTCAATCACCTCCCCAAAGCTTTGCCTCTGAATCCTGCATGAAGCTCAAACCTTCAACACATGAGTCTTTGGGCAATGTTTCATATTGAAATCAAAATTTTGCTTTTGTCAGATACCCTTTTAGAAGGGTGAAAAATAAAAGCTGAGAAAATATTTGAAAAGGGACTGATACCTAGAAAATATAAAGAACTCTCAAATTTGAGATGTAGCCCTAGATAGATGGACCTGTCAAGCATGCCCAAAGCCACACCATGGAAAAGAAGGCAAGCTCTACCTCAACTGTAAACACTAATTAGAAAATGCACAGCCCGGTTTACGAGGTGAATTCTAGGCCACATAGCCAGGGCTACACAAAGAAACCTTGTCCAGAAGAAAACAACCAACAAACAAAAAGCTTATGGTCTATGCCTTTAATCCCAGCACCTGGAGACTCAGCCAGGCAGATCTTTTGTGAGTTTGAGGACAGACTGGTCTACAGAGTAAATAGTAAATTCCAGGACAGCTAGGGCTGTACAGAGAAACTATCTCAAAAAAAAATTTTTTTAAAGAAAGGAAAATGGCCCAAATTGATGAAATCAGACTAGGTGTGTTCATCAGCAGATGAATGGAAAATGAAAATATGGTCCATGGAATTTTACTTGACTATAAAGAATGAAATTATGTTGCTTACAGGAAAGTAGATGAAACTGGAGAGCACTATGTTAAATGAAATAAATCCATCCCAGAGACAAGTACCACATGTTTTCTGACATGCATGGGAACTGGGTGGGGGTGGGCAGAAAGGGGTGGGAAACTAGAAGGAATGAGAAGCTAAGGACGTGAAGTGAAAAGAGGGAGGACTGAGAAGGAATAGAGTGCCAGATGTGTTGCTGGATTCCTGTAATCCTAGCACCCAGGAGGTGCAGAATTGTAGGCAGATCTCTGAAGTGGAAACTTTTGCTTTTAAAATATAAGATTACCGGTTCTAGGCCAGCCTCCTCTATACTGGGAGTTCTAGGCCAGCCAGGGCTACATAGTTTGACCTTGCTTAAAATTTTAAGAAGTAAAAAAGGTGAGGACACTTATAATCCAAGCACTTGGGAGGCAGGCTCAGGAGCCAGCCTCAGCTGGGCGAGACCCTGTTTCAAAATGAAACCAAACAACTACAATGCGACGTCACAATCGACCATCAGACTGACAGAAATGAAGAATGCTGACACTGCCAAATGCTAGAGAGACTGTGGAGAAACTGGGTCACTTGCTGGAGGGAATGGAAAACGATACCGACACTCTGGAAAAATTTGGCAGTTCAGTTACGGCTGAAAATAGATTTATCCTATGACCCAGCATTTGTACTTTTTGGCATTTGTCCCAGAGAAATAACAACTTATTTTCACACAAATCCTCTTACACAAATGTTTGTAACGGTGTTATCTGTAACAGCCTGAAACTATAAGTATCCTATAATGTCCTTCAGTGGACAAATGGTGACACCCCCCACCTCTCACTCCCCCACACTTCTCACCCTCCACCACATCTCACCCCCCTCCACCTACCTGGCATACTCATACCATAGATGACTCAGCAATAAAAAGCAAAGAACTGTGGAACTGAGAGTGGCAATTATGTCTGTAATGCCAACACTTGGAAGGCTGAGGCAGGAGGATTACCCCCAATTAGAGGTCAGTCTGGGATACAGACTGAAAAGGAGACTCAGGCTTTAAAAGAAAAGCCAGTGAGGTGGCTTAATAGCTAAAGACATTTGCCGACAATCCTGACATGAGCCCCTGAACCCACATGGTAGAGAAGAAAAGCAATTCTCACAAGTTATTCCCTGCCTCCAAGCCCATGCCCGTGGAGTGCACTACCACACACATATACACTAAAGAAACAAAAACAAATGTATAAAGAGTTAAACCTCTTTTTTTGGTTTATTTCTTTTATTTCATGTGCATGGTTATTTTGCCTGCATGTCTTTATGGGCACCATGTGGAACCATCTGTGGAAGTCAGGAGAGAGCATTGGCTCCCTGACACTGGATTTACAGATGGCTGTGAAGTACCGTGTAGGTTCTGGGAACTGAACCTAAGGCTTCTGCAAGAACAAATGTCTCTTGAGTACGGTGCCATCTCTCTGGTCCTCAAGTGTATTAATATATGTAACACTATGGATAAACGGGTCTCCAAGGAGTCATGCAGGGTGGGGAAAACCTGGCCCACCAGTCTCCAAAGGCTACCTAACACATCATCCCACTTCTGGAAGGTTCATTGAACAGTATAGCTCTGAAGATGGAGGCCAGCCTCATAGGCCTGGGCTTCGGAATAGGGATGGCTTGAAGGACCCTTGTGACACATTTCCAGCTTCTACAAGCTACAGGCAAAATGACCTGGAGACAATCTTATCTCCCCACCCTCCCACTGAGCTGCGTAAGCGTCTCCTCCCCCAGGTTGACGACAGATCTGGAGATTCAGGCGATAGACGAACTTTGCTTTGTCTGGGAAAGCTGGACATTTAAAGTTCTCAGAGGCCCCCAGCAGCTATCTAGAAGCAAACAGCTCCTGGGGGAGGAGACTGTGACAGGGATCGGGGATGGGGGCTGTGAAGAAGAGATGTCTGCAAGTTGTGTAGAGAGCACTGGGGACACAGTTTGCATGACTCATCTCTGGTGGACTTTTCCATGACACAGGCGTCTGCTTCTTCAGCCCTGCCCATACTCCTGTTAGGAACTCTAGTGAGAACTTACTGGGTCTCCAAATTGTACAGTTATTACTTTGGCCTGTTCTGGGTTTTCTTTCTGAGTGAATAAGGGTGTGTGCGTGCGTGCGTGCGTGCGTGCGTGCGTGCGTGCGTGTGTGTGTGTGTGTGTGTGTGTGTGTGATGTGTATGTTTTATCTTTCCAGGAAGTCTCTCACCACACATACACACGCTAATTTTTTTTAAATTACATTTGAAAAGATAAAACCAGTTAACATTTCTGACTTGCAACTATGTTTTAATTCTTTTTAATGTTTATTCATTTACTAGGGAGGGACATGCTCATGCCACCATGACAGAGTAGAAGTTAAAGGACAACTTTTGGGAGCCAGATTTCTCCTTCCAGTATTTGCATTTCTGGGACTGAACTCAGGAGTCAGATTTGGCAGCAAGGACTTCTGCCCACTACAGTCGTCTCTCTGGCCCTGTGTTTGTTTTTTATATTCACTCTCTACTCCTTAAAAATGTCTACATCAAGCCAGGCGGTGGTGGCGCACGCCTTTAATCCCAGCACTTGGTAGGCAGAGGCAGGCGGATTTCTGAGTTCGAGGCCAGCCTGGTCTACAGAGTGAGTTACAGGACAGTCCAGGCTATAAAGAGAAACCCTGTCTCAAAAAACCGAAAAAAAAAATGTCTACATCATGATTTGTGGGTACCTCGAGTGTCTTAGTCAGAGTTCTATTGCTATAGAGACACTATAACCATGACAACCCTTATAAGAGAAAGCATTTAATTGGGGGCTTGCTCGGGGTAAGCCCATTATCTTTTTTTTTTTTTTTTTTTTTTTGGTTTTTCGAGACAGAGTTTCTCTGTGTAGCCTTGGCTGTCCTGGAACTCACTCTGTAGACCAGGCTAGCCTCGAACTCTCGAACTCAGAGATCCGCCTGCCTCTGCCTCCCAAGTGCTGGGATTAAAGGCGTGCGCCACCACCGCCCGGCGTGCCCATTATGATTGTGGTGGGGGAACATTGTAGAAAGGCAGGCATGATGCTAGAAAAGTAGCAGAAATTCTACATCCTGATCTGGGGGGGAACTGATAATGGGCTTTTGAAACCTTATAGCCCACCCACTGGTGACATACTTCCTGTGACAAGGCCACACCTCCTAAACCATCTAATCCTTTCAAAGAGTTCCAGTTGGGCACCTTTAATCTCACCATTCTGGGAGGCAGAGACAGGCAGATCTCTGTGACTTCAAGGCTAGCCTGGTCTATGGAGCAAGTTCCAAGACACCAAAGGCTATACAGAGAAACCCTATCTTGAAAAAAGAAAACAAAATAAGAATGTATATGTATATGTATATGTATATGTATATGTATATGTATATGTATATGTATATGTAT
>NW_021604704.1:3495476-3520149 GCF_004785775.1 Grammomys surdaster
TGTATATGTATATGTATATGTATATGTATATGTATATGTATATGTATGGGACCATTCTTATTCAAGCCACCACATCAAGGCAGTTAAGATCTCTCCGGGGGGTGGGGAGGCTGGAGAGATGGCGCAGAGGTTAAGAGCACTGACTGCTCTCCAGGGGTCTTGAGTTCAATTCCCAGCAACCACATGGTAGCTCACAACCATCTGTAATGAGGTCCGATGCCCTCTTCTGATGTGTCTGAAGACAGCTACAGTATCCTCATATACAATAAATAAATCTTTTTTAAAAATCTCTCCAGAGGGCTGGAATGTATATAGCTCGGTTGGTGGAATGCTTGCGCAGCATACAGAAACCACAGAGTTCCATCCTTAGCACCTCATTGACTAGAAGCCGTGATGTATGCCTAAAATCCCAGAGAAGTGTAGATAAGAGAGTCAGAAGTTCAAAGTCATCCTCTGATACTCAGGGAGTTGGAGGCCAGCCTGGGATAGGATATACTGTCTCAAAACTAAATATTATTCAGGCCTGGAGTGGTGGCACACATCTTTAATCATCTCACTGGGAGGCAGAGGCAGGAGGATCTCTGTAAGCTTGAGGCCGGTCTAATCTACAAAGCATAGGGAGTTCCAAGAAAGCCAGGGCTACATAGTGAGACTCTGTCTCCAATAAATAAATAAATACAGCCAGGTGGTAGTACTGCATGCCTTTAGTCCCAGCACTCAGGAGGCAGAGACAGGTGGGCCAGCCTGGTCTACAGAGAGAGTTATAGGACAGTCAGGGCTACGCAGAGAAACTGGTCTTGAAAAGAAAGTAACTAAACAGATAAATAAATAACAAAAATTATCTAGAGCCTTTAAAGGCAATGTACCTTCTGTGGTTGTTTTTGTGAAGAGTAGTAGGGACAGATTTTTTAAATTTTAATTTAATAGTTTTTTATGTGTGTTTGTGTGTTTTCACATAGGGCGTGATCTCCATGTACAGGTATACATGTGTGTGGGGAGTGAGGAGGTCAGCGTTTGGGGGTGTTCGTCAGGAAACCACCCACATTGTTTCTTGAGATAGGGACTCTCAGGTGGAACTGGAGCTCACCCATTACAGTAGGCTGGCTAGCAGTGAGCCCCAGGGGTCCATCTGACTTAGCACCCCAGCCGTGGAGTTCCAAACTCACACTACCAAACCCAGCTTTTTACATATGTGCCGGGGATTGAACTCGGGTCTTTGTGCTTGGGCAGCAAACAGTTTACTAACTGAGCTATTTCCCTAGCCCCTAGATTACTTTTAAAGGCTCAATACCAGTTCATTCGTTCATTCATTCATTCACACATTCATTTATACATACATGCATCCATTCCCTTCCTCCTGTCTTTCCTTCCTTTGGCATGGAAATTGTCATCACTACCTTCTGACTTGAATCAGATTCTAGGTTCAAACAACAAAACCACTTGAGATGGTTATTCTTGTTTATCAACTTGACTACATCTGGAATTAACTAAAATCCAGGTGGCTAGGTAGACCTGTGAGGGTTTGTTTGTTTTTTGTTTATTTGTTTGTTTTTCTTAATTAAATCATTTGAAGTGAGAAGACACTTTTAATTCAGATCTTTTGAGGTGAGAAAATCTACCTTTGATCTGAGCCCCACCTTCTGCTGGCAGCCTATAGGAAGGACAAGGAAGAAGGAAGCGTTTGTTCTCTGCCTGCTCTCACCTCTAGCGAGTCCATTCCTTCTCTGGCATTAGAGCCTCCTTCTTCAGGATTCTGGTATATCATGAAGCCCAGCTGAGACATCCAGCCTCATGGACTAAACAACTGAATCCTTGGAGTCTCCATTGGTAGACAGCCGTTGTTAGACTAGCTGGACCACAGTCTGTGAGCCACTCTAATAAATCCTCTTTATAGGCAGATGATTGATTGGTTGGTTGATTGATGATTGATTGATACATAGATCGATCTTCATTCTATCAGTTCTTTCCTCTAGAGAAGCCTGACTACTAAACACTTCTGACATATGTTGGGGTGATTAGTGTGTCCAGAAGTGTAAACTCTTCAGCACTGAAAGTAGCTTTCTTTTGTTGTGCCCCACAAAGGGTTACTGGACAATTATACATTTTGTTAACGTGCCTTTATTTTTTCCAATAATTGATTTTTTTTTACTCACTTTCTATCCAGACCACAACCCCTGCCTCTCCTCCCTTCCCAGTCCCATCCTTACAAATCCCTCCCCCTACCTCCCCATTCCCCCCTTGGGCACCACCCCACCCTGGGGCATCTCATCCCAGCAGGCCTAAGCGCAACCTCTCCCATTGAGGCCCAACCAGGCAGTCCAGGTAGGGGAAGGGGATCCAATGACAGGGAAAAGACTCAGAGACAGCCCCTGCTCCACTTGTTAGGGGACCCGCATGAAGACCAAGCTGCACATTTGCTACAAATGTATAAAGGGTGTAGATCCAGCTCCTGCGTGCTCCCTGGTTGGTGGCCCAGGCTGTGTGCGCCCACATGGGCCCAGGTTAGTTGACTCTGTAGGTCTTCTTGTGGTGTCCTTCACCCCTCTGGCTTGCTCACTTCAGTCTCCACTCTTCCACAAGACTCCCCAAGCTCCACCTCATGGTTGGTTGTGGGTCTCTGCATCTGTTTCCATCCGCTGCTGGATGAAGCCTCTCAGAAGACAGTTATGCTAGGTTCCTGTCTGCAAGCATAGCAGAGTGTCGTTAATAGTGTCAGGGGTTGGCTCTCTCACATGGGTTGGGTGGGCCAGTCATTGTTTAGCCATTCCCTCAGTCTCTGCTCCGTCTTTATCCCTGTGCATCTTGTAGGCAAGATAAATTTTGGGTTGAAGGTTTTGAGAGTGGATTGATGTCTCCCTCTCTCCTCTGGAAGTCCTGCCTGGCTACAGGAAGTGGTCACTTCAGTCTCTATATCCCGTTCTGGTAGGAATCTCAGCTAGGGTCACATAGATTCCTAGTGTCACTCCCATCCCAAGCTTCTAGCTAGTCACCAGGGATTTCTCCCCTCCTGCCTGCTGATTTCTGTTCTCACTCCTAGCCCTCTCTTCCCTCCTCCCCACACCTGATCACCTTCCTCATTCCCCTCCTTACCCCTCATCCACCCAGTTCCCCCCCATCTATCCACTGCTGCCAATAACTATTTACTTCCCCTTCTGACTGAGATTCATGTACCCTCCCTTGGTCCCTCCTTATTACCCAGTTTCTTTGGGTCTGTGGATTGTAGCATGGTTAACCTGCCTTCAATGGCAGGAAAAGCTCCTTGCTTGGTAGTTAATTGAGTATCACAACCTCCTTGTCTTATCTCTTGACCTCATCACAAGGACAAGTAGAAAATATTCCTCCAAGGTCCCTCGGTGTTCAGTCTGAGATGCTAAGGATAGCTGTAAGCACCTTTGTCCCCTCAAAGTTTTTCCTGTGTGGAGCCTTTTGGCAACATCAACAGTAGAGTTGATTTTATACATGATTTTACAGACAGCCTTGGGAAAAAAAGATTTTATTTTTGTGTTTGAAACAAGGTCTTCCTTATTCCAGGCTGGTCTTGAACTCCTGATCTCCCTGATTTTATTGCCTGGATGCTGGAATAAGACATATGTGCCAAGATACTCAGCCAAAAAACAGTTATCTATTTAGTTTCTTTTAGAGACAAAGTCTCACAATGTGGTCCTGCTGACCTACAATTCCTGATCTTTTACCTCAGCCTCCAGGATGCTGGGATAACAGGCTTCTGCCATTACTCCTGACTAACAAAAACAACTTGTTACATCTCCTGAGACCAACCAGAAACAGATCAGGAATACTTGATATTAATGTCAAGGGTACCAGGAAAGCCTGGAGGTGCATACACTGTCCGGTCTGCCACTACTGCCATGTCTGTAATTGGCATACTGTTTTTTTTTTCTTTTGCCTGTTTCCAGACAAGAATGAGACACCCTATCTAGTTAGCTAGGGTGGAATTCAATCCAACATGAATGGAGCTCTTTTCAATCTCATGGGCTACCTGACTCCAGGCTACTCTGTTTCAGGCCTTCAAAGTCATAGCTCACTCATCAGGTAAGTTTTCTGAGTACTTTTGCTCAAGCACGAGGTAAAAGAAGAAAACATCTCCTGTATCAGTCTTTTAGGGGGCCTTCCTTGACACCTGGACAGATTCTTTGTATCTTATCAGCTCTTCTAAGAAATCACCTGGTCTTTTCTTCTGAGAATCAAGAGTAAACAGAACTCTGGAATGCTGTGCGTATGTGACCCTGACTCATTTAGCCTGTCTGATAGTTCAGCCACGAGCCTGTTTCTTTCGTCATAAGAAACAACACTGGCCCACTCCAAACTCACCAAGAACATGATGGCTCTGCTCCAGCCACCTTTGTAGCTCAAGGAATCTTAGGCACCAAGCCCAGAAGGTCTCTTTGCACAATTCTATAAGTGAGTGTCTCAAAAACCATGTGACTGTTCTAGGCCTCCAGAAGCAACTGATTCTTGGAAAGGGATTTTAACAAATAGCACTTAAACTGTATAAAACCCTGGGAATGGTCATCTCCGGAGGAACACTCCCTAGCTGGGGGTTACTTCCGAGGTCCCATCAGTGCTGCCTTCTAGAATGCTACAACTGCTCTGTTCCTTAGCTACCTTACAGAATGACTCTTTTTCAAGGGTCATGGTCCTTATCACTTCTTTCTGTATCACCTCTTTAATTGTATTCTCTGGACTCGTAACCAAAGACCGTGTGCTGCTTTGAGGGAAAACGGCTTTCATAGGCTCATTTGTTTGAATGTCAAATGAGTCAGGGTCACAGAGTCACATATACATAGAACTATTTTGGGGAAGGACTGGGGGTGTCTTGGAGGAGCTATGTCACTGTGGATGGTCTTTGAGGTTTTAAAAGACTAGCATCATTCCCAGAATATCTCTCTGCCTCCCGCTTGCAGATCTAGATGACAGCTCTCAGCTGCTCCTGCCCCTGTGCCTTTGTTCTGCCATCATGGACATGGACTCTAACCCTCTGAAAGTGTAAGCCCAATTAAAAGCCCCACCTTCGCACGCCTTTTTTTGTTTGTTTGGTTGGTTGGTTAGTTGTTTTGGTTTGGATTTGTGTTTTTTTTTTTTTTTGGCTTTGGGTTATTTTGGGTTTTGGGGTTTTTTTGTTTTGTTTTGTTTGTTTGTTTTTCGAGACAGGGTTTCTCTGTATAGCCCAGGCTATCCTGGAACTCACTCTGTAGACCAGGCTGGCCTTGAACTCAGAAATCCGCCTGCCTCTGCTTCCCAAGTGCTGGGACTAAAGGTGTGCGCCACCACTGCCCAGCAGGCTTTGGGGTTTTTTTTTGTTTTGGTTTGGTTTGGTTTGGTTTTTTGAGACAGGGTTTCTCTGTGTAGCCCTGGCTGTCCTGGAACTCACTCTGTAGACCAGGCTAGCCTCGAACTCTTGAACTCAGAAATCCGCCTGTCTCTGCCTCCCAAGTGCTGAGATTAAAGGCATGCGCCACCACTGCCCGGCTAGGCTTTGGGTTTTCAAGACAGGATTTCTCTGTATAATAACCTGGCTGCCCTGCAATTCACTCTGTAAACCAGATTTGCCTTGAACTCAAAGATCCACCTGTCTCTGCCTCCCAAATGCTGGGCCATCACACCTGGCTAAACACTTCCTTTTATATGTTGCTTTGGTCATGGTGTTTTATCACAGCAATAGAAAAGTAACTGATACAGGCCTCAAGTTCTAAATGCCAAGCATGTTGAGTTTTTTGGGTTTTATCATTGGTGGTGGTGGTGGTGGTGGTGGTGGTTTTTTTTGGTTTGGTTTGGTTTTCGTTTTTGAGACAGGATCTTACTATGTAGCCCTGGCTGGCCTCAAACTAAAAGATCTGTCTGCTTCTACCTCCTGATGGCTGGAACTAAAAGCATGTCACTGTGCCTGTCCCGTGTCCAAAGAGTCCTGATGATCCTTCATGCTAAGCATCTTGAGATGGACTGACACATCCTCATGGGAAATGTTCATTTGGAAATAAAGTGTTAAAGTGTTGGTGTATTTGTAATTAAGCACATCTGGGATTGTATTAGGTGCTAGGTATCTATTTCTAGGTAAAAATCCCTCTGTATTAATTCTGTTTCTATTGTTATGGTAAAACATAATGACCCAGGCAACTTCCAGAAGAAAAGATTTCGTCAAGCTTATGATTCCAGAGGAGTAAGCACTAGGGTTGGAGCAAGCCGACAGCTCACATCTTACTCACCAGCTCAAAACACACAGCTGACTAGCAATGGCTTTTAAAACCTCCAAACCTGCTCCCAGAGACACACTTCCTCCAGCACCTCCTAACCCTTTCCAGCCAGAACCATCAACTGAGAATAAAGTCTTCAAATCCCCGAGACTATGGGGGACATCTCATTCACACCACCAAGCCCTCCAAAATTTAGTAGCTTAAAACAACTCATTTACCACTCTCCACAGTTTAGGGGATGATATCAGGCATAGCTGAGCCGCTAAATTTGCCTGCAGTGAGATGGTGGATGAGGCCGGGAGGTGGTGGATGAGGCTGGGCTCCATGGAAACCTTTTGTCGCCTAAGCTGGACTGGCTGGAAGACACCCGTAGGATTCCTTGTGCACTAGAAGCACTAGAGCAGTCATGTTTCTTCCCTCTCCTACCCCATCCCACCCACCTCCCCTCTTTGTCTTTGGTTTTGATTTTTTTGCTTATGTTTTTTAAGGCAAGATATCACTGGGCTGGTCCCACATCCATAGCAACCCTTCTGCCTCTGTTCATAGTGATTACTGGTGTGAGGCGCCATGCCCAGCTTCAAGAATTCTTTCCAGCCAGCATGTAGTTCTTCACAAAAAAAGTTCTCTTTTTAAAATCCATGTTGATAAACCCAATCCCAGCCTACCCTCAATCACGCCCTGTCTTAAACCACAGTGACGTCAGTGCCATGGTTGTCTTTAGGAAGGCCACAGATTGTAAAGTCAACCAAACAAAAAGAGCTGCTGAGTAGCAGCACTGAGCCTGGAGTGCTCCGAGTAACACCAATGACAATGGCTCCAAGCCAGCTATGTGGCAGCCCTGCCTGTATCCATAGCACTTGGAAGGCTGAAGCACAACTGCAAATTGCAGGCCAGCCTGAGCCACACAAGACTCTGTTCCTATCCCCTAAGTGGGGGATCTTTGTCCTATTTCCGGTCCTAAAATTGTTTCTTTTATTTAGATTTAAATTACTTTATGTGTATTAGCATTTTGCCTAGATGTATGTGCACCATGTGTGTGCCCTTAGGTTCAGGAGAGGACAAGAGGTCCCCTGAAACTGGAGTTAGAGAAGTGGATGGTTGTGAGCCACCGTGTGGGTGCTGGGAATTGAATCCAGGTCCTCTGCACTAATGAGTGCTCTTAACTGCTGAGCCATCTTTTGGGAGTCTGTTTGTTTTTTAAAATTATTATTACAAAATGGCTTCTTGTTCCTACTAAGTTTTTCCAATAAAAGAGAGCTAGGGCCGGGCTGTAGCTCAGTTGGTGGGTGCTTACCTAGTATACAGAAAGCCCAAGTTTCCATCCCCAGCAGCACGGAGACTAGAAGCTCTGGTACATGCATCAAAAAGTCAAGGTCATCCTTGATTACATAGTTAAATTTGAGACCAGTCTGGGCTATACACACCCTGTATGAGAGAGAGAGAAAGAGGCGGGGGGGGGGGGAGCTCAGCAGATAAAAGCACTGGCTGCGTTTCAATCCCCGGAAGCCATAAGGAGGAAGCAAAGAACTGATTCCCAAAAGTTGTCCTCTGACTTCTACACACAAACTCATCACACAGAAATAAACACATAACTGTACTTTAAAAAGATCTAAAGAGAAAGCTAGGTATGGTGGTGGATGGATATCTATAATCCCTGCTGTTGGAAAAGAGGATTACTAGGAGTTCAAGGTTAGTCAGAGCTATATATATGGTGAGACCTTGACTAAAAAAAAAAAAAAAAAAAAAACCGGGGGGGGGGGGGTTAGTCATGCCATGAATTATAAAGAATTTTATGATCTAGCTTACAAATACAACACTGCTTTAGTTTTCTCCAAGCAGGGGGCTGGAGAAAGCTCCAAACCACAGAATTCAAAGTAATATTTACACACACACACACACAAAGAGAGAGAGAGAGAGAGAGAGAGAGAGAGAGAGAGAGAGAGAGAGTATATATCTGACTCTTGCCTGTTTGCTGACTTCTTCTTCTGTTTCTTTCTTATTTTTTTTTCATTTTTTCGATGTTTTTGGTTTTTTTGTTTTGCTTTTTGTTTTTTTTGTTTGTTTTTGTTTTTTTGAGACAGGGTTTCTCTGTATAGCCCTGGCTGTCCTAGAACTCACTCTGTAGACCAGGCTGGACTCCAACTCAGAAATCCACCTGCCTCTGCCTCCCAAGTGCTGAGATTAAAGGCGTGGGCCACCACCACCCGGCTATTTTTTATTTTATGTGTATGTGCATTTTGCCTGGATGGATATCTGTGCACCACATGTATATCTAGTGCCTGCAGATGTGTTGGATCCTCTTGAACTGGAATTAGAGATGCTTGTTACCTGCCACATGGGTCCTGAGAATTGAACCCCAGTTCTCTGGGAAGAGCAGCCACTGCTCTTAACCAGTGAGCTGTCTCTTTAACCCTTCATTGGCATCTTTGTATTGAATTGTATCAAACTTGAATTGTGGTTGGTGACATGGAAATATTGCTGTTGATGTGGGGATTCCAGAGCATTCTGTGTGGGTTTAGGACTGTGCTGTAGCCTGATAGTCAGTAAGACAAGAAATTTTCTACTTAAACACCAAAACCACCATCCCAGCTGGGTATTGTGAGACATGTTTTTAATCCCAACACTGAGGAAGCAGAGGCAGGCAGATCTCTGAGTTCTGAGGCCAGCCTGATCAACAGAACAAGCTCTAGGACAGCCAGAGTTACACAGAGAAATCCTGTCTCCAAAAAAAAAAAAAAAAAAGACAAAGCAAAACAAGTCACTGATCCACGTCAATGGCCAGTTTATCAGCACTGCTGACTGAGTTGGTGACCTCTGCAGTCATTGTCCACATGCATCTGCCTTTACTCTGTCCTTTTCTTTCAGAAGGTAGTACCCAAAGGCAATAGTGATGGCAGCTGCTCCCTCTAAACCTGCAGGCAATGCTCCCTTGTGATCTGTTTCTTTTGCACAGAAAATATGCTGGAGGGATCCTGTCAACATGTTGACATGTGACTTAGGACATCTTCCTGAGTTAAGGCCCCTCCCTTAGTCTGAGTGCTTTCTACCATGGGGATCTTACACAGTTTCTTACATATGTTATTGTAGCACTGAGATCCCCCAGCCTTCTTTTCTGGCCCTTGGACCACTCTCAGAACAGGCAAGGACTGTTCCCAGTAGACCAGTGGACCCAAGTGAGGACTTTGAACATGTCCCAGTTTAGTTTCTCAGAATATCGCCAACTGAGAGGGTGGAGGAAGATCACAGTATTCTGGAATGCTCTCTTCAAAGCCAGGGTACTAAAAGCTAAGCAGGCAAGCTACTTCGGTAACTTCCCAATAGTTCTGGCCACTTGCTGCTCTATAGGAGACTGGGCATATATGTTCAAATGGCTGCTATTTGAATGTGGCTAGCATGACCCTTGAGACTTTGGAAATGAATAGTCATCACTGAGAACCTTGACTCACTATAGGGATGAAGCAATGTGATAAGAGCAGAAAGTAATGACTGGGGGTGGCAAAGCCTCAGTCACCAGGTCAGTGTTAGAGACCAGAGTGCACAGTCTGGTAGTGGAAATGAAGGGTTTGCAGCTTCAAAGCACAATTCCACTGTGCCCAAGAGGCTGGACTTCAGAGAAGGTCCTGAGTATCTTTCATGTGCAGAGACTAAGCCTGGGAGAGGGAGTTGGGGCTCATCTGTGAAGACTTATGGCTCTTGGTCATACATTGAGAGCTGTCAATTGATCATCTGATTGATGGAAGGACTACCAGCATTACTAAACGGAAAAGTAGTAAGACCTGGGCTGGAAATGCGGCTCAGTGGTAGAATGCTTGCTTGGCATATAGAAGACCCTGAGTTCTAGATCCAGCAAGGGGGTGGTGGCCAAGCGATGCTGTCTGAGTTGATGTGGAAGGCAGTAACTAGGGGCAGGGAGTCCTGGGAGTCCCAGGGTTTCTGGAGTGATGGGCCAGGAATAGAGGTCATGGTTGAGTGGTAGGGAATGGTTGAGTGGTAGGGAATGGTTGAGTGGCAGGATGTGGAATCTGGGAAGAGATGGGAGAGAATAGGAAGAGTAGAGAAGTCTGCATCTTTCAGAAGATCCCTGAGGGTACCAGCCTGAGAGACTGTTTAGATGACTCCATTCACCAAGACCACAAATACATGAGGAAGATCTCTGTGGGAGGAAAGAATAAGCTATCCTGGGCTTGCTAACCTGAGAAGCCTGAAGACATGCCAGTGGAAAAGTCCAGCAGGCATTAGGAAATGGGTGAGAAGCAACTAACCATTTACTTGCCACATGATGCGGCTGCTGGAAGAAGCCCAACATTCATTCGTAGCTGCATAATATTTCACCAGAGGCACTTATTTGTACCTCATATTTTGAGGCTGGTACCAATAACTAAGTTCAATGGGTCCAAACGCATCAGTGAGGGTAGTAGGAGAACTGGAAATCATTAAATAAATACTTTTTAAAAACAAAACACTGAATATTAGCATTCCCCAGAAGACGGTTTGAATTCAGGGGCCAAAATACAAAACTGGAAGGCAGGAGGATTGAGAGATGGCTGTCAGTAAAGCCTTTACCATGCAAGCCGAGGACCTGAGTTCAGATCCTCAGTACCTACATAAAGCCCGGGAGTGCTGCAGAAGGACTGTGGAGAAGCCGAGACGGGAAGATCCTCTAACTCATGTGCTATCCAGCCCAGATGAATTGAGCTCCAGAGTCAGTCCTTGAGAGACCGTGTTTCAGAAAAGAAAGTGGACAGTGAATGGGGGAAATATGACACTAACATCTGGCCTCCACATGCACACACATGAACACATACAGAATACACAATAGTGTCTAGAGAGAGAGAGTGAACAAGTGCCAAAGGGACATCATTTCAAAGTCAAGTGCTGCCAGGCGGTGGTGGCGCACACCTTTAATCCCAGCACTTGGGAGGCAGAGGCAGGTGGATTTCTGAGTTTGAGGCCAGCCTGGTCTACAGAGTGAGTTCCAGGACAGCCAGGACTACACAGAGAAACCCTGTCTCAAAAAACCAAAACAAACAAACAAACGAACAAAACAAAGTCAAGTGTCAAGTAACTAGTTGCTGGATACAGACTTGCAGAAGTGGTACATGGGGTCTCACCAAATGAAAGCCAGGAATGAGCTGGAGAGTGAGAAGGGGGACAAAAGTGAGGAGACTTGAGGTAAAGGGATTGCACCCCATGTAGGAGGGTGCAACCTTTAATCCAACACCTAATAAGGGATCTAGGACCAAGGCCATCTCCTCACCCCATAGCCCCACCCAAGTTCTCAAAGCAGGACCTGGTAAAAGCCCTTCCTTGAAGCTACCTTATTTGGGGGACAGGTCCCAAGGAACAGGAGTGAGGGACAAGAAAGAATTCAACAGGGAAGGTAGGACAGCTGACCCCAGTACATCATCATTGTAGGTGATGGGACATTCTGAGCCACCACGTGAAAGTGTCTTGGAATTGCTGGCCTAGGTTAGGAATGAAATTGATGATAAAGCAAACATTGAGGACACAGGAGCTCTAGCTCCATCCCCAGTGAAGAAAACATAATTACCCTCTCTAGGGAAAAGGACATTGTTTACCCACGGCTGTCACAACAGGCCGCAAAGATTGCCCTCAGGGTGTTTGTACAAGTGTCAAAATGCTTCAGTGGATCCTCAGAGTCATCTGACCACAGAGGCCCTATGGCTAGAGAGATGTTCACTCGGGAGAGGAAAGTGCTGTAGTCCCTAGCTTTTCCACGCCCACCCTGGAGAAAGTAAAAGCCACTGTGCACTGAGGTCTGCTCCAAGATGGAGCTTCTAAAGGGAAAAGACACCTGGCTAATTGCCACAATGGCCAAAAGACAGTGCTGCTACACTGAGATTAGACTAACTCGGAACCCACAAGAGAAAAGATGCCCAAATGCTTCCTCAGCCCCCACAGGAGAGACACAACCCATTTAGGGCCTTTTTAGAGACTGTCCAAGAGGACTTGCCACAGTGGATGAGGCAGAGACCAAAACATAAAGAGGCAGACCGATAATAGGCCATGCTTGTGTCTCTGTTGTTAAGATTTGGGGAGGGTGGGGAGCCCCAGGGATGGGAATCTCTGAAAAGTCCATGGAAACTTCCTGATTCAGCTTCAGAGACCTGCTGGACTCCGAGAGAATTACTGTAAAAGACGTCTGGCGGGACTGGCCTACCCTCCACCCGCCCCTCCCTCAAGAACTTGGGGAGCAGGAAGTACAAGGTGGAGAAATTGATAGGAAGCTAGCTACACCCACTTCCTGCTGGATGATACCAAACCCAAGTGGGCCTGAGCTAAGGAAGGGAAAAGATAGGAAGACTTTCTTGGACAGGCTTTTCTAATCATGGAAGAGGCTGTTTGTGACTTTCAGGGGCCTATTAGAGTATTTCATGGGTTTAGGGATGTAGCTAGCAGCATCTGGCTTCCATTCCCAGAACCACAAAATACAGTACACCTTCCTGCAGATCAAACTGAAAAGGCACACTATCTGTTGGGAGATTTATTGAGGAATGGGGTTTACTTATCCAATGTAGAAGCCAAAATTCCTCAGAGAAACAGAAGCAGTAAAAGGTGTGTGCATGTATGAACTGGCTCATGCACACAACTGTGAGGGCTGACCAGTCCCCAGACTTGCAGTGTGCTTTGTGGGAGAGTCAGTGACATAGTGCTAACCCAAGTCCAAAGGTTTGAGCTACAGGAGAGTTAGTGGCCAGGTTCCAGTCCCAGTCCAAAGGTCTGAGATCTAGAAGAACAAATAGTATAGTGCCAGTCCAAATGACAGCAAACTGGAGACCTAGAGAGAGCTGATGCTTCAGTGTGAGTCTGAAATCAGGAGCAAAATAAGACAGTATTCTCCACCCAGCTCGAAGACGGGGAGAAGGAATTGGCTCTAAGGGTATGGGGCATGTCAGCTTTTTTGCTGAAATGAAGCTCTCAACTGATTGGATGAGGCCTGCCCACATTGAGAAGGCCAATTTGCTTAATTTAAATCTATTAATTTAAGTGTTAATATTATCAAAAGATGCCTTCAGAGAAACACTTAGGATAATGTTTGGCCAAATATTTGGATACCCAATGGCTTGGGCAAGTTTACACAAAATTATTAATCCAGTTTAAGGATAGTGAGTGGATTTTATTTTTATAACAGTTGTGTGTGTGAGAGAGAGACAGAGAGACAGAGACAAAGAGAAAATGTGTGTGCGTGTGCGTGTGCGTGTGTGTGTGTGTGTGTGTGTGAAAGAGAGAGAGAGATGGTGCAAGTAAGGCACCCAGGACAATTTACAGAAGTAAATTGGTTCTCTCCTTCCACCGTGTGAATTCTGAGAATCAAAGGGAAGCAGTTGAGCCAGGCTCCTTTACCCGCTGAGCCATCTCACCAGCCCAGCTGAATGGGCTTTAATGGGAACAATGTCTCATTCTTTACAGGTCAGGCAGAGACAGCATCCGGATCCGGTTACATCCTTAAAAACTAGCACTCTTACTCTTCCCCACCTTGCCCTACCCTTCTCTCTCTGGGCAAGCCTTCCGTCTTCCTCCATTTTTAGTGGAGTGTTTTTATAAGCCAGGCTAGCCCAGAACTCACAGCTCTCCTTCCTCTGCCTGCTACTGTTAGGATTACAAGTGTGCCCCACTACACCCAGGTTCGTCCTCTGTTTTAACACTTAGTACCTTCCTGGCTCTCTGGCTGAAGCTCTGCTCTGTAATTTACAGGTAGCCCTAGAGCGATTCCCCCATAGTCCTAACCTTAATGACTCCGGATGGCCATGGCGGCAGCTACAACAACACTAACTCTCTCCCTCTGGCTGAGTGGCCATACCCTCTCCTGAAACAGCCTGGTGATTACTTTAACATTCAAGCAGCAATCCGTCAGAGATCCCAGTCTGCATTCTAGTGGCTTAGCTGGCATGTGACAACCCAGGGGAACTAACTAGGTCATGTTTTTCGTTTTCCTACACAGCTTTAACCAAGATTCCAAAAGGCTTTCTTTGTATCCAGTAGCTCCAGCAGTTGCAAATCCTCTCCAGGAGTTCCTTCAAGCCAGAATCTTTTTGGCCTCATCCGTTTCAGGCTGGATAGAGGAAAGAAATATTTATGAGACTTGGTCTCTGCCTTGGGGAGAAATAAACCCATAATCACTACTCTGTGCTCTGAGACTTGATGATCTAGAGGAACAAAGGGCATGCGTGTGCGCATGTGCGCAGCTCCGCCCCTGCCCCCAACATCCCCCCCCAAGGGGGGCACAAATCCCTCCCCCACTGCGCAGCCCTGGATCTGAGTTCTGCCTGAGTGATTGAGGGAGGACTCTCAGCAGGCTGTTGGAGGCGAGAAAAGCCAGGCAGGGATATGGCTTCTGCATCTAGACTCAGCCTGATCCCACCAGGAGCTCAGGACTAGACCCTGCATCCCAGCATCTGCTCGACTCCATCTTAAGAGTTAAAGCGTATTGCCCACTCCTGAACACAACTTCCTGATGTACTTAGGGTTTTTGGCTTTGTGCTTGCAAGGGAGTTCAGCCACTTTCTGATCTTGATACTGTGCTATGTGGTTCTAATAGCACCATCAAAATTAATTGGGCAAGAGAGGCACCGTGGGCTACTCTGCTGCGCCGCAGCGGCAGCTGCAGCCGCACAGGAAAAGAAGCGATGGGTATCAAGGTCGAGCGAGACCTTGGCTGGAGACAAAGCTGGACAGGATGGTGGGAAGACTAAAACAAGATCTCACTATATAGGCTAGGCTAACCTCAAAACTCGTGTTCCTCCTACCTGCCTTTACGTCCGAGTGCTGGAATTACAGGCATGTACCGCCATGCCAGGCTTGTTACTCCATTTCTTTCTTTTAATTAAAAAAAAAAAAAGCGCGTGTGTCTTTTTTTGTGTGATGAGGGAGTGGGTGGGGGAGGGCATGTGGAGATCAAAGAACACAGCTTTGTGCAGTCCGTTCTCTCCTTTATGTCGGTGCCAGGGATGGGATTCATTGTAAGCGCTTTATCCACTGAGATATCTGGTCGGCCCTTGATATTTTGTTTCTTATTGCTGTTATTTTACACCCAGAAGATTGTACCTTTCATCTAATTTTCCAAATTCGCCAGCAGATTGTTCACAGTGATTACATGTGCTTTTCCAATGTCTTAGAAGTACCGTTTTCCTCCCCGCGGTGCTGGCTCCCATCCATCTTGTGACGCTGGGGCTGCAGGGATGACTTCCTGGCCGTGCTTTGGAATGCTAGCCTAAATAAGCATATTGTCCGTTTACTGATAAGATGGGAAGGCTTTACCAGGTACAGGGAGGAAGCTAGGGTTCTCACAGCTTGTAAAGGACATTTAATTTAGTTCTTTCTCCAACAGGAAACATAAGTCTGCAGAAAATACTGCTTGGTTTTGTCATCACCTGGCTTAAAATGTCCCCTTAGCACTGAATTCAAATTACTTGGCCAGACTTTCAAGATCCTAAGGAATCGGCCATCCATAAATCACCGCCCGGTGTGGAACTTAGAGCTAGCAAAACTGCCAGAGACAAGGGCGCTCTTCAAGGGAAAGGTGCCTCCAGTGAGCTTACAAGTGAGAATAAGGCAAGCAAGGTGAACTGATGCTAATCTGTAAAGCACAGTTGCAGACACAAGCAGGAGGCCTTTTAAAGTTGTTCTCAACCCCCTTTGAGGGTTGACCAACCCTTTTATAGGAGTCAGAGTCGTCTAAGAGCATCGGAAAACACAGATATTTACAATTCATAACAGTAGCAAAATTGCAGTTATGAAGTAGCAACAAAAATAATTTTATGGTTCTTGGTCACCACAACATGGGGAACGTATTCTCAGCATTAGGAAGGCTGAGGACCACTAGTAGAGAAAGGGAAGTTAGACCAGTTCCAGGAGCCAAGAAACCTTGGCAAGTGGGGAGGGGAAGAGAGGTTAGTGAGGTTTCCGCAACATAAACTGCTTAGTGGAATGCAAACACAAAGGCTCTGAGGCTAGAAGCCCAGCTGGAGCCTGAACAGGAGGGGCCATCCCAGAGGCCATTTTCTTATAGCTGAGACTTGGAAAAAGAGGAGATATGCCTAACAGGAGTTAAACTCATCAGGAGTAAACTAGAAACTAGAAAGACTTAAAAAGATTAACTGATGGTCTTTTATATAAGGATACAGTTTTGGGGCTGAGGATGTCGCTCCGTGATAGTGTTAAAGTTTACTCTGTTGCTAAGTATTGTAATGCTAAATACTGCCTCACCCCCCCAGGCCCAGTTGCCCCAAGGATTAGAGAATCTGCACGTAGATCCCAGTAACAATATGTGACCTTGCCTCCCAAGTTATCCCTGATTGGTTAATAAAGATCCCTACAGCCTATAGCTGGGCAGAATTGAGATACGCTGGGCTTCGGGGTTGGAGGGGAACCACAAGGGGAAGGAGAAGGAGGAGGAGGAGGAGGAGGAGGAGGAGGAGGAGGAGGAGGAGAAAGGAAGGAGGGGAGAAGGGTTAGGTGAATCATAAAGGGCAGCCCAGACAGAACATGGAAAATTATAATTTGGGGTTATAGAGTCTAATAGCTTAGAGGGTAGATATCTGCCCAGCTCGAGTGCTGGTTAAAGCTTACTGTAAATATAAAAGGTGTGTGCTTTCTATCTGGGAATTGAATGATCAAAGGTGGGGTAGAAACCCAATTGAGATTAAATATTTTCTACAATAATATAGTTGTGCGTATTTTCTTTTGTTTTGTGGCACTACCAATTAGTGAATCAACCCCGGGGCCTCACACACTCACCATACACTACCTCTGAGCCATATTCCAGCTTCAAGAATGTATCCTTTTCTGTCATTGTTTTGTGTTTTTGGGGGGAGGGGGGGCCTATGGCTTCCACTATTTTCCCCTACCCCTCAAAACAGGGTTTCTTTGTGTGTTCGCTCTGGCTGTCTTGGAACTTGCTTTGTAGACCAGGCTGGCCTTGAACTCACTGACCGGGACTACGGCCCTGGCCCAGAGCTCCAAACCAGAAGCAATAAGCAACAGGGGTGATGGGCTGGCGGTATTCCTCCAACATCACCAAACCCATAAAATGAGGCTCTCGAATCCTTCCAGGGCCAGACCATGGCTTGGGTCCTTCAGGTTAACCCTGGTATCCCTGGCTGTATCTCTCAGAGCAAGGTAACCATTGAGGGTCTAGAGGGAATAGCCAGCTGAGTACAGACAGACAAACTCAAATGGAAGGAGTCTGGCACACGGACACGTGTTGTCCAGCTGGAGATATGACGCAATGAAGGCAGGCTGGGGGGGGGGGGAGGAGGCTGGAGGCAGGATTGCAGCAATGCGGGAGTGCAGCCCCAGGGTTCTGTCCTGAGTGGCTGGTCAGGTATCAGCTGGCAGTCTCCAGGTGGCATTCCTGACCCAAGCCTGGCTGAGGGCTCACACTTTATGTGTCCTCCTGGTGAGCTGGGTCTCCTCATCTACCAGCTTGGATATGAGGTGCTCTTTGTAGGCCAGGATATTGCCAGGTCATTTGGTGATGGTCTGCTTCTCATAGACCCAAATCTCCTGTGCAACCTGCTGGATGAGTCTGAAATCATGGCTAACTAGCATCATGCCACTCTCAAACTCATTGAAAGTGCCTGCCAGTGCATCAGTGGTCTCCATTCCAGGTGATTGGTACACTCGTCCAGAAAGAGGATGTGAGGGTTCTGCCAGGCTAGCCAGGCCAGACACACTTGACACTTCTGCCCATCTCACAGGTCCTGGATTGGGCTCACCTGCGTTTCCCCATGAGGCCGTATCTCCGAGTGATCTTTGTCATCTCCTCTGTCTCCTTGATCTCTGGGTAGCACTTCATCATGTACTCCAATGGTGATGGGTCCAGGTCCAGCTGTTCTTTTAAGTGGTGATGTAACTAACCCTCTATTGTGACATGAGAATGGTTCTAGATCATTCCAACTTTGGGCAGAAGCTCTCCAGTTAGCCGCTTCAAAATAGTGGAGTTCCCTGCCCTGTTGGGTCTCTCCAGAGCCACTCATGTGTCAAGGTCACTGCCAAATTCTAGATTATTGTAGATGGAATTACATACTGATCATAACTACCCATAGAATACTTCAGTTTCTTGTTGTGGGTGATATCGGTACAGACCCCATTCAGAAAGTCCTGGGAATGGGACACAAGGACCACGATATGCTTGAAAGTTTCTCTTCCAGCCACACAGAAACATCCAGGTCCAGGTGGTTAGTAGGCTCATCCAGAAGCAGCGTGAAGAGCTGAATAAAGAAGGCTCTGGCAAGAGCAAGTCTCATCTGCCAGCCACCACTGAAGTCTTTCAGCTTATTTCACTGCAGGGCCTCTTGAGGTCCTCATCTCAGCTTTATGGGCATCCAGCTCTTCCGGCTGCTCATCGAGTTCCATGAACATCTATCTCACACTCCACACCCTCACGAGCTAACTAAGCGTGCTCGGCCCCCCTCTCCAGGTGAGAGAGGTTGATAATGTGGATGTCAGTCTGTCAATCTGTCAGTCCTGCTGGGGTGAGAGGCCAGGATGCCCGGTTTGAGTAGCAGCTTTCTTCAGCAAATCCACTTCTCCATCACCCTGCCATTGGCTTCTTCATTTTTCTCCTTTGCCACCTTTGCATGTTCTGTGACAGCATCTCCATCATCTTCTTGTCCCTTTTGGGATCAGTCATCTCTAGACCTATCTCATCTTCTCAAACTGACACTGTCTCCACCACTTCCAATTCCTTTCTCCTCCGTGCCAACTATTGTTTTCCAGTCTGTCTTTATGAAACTGTCTATTCAAGGAACATCAGTTAAGAGGCAGGCAGATTTCTGAGTTTGAGGCCAGCCTGGTCTACAGAGTGAGTTCCAGGACAGCCAGGGGTACACAGAGAAACCATATCTCAAAAAAAAAAAAGAACCTCAGTTAAGTCAATATTTGTCTTCAATATATATCCATGGCATGGCAAATGTGACTTTCCTTCCTTTTTAAGGCTGGATAAAGTGGCGTGTAGTGGTGCACAGCTTTAATCCCACCGCTCGGGAGGCAGAGGCCAGCCTGGTCTACAGAGTGAGTCCCAGAACAGCCAGGGCTACACACACACACACACACACACACACACACCACACACACATACACAAAACCCCTGTCTCAAAAAATTAACTAATAATAATAATTTTAAAAGTATTTGAAGGACTGGAAATGCTTTTCAGTTGGTAGAACATGTCCCTAGCATGCAGAGTTTTGGGTTCCCTCTGCAGCACTCCATTACTGGGTATAGTGGTCCACACCTGTAAAGCTAACACTTGGGAACTGGGGGCAGGACACTCAGCAATTCAAGATTGGCTTCTAGCTACATAATGAGTTGGAGACTAACATGAGTTACACAAGACCCTACTCAAAAAAAAAAAAAAAACAAAAAAACAGACAGACAGGTAAGGTAATACCATCACTCAGGACTCTGATAAAGGAGGATGGGACAATTGGAAATTCAAGGAATGTCTGCTTTATACAACAAGTTAAAAGCCAACCTGTGCAATTTAGTAAGACAAAAAAGAAGGGCAGGGCTGTGTGGCTCAGTGGTCGAGTGCTTGCCTAGCATGCATACTAAGAAACTGGGTTTGATTCCCCATACCACACACACAAAGACTAAAATGGAAAGTTTCACATTTTAATAGTTTAAACATTTTATAAAAGTTAACAAAAATAGTATATGTATTTTACCACAATAAGAAACAAATTTAGAGCCAGGCGGTGGTTGGCGCATGCCTTTAATCCCAGCACTTGGGAGGCAGAGGCAGGCGGATTTCTGAGTTCAAGGCCAGCCTGGTCTACAGAGTGAGTTCCAGGACAGCCAGAGCTACACAGAGAAACCCTGTCTCGGAAAAAAAAAAAAAAAGAAAGAAACAAATTTAGGGCTGTGACTAAAGTTGAGTGGCTGATTATTTGCTTAGCATGTGTGAGGCCTCAAGTTCAATTCCAACACACATACACACACAAAGAAAGAAAGGTTTTACACACTAATTGTTTTTTGGTTTTTTGTTTTGGTTTTTCGAGACAGGGTTTCTCTGTGTAGTCCTGGCCGTCCTGGAACTCACTCTGTAGACCAGGCTGGTCTCAAACTCAGAAATCCGCCTGCCTCTGCCTTCCAAGTGCTGGGATTAAAGGCGTGTGCCACCACTGCCCGGCACACTAATTGTTTTTATTGAGAAAATACATACATATTCTGACAAACATAGGCCAGAGTGAGCTGTGGCCATTTCCAGACGGTGGAAACACAGAGAATAGTCTGTACTGTACATTTCCACATTCCCAGAATGTCTGATGATGAGCATATAATCTTGTAATCATAAAATGATTAGAGATGGAAAAAAATCAGACAGAGGGGATACCAGGCAATGGATTAGCATGAGAAGCACTTGGGCTCTCCATGTCCTAGAGGGTTTTCCTTCCTTACTGGGGGGATTTGCTTTCCCACATGTTCCCCTAAGGATAACTAAGGGCGAATGGAGAGCAGAGAGAAGGGCAGGGTTCTGGGGATGCTGAGTCACAGGTGCAGATAGCAATTTTCCTTATGAGACCAAAAAGAACTTGGGGCTAGCAGGCACCAGAGCAGGAACACTCGGTCTCCGCTGTCCTTAATCCCCACCTCTATAGCCTGAAGGAGGTTGAAGTGCCTCAGGGTACCACAACTATGACTCACAAGCAGGGGCCCTGAGACACAGGCTCCTGCCTGGAATGTGACCACTGTGGCCTCTCCACCGTATTATTGAGGACCCATCTAGACAGTTAGTGTGTGCACGCTGCACAGGGCTGAGAAGGAGCTGGCATCATCGGAAATGTTTGTTCCTCTGCTGCGCTCCCAGGTTGCTAGGGTAAGATCCATAAACAATGCCTGGCTTCTGTACTTCATTCCTGATTAATGAGGGCCAGCTTTCTGCTTAACAATCGTTGGACAGGATCCAGGCAGCTCCCCTGCTCCTCCTAACAGAGGCCTCAAAGCTCTCTCTGCGCTCTATCCGCCCTCCCTACACAGTGGTTAACTGGGGCCTTTTCCTCTCCTGTGGCCTGGTGAGCTGGCCTGGCCTTGTCACTCAGCTATCTCCAGTCATGAGTGTCTCCACCCAAATATAGGTCCTTCCAGAAGCTGTCATCTAAGTGGCAGTGTGCTTGCTGAGGTTGGACATGAGTCTGTCTCACCTGTCAACATTTCCTAGGCCTTTCTGGTGTTTGCATTGCTTTGGCTTTTCTGTTTTGTTGTTGTTGTTTTTTCATATTTTGTTTTATTTGTTGTGTTCTGTTTTGTTTTAGTTGGTTAGTATTGTTGTTGTTGTTATTGTTTGATTATTGAGACAGGGTTTCTCTGTGTAATAGGCCAGGCTGGCTGTCCTGGATTTGCTTTGTAGATCCCCCTGCCTCTGCCTCCCCCTCCCAAGTGCTGGGACTAAAGGTGTGCCCCACCATACCTGGCCTTTGACATTCATTTGTGGGCTTTTTGTTGTTTTGGTTTCTTGAGACAGGGTTTTATATAGTTCAGGCCTGGCCCATAGCAGAACATCTTATGAACTTCTGATGGTCCTGCTTCTACCTCTTGAATTCTAGATTAAAAGTGTGCACTATTTCATCCAGGGTCTCTTTGCATCTTACTGAACACCCTACTAACCTTGAGCATTCTGAGCCCCCTTAGGCCTTTCTAGATTTCCCTGATCTCTCATGCTTTCTCTCTCTCCCACAGATGAGTCATCCTCAAAGACTGTGGTTCATACCAGTTGTTTCTGAAAAACTCTTTGGCCGAGTGCTCACCACATAGCTCAGGTTGGTCTCAAAATCATGGCTATCCCCCCTGCCTTAGATCCTCCAGTGCCTGGATTACAAACATATGCCACATGGCACAACTTGGCCTGTTGTTTTGTTTTGATTTGGATGCTGGGGATTGAACCCAGACCTTTGCACATGCTAGACAAGCAATCTATGTATTCTTTTCCTTTTTACGGATACGTACGTGTGTAAGCATGTGTGCGCAGGAGCAGGCAGAGGTTAGAAGAGAGCACCAGATCCCCTGGAACTGGAGTTACAGGCAGCTGCAAACTGCCATTTTGGTGCCGGGAATAGAACCTGTATTCAGTCCCCTGCTTGGATTCTTTAAAAACTAATTTTATTAGAGAATACATTACTTCCTTTCAGATCTATGCGGATATGCGAAGTATTTCCTTTATCCCTCTCCAGAAGAGAAAAGGAAACAGAAGTGGGGCCTGATACAGAACTCCAACTCCTATTAATGGATGTGAAGTGCCCAGGATGTCATAAAATCAGCCTAGTCTTCAGCCATAAACAAAGGGCAGTCTCGTGTGTTGGCTGCAGCATTGCCCTGTCAGCCTACAGAAGGACAAGCAAGGCTGACTGCTCCTGCAGGACACAGTACTCAAAGCACCTTGGTTCATGATGAGTGGGGAGTTATCCCAATTAACACATCAGAGATTTAAAAAAAAACAGCATTGTTTCAAATGAGATAAGTTTTAAATATCTATTTTGATGAATTTGGGGTTTAGGGAGTGTGTGGTTTGGTTTTCATTTTGCTATGGAGCCCGAGAGCCGGAACATCAACCTAAAACCAAGGGCACGTTCCTTCTATAGGCCATGATGCCCACCTTTTCCTATTAAGAGTCCTCACACTCCAAATAAAGGATCCTGGAAGACCAAATGACATCTGTGTGTGTATGTGTTGTGCTAGGACTAGAACCCAGGACTCCAGTACATTAGGCAAGCGCTCTACCACTGAGGCAGCGATAGACACGCCTGTGTGTCGCCCTCCTCTCTGCCTTCCCCACCACCATTCCTGCAGCTTTGTGTTTCCCAGCCTCCTACCAGTTGGAGATGAACACTACCACATCAGTGAGGGTTGCTGGATAGGCCTTCCTGGGCAGGCCTTTTGCCGTGTGTCGTGTACATGAATTTGGTGAACTGACGTGGTGGTGGGAATGCGAACACTCTCCATAGGTTCATATATTAGAATGCTTGGTCCTCCCCCCAACCCCGTTTGGGGAGGATTAGGAAGTGTGACCTTATTGGAAGAGGTGTGTCACTGGGGCAGACTTTGTGGTCCAAAAGACTCCAGTGGTCTCTAGTGTGTGTGGTGTCTGCCTCCTGCTTGTGTTTAAAGATGTGACTCTTCCCTGGTGCTCCTCCTCTACCAGCATGGATTCCTGAATCATGAACCCCCAGAAATCAGAAATTCCAAATTCTTCCTGCCTGACTGCCTTCCTTTCTTTTCTTCTTCTTCCTTTTCTTCCCCTCCTCCTTCCTTCCTTCTTCCTTCTTCTCCTTTCTTGTGAGGGTGGGGTGGGTTGTGGCTGTTCTAAAACTATGTAGACCTTGAACTCCCAGAAATTAGCCTGTCAATGCCTCCTATAAGCTACACTAAAGTCAGGTGCTACTGAACTCATTCTTCATTATGCTATCTTATCACAGCAATAACAGTCATGTACTGTTTGAGCTCACTGAGCAGTGGAAGTAGAATTGAACCATTTCAGACCCAAGCAGATCCACATCATAGCAAGTGTCCTCCAAGACCCCTTGTCTGGGGATTTACCTAAGCCCCCTAAATCTGTAACAGGGACGAAAGAGAACAGAAAAATTGGCCAAGAGTAAAACCAGCATGTCCTTAGAGACAGGTAGAGGGTAAGCCATTTCCCCCGGAGGTTTGCCCATGATCTGAAAATGCTGGCAGTAGGGAAGGGAAACTCACCCACATGAGAACTCCAGCTGGCTACCTCCCCTCCCAAGGTGCATTTCTGCCAGGGTTTGTTGTCCCGTCTGATTATAGGTAGGAGTGTCACTGTATAGCTCTGACTGGCTTAAACTCTCTATGTAGAACAGGCTGGCATAGAACTCACAGAGAGCCACCCCTGCCTCTGCCTCTTGAGTGTAAGAATTAATGGCATGCAATACCATACTGGTTTGCTGGAATTTTTGATTACCCAGTTTAATGATGTTTTGTTCTTTGTCTGTCAATCAATCACCTATCACTCACTATTTATTTTGGTTTTACTTTGGTTTCCTTCATAAACTCATTCAAAACCAAAAGAATTAGCCTGGTGATGGTGATACGTGCCACTAATCCCAGAACTCTGGAGGTAGGCAGATATCTTGAATTCAGGGCCAGCCTAGTCAACAGAGTGAGTTCTAGGACAGCCAGGGCTACACAGAAAAATCTTGTCTTGAAAAGCCAATAGGGGGAATACTGTGTTACTTAAGACACTGGTTTATTAAAGACATTGCAACCCCTCCCTATAAGGAGATCCATTTATGTATCATGAGACACCGAGGGCCCAACCCACAGCCAATACCATGAGATGGCCATCTTGGAAGTGGCTCCTTCAGCCTCTGTTCAGTTGTCAAGAGTATATATACATGTGTGTGTAGATACATCCATACACATATACATATGTGTCTATACACACACACACACACACACACACACACACACACACACATATATA
>NW_021604704.1:3520249-3530686 GCF_004785775.1 Grammomys surdaster
TGTGTGTGTGTGTGTATAGACACATATGTATATGTGTATGGATGTATACACACACATAATCAAACTTTTAATAGAAAAAGCAAAAATGGTTCAGAGGCTAGTGGGATAGCTCAGTTGGTAAGCTGCTTGCCATGCAAGCATGGGGACCTGAGTCTGAGCCCCAGAATCTGTTAAAAAGCAGGGGTTAGAGGTGTATGTCTGTAGGCTGGACCATGCAGATGGATCTATCCTTGGGACTTGGCAACAGTAAGAAACCCTAGCTTAGAAACTCAGGTGAATGGTACCCCTGAGGATGGCATTAACAGCTGATGTCTGGCCTGCACACACACACACACACACACACACACACACACACACACACACACAAATGTGCACCCAAGTACATGACACACAAACTCCAAATGAAAATGAAAACGAGGCCGGGTGGTGGTGGCGCACACCTTTAATCCCAGCACTTGGGAGGCAGAGGCAGGTGGATTTCTGAGTTTGAGGCCAGCCTGGTCTACAGAGTGAGTTCCAGGACAGCTGGAGCAATAGACAACAGAAAGAAACCATCAGGACTGCAGGGGGCCTCTCTGAATGGTGGGATCACAAGTAGAACTGTTTTTGCTTGGATCCAGGGATGAGCTCAAGTTAACAATACTCCTGTGCTTATGTGACATATTAGCAGCAATGGTTTGCTTAAAGCCCTGTCTTTATTTTGAGACAGAGTCTCATAGAGTCCTGGCTGACCTTGAACTCACTACTTTGAAAACAACATTAAATTCGAATTCTCCTGCCTGAACCCAGGACTCTCCAGGACTGAGATTACAGGTGTGCCATCTCCCACTGGGTCTTTTATTCACCATAATCCCTGACCTCTGAAATCCTTTTCCCCTACAGGCATTTATGTGGAGGCTTGAGGAGCAGCATGGTGGCAAACACTTTACCCACTGAGCTACACCCCCAACCCAGTTTGATGGTGATTGTTCTGACCTCCCCAGATAGGTAAGCCCTTTACTGATCAGTCTTAGCCCTTAGATGTCACAGGCACTCCATCTGACCTACAGTGGCCCCTGTGTCCCAGGCAGGGGATTCAGTTTCAGAGACACCTGGTCCACAAAGCTCAAAGGCTCACAGGTGCTGAAGCCTTTCATAGGAAATGGTATGGGAAACTGAGTATGATGGTATGTCCCTGTAGCCGCCACACTTAAGAACTGGACACAGACAGCTCTGGTTTTCAAGGCCAGCCAGGGACATATGAAGCCCTGTCTCTAAATAAACAGGCAAACAATTAAATAAAGGAAAATAGTATGATATTTGCTCATAACCTGTGACTCTCCTCCCCTATACTTTGCTTTATTTCTAGAAATATGAAAAGAAGGGATGGCGAGCAGACATGGACAGCTGTTATACTGTTCTGTTCAGGGAAGGATAAAAGGAGCACATGTTCAGCGGAGACGAAATCTTTTTTTTTTTCCCAAATTATTTTCAGTCTTCAACGGACTGAACCTGTAACCAGAGGCCATCCATGGACTCACATTGTGGTAAGGACAAAGCCCAAACAACCTTAGCCTGAAAGACAGGAGGAAGATTTATTACTCACTGCAGGCCGAGGGAGGGGAGTTACTGAAAAGCGAGGTCCTGACGAACAAAGGAAGCATGGGGACCATAGTCAGGGAGTCTATACATATTCATATAGGGGTTGTCCTCTCATAAATATGCAAGAGCAAGAAGCACAATTCTGAGCATGCCCAGTTGGGGGAGTACACCTCTGAGCATGCTCAATGACGTAGGCCAATTCCGAGCATGCTCAGTTAAGAAATACACGTTTAGGCATGCTCAGTGTACGGTTGTGGGCAGCATGTTTGAAAAAATTTAAAGAGATAGATAGGAATGCCTCTGAGCATGCTCAGTTTACACTATGACGTTTAAGCTGGGAAAAAAAAGGAAAGGACACATTAGAAACACATTAATACTTGAGTTGCCCTTGGAAGTGTCTGCTAACAAATCTGGATGCAGATTTGGGTGGATTTTATATCTGGCTCTTTGTATGTGTGCCTGAAAAACGGATATTGTCACTTAGCATGAATTTTGCTCTACTTTGTTTTGTTGCAGTGGGCTTGAAGGGGGAGGCCTTTTCTGTGCTGCTGGGAATGGAACTGAGGACCTACATGCTAAATAGTCTACACTGAGCTATAGTCCTAGCCCTCTATGCTGGGTTTTTTACTTTAATGTAAAAGTAAGAGCCATGGAATATACATCGTACACGCATGGCTGAATTTTCACAAAGTGAAGTCTGTTTATGAAGCAAGGGCCTCGCTCCAGAAAGAGACCATAAGCTGAGCAGGGTGATGCACACCTGGAATCCCAATACTGGGGAGGCAGAGGCTGGAGGATTACTGTGAGCTTGAGCTAGCTTACATAGTAAGCTGCAGACCAGCCTGTGTTACAAAGTGAGATCCTGTCTCAAACAAACAAACAAAGAGAAACATAAAACAGGACCGGCAAAGAGCGTCCATTAATACCTGTACCTATAATCCACTCTTTCCCCTAGTTCCATGGTATTCCAAGATCCGCACTCACTTTACTGAACTTCCTCCATAGCCCCACCCCCAATACTGAAACTTACGGGGTCCACAAGGCTGCACAGGTTTATACAAGCAGTAATAATTTCTGGGGGAGCACACTGTCCAGCCAGCTAAGCTGCCTGCCAATCACCAAGGAAGCTTCAGGATGCAGTTTTCTTGAATTATCATGTTTTTGGTGGTGCGGCTGCCTTGGAGTCACCCCTGCTCCGGAAGATAACACCTGCCCCATATGCCTCTTAGTAAGCCAGATCGACTCACTGATCCACTAAGCTACACTTAGGTGGGGTTTTCTGGTTGGTTTTTTTTTTTCAGTCTTTTGTGGAAACAGCTGTACTAGCTGTTTTTTCTGTGTCAACTTGACACAAGCTGGAGTCATCAGAGAGGAAGGAGCCTCCGTTGAGGAAATGCTTCGATGAGATCCAGCTGTAAGGCATTTTCTCAGTTAGTGATCAAGAGGGGAGGGCTTAGTCCATGGTGGTGCCATCCCTGGGCTGGTGGTCCTGGGTTTTATAAGAAAGCAAGCTGAGCAAGCCAGGGGAAGGAAGCCAGTAAAGTAATCAGCATCCACCGTGGCTTTGCATCAGCTTCTGCCTCCAGGTTCCTGCCCTGCGATCTGGAAGTGTATGACGAATGAACCCTTTCCTCTCCAACTTGTTTTTTGGTCACAGTGTTTTCATCACAGCAATAAGAACCCTAAGACAACAGCTTATTCTGAAAATCCTTCTGGTCCTCAGAAACTGCACTTTTGCTAGACATTGAACCAAGTTAATAATGTGCTTTGAGACCATGTAAAGCTATGTAGTCAATCTGCTACTCAAACTATATACTCAGCCTGTTTTAGTCTAATTTGCCTTTAAGAAAACAGTGTAGAGGGTGGAGATTTAGCTCAGTGGTAGAGTGCTTGCCTAGCAAGATCAAGGCTCTGGGTTCAGCCCTCAGCTACAGGGAAAAAAACAAAAACGAAATAATGTCTCTTAAAGGGTTGTACAACATGCCCAGCTCAACTTCTTTTGTTTTTTGTTTGTTTGTTTGTTTGTTTTTGTTTTTTGTTTTGTTTTGTTTTTTTGAGACAGGGTTTCTCTGTGTAGTTCTGGCTGTTCTGGAACTCACTCTGTAGACCAGGCTGGCCTCGAACTCATAAATCCACCTGTCTCTGCCTCCCAAGTGCTGGGATTAAAGGCGTGCGCCACCACCGCCCGGCTTTTTTTGTTTTTTGTGTTTGTTTGTTTTTGAGACAGAGTCTTAGGTTAATTAATGTAGCCCAGGCCTGCCTTGAACTAATGGCAATCCTCCTGCCTTTTAGTCTTCTGAGTTCTGGAATTATAATGCTCACCACATACGTACCTTTAAATGAGGCTTTACTGGGGCACATACAAACAATGTTCTCCTAAGAGTTCCCAGACTGTCTTTGAGGAAGCGGGTGGAGGCAGGGGGATTGAAAGGTTGAGTCCAGCCTGCCAAGTTGTACTATGGGGCCCATTAAAAACAACACAAACAAGCCAGGCATAATTGCATATGCCTTTCATCTTAGCACTTGTGAGGCAGAGGCAGGCAGGACAGGCTTATGGGCAGTTGTCCTTGGCCACCCACCCACCCAGGTGGATTGGTGGCCGTAGTCCTTGGCTCAGGATTTCTGCAGAAGTTTCATGAAAGGTGTTGACACTTGACAGCTTTATTCGCTCATGAAGTTGGGGTCATTTGTGTTTAGCTGGCAGGAAGATGTCGGAAGGACTTCCTGTTGCCATGACAAGAAGACCATATAGCAATCAGAGCTGAGCATTCTGTGCACCCATCCAGAAGCTGTGCGGGAAAGTCTGTCTGCAATTATTTATTTATTGGCAGCACTGGGAATTGAACCCTCGACTTGGTGCATTCTGGGCAAGTGCTCTACCACCTCCAGTCCACCATTGAATGAAGCCAGTGATGAGCCCTGCCTCTCAGTAAAGATGGAATGCAAGGCTGGAAAATTTGGCCTTTTAAAAATTTTAATAAGTCTCAAAGCAGGGCATGCTTAATTCTCCCAGTAATAAATTGTGATGATACATGTCCCACACTGTCTGCCAGAGCTCATTACTCAGTGTTCAGATCGTCACCAGGGCCCTCAGCAAGAAAGCAGATGTTTGACCTTTTCTTTCTTTTTTTTTTTTTTAATTAGGCCTAGAAATGGCAGGAACCTTCTCCAAATGCAAATTTCCAAACATAAGTCAAGGGCTGTTATGTGACTTGTCCTGGGGAGACATGAACAAATGTCTGTTTAGCCCAAGGTGGGGGGGGGCACCAATGAAGACCTGTGCCGATGTCAAGAGATGAGCAAGAATCTTTCTCTTGGAGTAATTTAGGCCAAGAGTGAGCCCAAAATTGAATTTTCCTCTTCTCTCCTGTGTCTTTAGTCTGTATAGTTTTGTGATCTGTGGCCTGTCATCTGTTTTATGTGTGATGTCTGTCCCTAACAAAGGGCATTGTTCTGTATGAATTGAACAGCACAGAAAACCTGGTGTAGGAAAGGAATGAGGAATATGTTTTTATAGAGTTCTTTTTTTTTTTTAACTGTACATAGTCCTGGCTATCTTGGAACCCAGCATTTATGAAGCCCAGACTGACCTTGAACTGAGAGATCCACCCCCCTCCCTTTTCATCCTGAATGCATCCTGTTCTTTCAGAGGACATACTGGGGAGGCAGAGGCAGGGAGATCTCTGAGTTCCAGGGCAGCCTGGAACAGAAAACACAGAGAAGGCCTGTCTCAGAAAATAGTTAATAAGGGAAGAAATCTCTTTACTGGCTCCCAACCAGTGCTCAAAACTAACAATATCAATTAACCAATGTCCACATAATGCTTCGAATATTTATGATGACAACTTCTCTTGTTAAAGGTCCCTTTCAATCTGTTAGCTGCTTTCAGCTGATCATTAGCGCATCCACATCCACTATTTTCTGGGCCAGGGACATGGACAGTCCTAGTGTAAGTTAAAGCTATGCATTTCACTTAGGTTGTAAAAGCCGATTAGTGGGAAGCGCAATGTAGAGAATGGCTGATTACATTGTCTTCTTTCTTTCTAAAGAGTTTTTGTTTTCCTGATAAAGGGTTTCTCTGTGTAGTCCTAGCTGCCTGAAACTTGCTGTGAAGACCAGGCTGGCCTCAAACTCAGAGATCCCCCTGCCTCTGCCTCCCCAGTGTGTCCTCCAAAAGAACAGTATGGATTCAGGGGGCAAAGGCAAGTGAGTTTCTGAGTTCATGGTCAGCCTGTGCTATGTACAGAGACCCTGTCTCCAAAACAAAACATAAACCTTTAAAATAAAAATCAATAAATGAAAATAAAAAATACCCAACTAAACAAAATCCAGACTGGAGAAATGGCTTAGAACTTAGATGGTTAAGACCTCATACTATTCTTTCGGAGGACCTGAGTTCAGATCCTAGCACCTACATCAGGTTACTCACAAGTGCTTATCTGTAACTCCAAAGGCAGTGAGAATGTGTATGTTCAAAAAAAAAAAAAACTTTAAAAATGCTCAGGGAACATCAAGAACAAGGAAGAGAAAGAATGTACGAGCCAACATATGGAGGGGGTGGTACCCCAGTTGTCCTGGAATTCACTATGTAGACCAAGCTGGCTTTGAGCTCACAAGGTATCGATTACCTCTGCCTCCTGAGTGCTGGGATTAAAGGCATGTGCAACTATGCCTGGCTTGTTTGTGTGTGTGTGTGTATGTGTGTCTGTGTTTGTTTGTTTGTTTGTTTGTTTGTTTGAAACCAGGCTATGTGTAGTCTAACTTGAACTCAAGTGCTCCATCCTCCTGCCTCCTCCCAAGTTCTAGGATTACAGGTGTCTGTCACCATGCCCAACCCAAAGTTCCATTGTCTTGTCAGCACTAAAGAATCAAGAGAAAGAGGGTGGGGGGGAGAATAGGAATATGTCTAGATAGATTTTGAAGAAGCAACATACACCTCACTGTAATGTGCTGCTCTGATCCTACTGCCCAACCAATAACTTGGGACTCAAAACAAAAGACAGCTTTGCAACAGTGATGGCTTCAGGCCAAGTTTCTCTGCCACTTGGGAGGATGGTATATGAAAGGTCTCATTGCTGGGCAGTGATGGCGCACACCTTTAATCCCAGCACTTGGGAGGCAGAGGCAAGTGGATTTCTGAGTTCGAGGCCAGCCTGGTCTACAGAGTGAGTTCCAGGACAGCCAGGGCTACACAGAGAAACCCTGTCTCAAAAAACCAAAAAAAAAAAAAAAAAGAAAAAGAAAAGAAAAGTCTCTGTGAAATATGGATGCTGTAGGTTAGGGAGTCAGGAAACTTCCATGGTTTAGACAAGCTGTGGTTTCATCTACATCCAGCTGTTCTCCCCACTTTGCACTGGATGCCTGAGCCTGGGGAAAGGTCCCTGCTTGCTCTTAGGGCCCTTTCTACATCTGTGGCCTGACGCTTCATTATTTTTAAATCATTTTTGTAATAGTTGTATATATGTAAGAAAAGACCTCACTCTATAGCCCTGGCTGACCTGGAACTTACAGAGATCCTTCTGCCTCTGCCTCCTGTACCTGCTGCCCTCAAGTTTCCTGCACTGCCTTTGTGTTTATTCAGTTAGACTCACTTGCCTTCAGAGTGAACCACTGAGCTGCCTTGTCTCCCAGATGGATGATGTCATACCAAACAAGTACAAATGAGAAGCAGCAGAAATGTATGAAAGCCACCATTCTAGGACAGCTCTGTGTGTGTGTGTGTCTGTGTGTCTGTGTTGTGTGTATGTTTTGCTGGGATCCAATAATCCGGACTTAATGTGTGCTAGACAAGCAGTCAGTCACTGGGCTGTACTGCCAGCCCTAGGCCAAACTTACTACCATTAAAATGACACATTTAGTGTGGAACAGTGGTGGCACACACCTTTGATCCCAGCACTCTGGGGGCAGAGTCAGGGAGACTCCTAGGTTCAAGGCCAGCCTGGTTTATAGAGTGAAAGTTCCAGGACGACCAGAGCTAGAGAGAAAAATCTTGTCTCAACCCTTCCCCACACACAAATAAAAACCCAATAACAACAACAACAACAAAACATTGGGACACTGGAGCTGTAGAGATGGCTTAGTATTAAGAGCATTCCAGAGGTCCTAAGTTCAATACCCAGCAACCGCATGGTGGCTTACTATCAACTGTAACGGGATAGGATGCCCTCTTCTGGTGTACCAGCTTATATGCAGAGAAAGCACTCATACATAAATGAACTTTAAATCAAAACAAAACCATAAAAGCTGGTGAAGCCAGGTGTAGTGACAAAGGTCTTGTAGTCCTAGCACTCGAGAAGTAATCTTCTTCAGTTTCTCAGCTATACAGCAAGTTTGAGGCTAGCCTGGGCTACATGAGACATATCCATTTAAAACAGATGGATGATTGATATCTGGATGGATAGGTAGATAGAAGATAGACAGACAAACAAAATAAAGCTGGGGCCAGAGAGCTATAAAAGCTCTTGCCATATCAACTGGTGACCTGAGTTTGATCCTAAGAATCCAAGTATGGGTCAAAAGAAAGAATTCCATGAAGTTGTTCTCTGATCACCACACATGAGACATGGCACATGGACAGCCCCCCCGACCAACCAACACACACACACACACACACACACACACACACACAAATAAGTAACTTTTTAAAAAAAAACCATGCAGCCAGGGGCTGGAGAGATGGCTCAGCAGTTAAGAGCACCGACTGCTCTTCCAGAGGTCCTGAGTTCAATTCCCAGCAACCACATGGTGGCTCACAACCATCTGTAATGGGATCCGATGCACTCTTCTGGTGTGTGTCTGAAGACAGCTATAGTGTACTCACATACATAAAATAATAAAATTAAATAGTTAGCCAGGCAGTGGTGGCGCACGCCTTTAATCTCAGCACTTGGGAGGCAGAGGCAGGTGGATTTCTGAGTTCGAGGCCAGCCTGGTCTACAGAGTGAGTTCAAGGACAGCCAGGGCTACACAGAGAAACCCTGTCTCAAAAAAACAAACAAACAAAAAATAAATAGTTAAAAACATGCAGCCAAAGACTGGCAAGATGGTTCAGTGGGTAAGGGCACTTGCCACCAAGCCTGACAACCCAGGAGCGAATTGATTACTGAGTGCCACACGAATACCATAGCATGAACACATCTACACAATAATAAAAATAAATCATAAATGTAAAAAAAAATTCAGGAGGTTGAGATCATTGAGAACAGCAAGTTGTTCAAGTTTCTAAGACCAGCAAGAACATATTCTCTTTCTTTGCTGTCACTCAATTAAAAATATTCCTGGAAGCACAACAACCATATGGTAGTTAGGAAATGGAAATAAATTCTACAGAGTCACGTTCTAAATGAGTCCACATCTCTCTACAGTGCCTGCTAACTGTGTCACATACAGAGCAGGGCCTGTTTAGTGCTGACAAACACTTGCTTAGGCTTGGATGCTTTTTAAATTTTTGTTATTATTATTTGTTGTTGTTATTAGTACTGTCACCTCTAGAGTAAAGTTGAGAAGCCTTCTGTGGGGCTGGGTCCTTTTCTGTCTAGCTTCTCAGGTCTGTGGTAGCCAGCCTCTAAGATGCCCCCCAGTGACCTCTGCTTGTACTGTCTCCTCCTGCTGTGTACATGCTCCATTTGTAAACAGAGTAAATCAGGGGTGAGATGAGATGGAATAAAGACAGAAGAATCCCCCGGACTTGCTGGCCAGCTTAGCCTACTAGGTGAGATTCAAGCCACTGAGAGACCCGGCCCAAATAAATAAGATTGCAGCCGAGGGTGTGGCTCAATGGGGAAAGCATTTGATGTGCCGGCATGAGGACCTGAGCTGGCATCCCCAGAGCCCACAGAAAGCTGAGCATGTTAGCACATATCTATAATGTCAGCCCTCCTACAGCAAGACGAAGGAGAGAGACAACCGGATCCCCAGGAGCTTTCTGAAGGGCCTGGTGTACACAAAGGCAACCCTCAAAGTTAAAACTCGGGGTCGTCCTCTGACTGCTATGCACATGTGCACCCCCACTCATTCTCTCTCTCTCTCTCTTTTACACACACACACACACACACAGACGAGAGAGAGAAAGAGAGAGAGAGAGAGAGAGAGAGAGAGAGAGAGAGAGAGAGAGAGGAAAGAAGGGTAAATGATGCCTAAGAGAGTTGACCTGCATACATGCAGACATATATGTATCCCCACAAATTGGTACATGCACACACATGCACAGACACACACACACACAAAATGGACTAATTACTGCCTACCTCATCAACTTGTTGGAAGGTTCAACTACATATGTTGAAAGCGCTTAGAGAGAGCCTGGCATCTTGTCAACCTCTGTACCCACAGTTTTCAAAGCCAGAGACTCAACCAACCTTAGATTAAAAAACAAAAACAAGACAAAAAAGAGTCTGAAAGCTGGGCATACTGGCATGCACTTTAATCCCAGCACTCAGGAGGCAGAGGCAGGTGGATCTCTGAGTCTGAGGCCAGACTTGTCTACAGAGCAAGTTCCAGGATAGCCAGGGCTACACAGAGAAACCCTGTATCAAAAATTAAAAACAACAACAACACTTAGAAGAAAGTCAGAGCCGGGCAGTGGTGGCGCAGGCCTTTAGTCCCAGCACTTCGGAGGCAGAGACAGGCGGATTTCTGAGTTCGAGGCCAGCCTGGTCTACAGAGTGAGTTCCAGGACGGCCAGAGATATACAGAAAAACCCTGTCTCGAAAAACAAAAAAAACAAAAAACAAAAAACAAAAAAAAAAGAAAGAAAGAAAGAAAGAGAGAAAGAGAGAAAGAGAGAGAGAAAGAAAGAAAGAAAGAGAGAAAGAAAGAAAGAAAGAAAGAAAGAAAGAAAGAAAGAAAGAAAGAAAG
>NW_021604704.1:3530696-3622035 GCF_004785775.1 Grammomys surdaster
AAGAAAGAAAGAAAGAAAGAAAGAAAGAAAGAAAGAAAGAAAGAAAGTCAGGCTCTTGGCACATAGCTCTAAGCCTAGCACTTAGGAGGCATAGAGGCAGGAAGGAAGATCAGGCATTCAAGGCCAGTCTCGGCTACATGAGACCAGTGAGCCATCTCTCCACCCTCCCTCACCCCCTACCTGGTGTTTACATTGTATTGGGTATCAGAAGTCATCTAGAGATGACACATCTTCAGTTCTGGAGAAGTAGATCATGGTGGTACATACCTGCTGTTAGCATTTTGTCTAGGCTCTGCTCTACAGTTACTTGGCAACAGCCATGTGTGCCTGACTCACTATAAAAGGGGCTGCTTGCCCTCTCCTCTCTCTTGCCTTCTTGCTTTCGCTCTGTCCCCTCCTCCTTTCTCCACAGGCTCATAGCCAGCCTCTACTTCTCTCCTCTTCCCCCCCCCCCCCCCCGCCTTTGTCTCTACTGCCCTCTCAACTCCCCTCCCCATGCCCTGAATAAACTCTATTCTATACTGTACCTCCTGTGGTCCCTCAGGGGGAAGGGATGCCTCGGCATGGGCCCACGGACGCACCCCCTTCTCCTACACCTGACCGCTCATCCACCAAACATATTCCTTTTCTCCTTATCTTTTTATGAAACACATTTGGTGCTGAGACTCGGATTTAGAAACTCCACAGGCTCACATCCCCACATCCCACCCTGTTACCACATGGAGAACCATTGCTTGCTAGCCCAAACTTTGGAGAACTGGTAAGCCCCTCCCCCAACGAGTCATCGTAAATGTCTCCATGGTCCCAGGGGAGAGTTCTTGAGCTCAGAGCCACCCTTGTGCTGCCCTTGAGGATGGAGATATTTAGTCTTTATGAGTGGTCTTCTCACTGACCCTCATTCTAGGACACTTCCTCTTGGGTGAGATTTTCCTCTCTCCTCTGAGGCAGTTCCTTTCTTGCTGCTGAGAACCCTAGGCCTAGGTGAACCGTTCTCCCACTGTCCCAGAGCTCAGCCCCCAGTTCACCACGTGACAACCTGGGCCTAGCTGTTGTTTTCTCTGGTTATTAATTTTATCCTCAGGATGCTAGTAGTATAACTCTACTCTCACCCAACGGGTTGGTCTTTGCCGCCTTGTCCCTACTTACTGGGACGTCCAGGTCTAGTTTATAGTGACCAACAAGCAATACCTTTACATGGCCACTGAACTGGCATTTTAAAACAACTCTCGCTAGCAATCTGTAGCGTAGGCTTCCTCCCTCTCCCCCATTCTCTAGCCATTTGCTCTGCTCCTGGTTCACCTAGTAAAAAGCAGATCTGGCCCCACCCCTTGTGTCCTGGCGTTTGTTGAGACGTTGCTTTTACGAGATCTGCCCCTGTCCCTGCGAGCTCTCTCTCTCTCCCTCTCCCTCCCTCTCTGGGACTCCGCTCCTACGCTCTGCCCACCACGGCTGCCACCGCCCCTGCCTGGCTGTCCAGCATTCATGGCATGGACTCGAGCTCTGCGGCAGCTGCGGAGGTGGGGGGGGGGGGAAAATGGGGGGTAGGGGTGGAGCAACTTTCGCCCTGCCTCCTTGCGGTTCCCGCGCCTCGTCTGGGACAATGCTGCACTGCCTCTCTGTCTGTCCCTCCCTCCCTCCCTCCCTCCCTCCCCCCCTCCCTTCCTCCCCCCCCTCTCTGTATGGGAGTGCTGTGCCGGCTTCTCCTGCCTCAGCTCTCTGCTGAACTTCGCCTCCCGCTTTTCGAGTCAGCGTTCTCTCGTACAAACTGGGTGGCGTTGCTAGGAGACAGAACGTTACACTAACATTATGCTACAGGGCCAGGGCTTCTGGCTGCTAGGAGGAGGCCCCGCCCCCCCCGCCGGCGGGGGGGGCGCCTCCCCCCCCTCCCCCCGATCCTGCCACTGCGGCACACCGCCGCCATTGTGGCTTGTCCTGATCTGTGCTCTTCAGGCTGAGTGCACAAGTGCATGCCACACCTCACCCCCGTCCGCATGCTTGGTGCCTCAGCGGTGCACACGTGTGTGTGCCTGTCTTTCACTCTGAGCTCGAACCAGCCCAGGTCAGAAACGGAACGGGTCAAAACTCCCCAGCCCCAGCAGGGATCAAGCTGCGAGCTTGCTAGCCTCTGCATGCCATGGCCTCCACACTGGTCAATAGAGATCGCGCCTATGAATAGTCATCTGCTCGCTTTCCATTCTGTTTTATCAGCACGATGTGCCCATGCCCCTCGCCTGTTCTCACAGCCTGCGTGCCTGCCTGCTCACTTCCTGTCACAGGCCTGAATCCACCTGGACATACTTTCTGTCACCATGGTCTCACGTCACCGCTGTCAGCTCTCTGATTTCTTTCCATTCTGGTTCACCCCAACTCTAAGCCAAGTATTTCTCTGCTAATACAACCTGTCAAAGTCACGTAACAATTAAGGTTTTTGGTTCTATCCTGCCTTGGTAAATGATTTTTTGCTACTGCCGTTAAATTATAGTGTGCTCTATTGTCTAACTCAGATTATTTTTATTTATTTATTTACTTTGTTTGTTTTGTTTTTCGAGACAGGGTTTCTCTGTGTAGCCCGGGCTGTCCTGGAACTCACACAGACTGGCCTCGAACTCAGAAATCCTCCTGCCTCTGCCTCCCAAGTGCTGGGATTAAAGGCATGTGCCACCACTGCCTGGCTCAGATTATGTTTAATAGATACTGCTCTCAATCTTGTCAGAAGTCTGCTAATTATTAATATTTAAGCTTATGACAGAATCTCCCAAATCCTAACAGTTTACCAAGGTCTCAGAAGATAATGGACACATCTACAAGAGGCTTCCTTCCTGAGTGTGGTATGATAACCACTGAGAAACACAGTGGACAAAACTGGATATCCTGAGAGTCAAATAACTTATATTGTCTAAATCAAGGTAAGTCATTTCTCATGTCTGTGAAAAAAGACAGACATTCCACAGAGAAAAAAGGCTCTTTGTCTTCTGTACTTGAAAGCCAGACCGACTCTGCTCAAGTTGCCATAGAGACCACAGGGAACTGGGAACTGTTTGGACTATAGATGAATTCTGTCATTTTTAATTAATAGATGATTCCTAGATTATAATTTATTCTTCCCCAGATTTCTGACTACATTGACAGCTAAGGTAACTGTAGCTTGACAGCTAGAAAACAGACCTAGCTCCTTACCCTAAGGTAATCCACCACTATATTAGCTCATTAATAACTTTGTTAACTACCTAAGACTGCCAGATTTCTTACAGACTTCACAATAAAGGATACACAAGTTCAGATGTAAGCTTTCACAGATGTAACCTTCAGTTACTTTGTTACCTAAACTCAGTTTCTGTCAACTAAATGCTTCATATTTCCTCTTCTTGCTACGCCATTGTCCTAACACTAACCAATAGAGTTCTTATAAATTCGCCTAACCCTAATGAAACATTCCACTGTACTGTCGAATAACAAATTCAAATTTTAAGAATTTTGATTATCTTTTAACTAAATGTAAAATTGTTTCTCATTATGTATGTTCAGTCTCCTAGACAGAGGGAAAAAGCCTTTCTTGTTCCATGAAAGGATAAAAATCCTCTATAAGCTCATCTTAAAGACTGTTCATGTTGTTAACTCATGTTGTTATCTCTTTTGTAAACTTATAAGCTACAGGAAACCCACTCAGATCTACCTCTCATGAACCAATAGACTCCATCCAGATAAGGACATCTGCCAATCAATAGCCTAAAGTTCCCACTTGCTACCTATTTCAGAGGGTGGGATTCCTATCCTGTGCCTTGAAATTGGGACTCACCCCTAACCATCAAGACCTAAGGGTTTCAAATGTACACCTAAGAAAAAATTTCTTTCTTTCAAACGTACTTAAATTTATTCTCTACCTATAAAATGTGTGTGTGTGTGTGTGTGTGTGTGTGTGTGTGTGTGTGTCAAGTCCAGGTGTTTACTATATCCAGGACAGCTCAAGAGAAGCAACCCCCAGATGCTCCAGTCTTTTCTCTCAAACATAGCTGCTTCTACTGGACCTGCTCCTTCTGATCTGTCCACAGATGGTTCCACAGACCCTGAACACCAGGGAAACAGCCAACTCTAAGACTGAACCAACATTCCTAGACCCATTTTCCTAGGTTTCCTAGAGACTCATCACCCCCACATCAGCAGGAAGTAGTCAGAGATCATGATGACTCTATTCTTGCTCCACCATCACCTCTCTCTAGTTTTTCCGTTTTTAATTACACCAAAACAGGGGAATGTTAGCATTTTGTCTAGGCTCTGTTCCACAGTTACCTGGCAACAGCCTGGTGTGCCTGACTCACTATAAAAGGGGCTGCTTGCCCCTTCCCCCCCCCTCTCTCTCGCTCTTGCCTTTCTCTCTCTCTCTCTCTCTCTCTCTCTCTCTCTCTCTCTCTCTCTCTCTCTCTCTCTCTCTCTCTCTCTCTGTCTCTTCTCTCCCCATTCCCCTCCCTCCTCTCTCTCCACATGCTCATGGCCGGTGCTCTGAATAAACTCTATTCTATACTATACCATTGTGTGGTTCCTCAGGGGGAAGGAATGTGTCAGCATGGGCCCGCAGAGGCACCCCCTTCCCCACACCTGACCACATCCACCAAACATATTCCTTCTCTCATCTTTTTATAGAACACAACACCTACAATCTCAGCACTCCTAAGTCAGAGTCAGGAAGATGGGGAGTTCAAGGCTAGTCTTGGCTACACAGCAAGTTCAAGGCCGGACTCTGTCTCAGAACATATGGGAAGAGGTATGTGTGTTCTCTGTAAACACTAAGCCATTTTATACAAAGGAGTGAGCATCTGATGGATTCTGGCATCTGCAGGGGTACTTACACTGATCCCCTGCAGTTTCAGAGTGCCACCACTTTATTGAAAGTGCCACTCTTTGTGCTCTTACAGCTGCTGGAAGGTGTAATAGAGACAGCACCAGGCTTAAGTGCCTGCCTGCAGTGCAATGCTGATGCCCTCTAGAGAAATAAGGCCATGAGTGTTGGCAGGAGTCCCTGACACAAGGCCCAGGAATGGTTTTGCCACTGCCCCACAGTGTACTACTAAATACTTCTGACTGTAGGTCGGCTCTACTGCCGAATGGAGGGGGAACGGGAGTGGGAGTAGGTGGGGGAGACTGAGCAGCCACTCCTCAGCACCCTTCATGGAGTTTCAGAACCCCTGAAGGAGAAAAGGAAGGTACAGAATCTTTCCACAGGTTAGCCCCCCCCCCCAAAAAAAAAACCAGCAGTTCCAGGAATCTCCATTCCCACTGTTCAGTCAGTAAATACTAATTTTCTTTTGTCTTTAAGGATAAACATTTGATTCCAATTTACATGCGAGGCTGAAGTCAGCCTTTCCCTTAATTGGAAGCTGTTATTCATTGTATATATTAGGTGGGAGAAAGGTTGGAAAAATAGAAATAGGAAATGTTTACCATGAAAGCGAAATGAGCCGCTAAATAAACACAGCCAGACCAGAAAAGCTACAGAACAAGGACAGGACATCCTGGAAGCAGCAAGACTATAGAAACAAAAGGGCGAGTGCGAGCAATGTTACACGCCTACAATCCTGAGGCAGACAGGAGGCTGCGAGATTCAAGGTCATTCTTGACTACACAGTGAGTTTGAAGCTGGCCTGGCTTACATAGCAAGGCCCTATTTCAAAAGCCTACACACACACCCAAACATATATTTGAGCAAGGCATGTATGCAGAGGGAGGGGATGGATATCAAAGACCACCGTTTGAATAAAGCAGAGTGCAGGACCCTACTCTTAACTGTGATGAACACATGACACCAATATCTCTGAGCACACTGAAAGGACACCACCAACGGGGAACCCAGTGTAATCTCTGGATTTGAGTGACAATATAGATCAAATGATAATAACAAAAGTCCCCCTCCCCTCCCCCCTCCCCGTCGTGGGGCTGCTGCTGTGCCTGCAGGGGGGCAGAGGGCTGATGGACATCTCTGTACCTTAGACTTCATTTTCCTGAGAACCCAAAATTATTTTAAAAAAAATAATAAGGAAGCCAGCTTTGCTTGGAGGACACGTGGTTGGCCAGTCCAAGTCATGGGGATTTGAAGCTGAACCAGAGAAGGCATCATGTCTATGACGTGTCTATGAATTACTAAGGACATGGTAGGAGGCAGTGGTTGGGCCTGCCTCTTTCTTTCCTTATGCCCCTGCCCCAGCCCTGCAGTTTCTTCCTCCTCACACACAGCATGTGTGGCTCTTCTGGGATATCATATTTGTCTTCCCTTATCCCAGTCCTAAATCCTAAGCAAGGCGACACCAGTGGCCCTAAAGGACACTGACCTGTCTTTGCCTCTACTGGCCTTGAGGGTTGAGACTGGAGCTGAGGCCAGAGACCCAGGGAAATGAACATCTCTAGGGTGTGGGGCGGTGAGGCTGCTGGGGACCTAATCTTGAAGGGATGACACAGGGTAGCTGCAGGCAAAACTTGGCCTTGTTTTCCAGGCTTGCAGCCCGCATTCTCCCATCTCTTCTTTCATAGGACCTTGGTGGTGGTGGTTGGGTGTGTGTATGTCTGTGTCTGTGTGTGTATTTGTGTATGTGTGCCACTGTACATGTGTTGAGGCCAGATGACAACTTGTCAACGTGTGGCAGTCAGTTCTCTCCTCCCACCGTGAAGGTCCTCAGGTTGTTGGGAATCCACTGAGCCTTCACCCAACACTGTGGGTCATTTGCTTTCAGTGCTCAAATGGAAGCCAGGGTCTTATACAAGCTACCCCTGCCAGACCTCCTTATTTATTTGAAGCTGAGTATCTTGTTTACTTTTTTTTTTCTTCGAGACAGGGTTTCTCTGTGTAGCCCAGGCTGTCCTGGAACTCACTCTGTAGACCAGGCTGGCCTCGAACTCAGAAATCCGCCTGTCTCTGCCTCCCAAGTGCTGGGATTAAAGGCGTGCACCACCACCGCCCAGCTCTTGTTTACTTTTTTATTGCTGGTATAATAAGACACCACAACCAAGGCAACATAAAAAACAAAGCCTTTAGTTTGGGGTTTTTGGTTCCAGAGGGTAGTACAGTCCATGACCATCATGTCAGGAAGTGTAGCAGCAGACAGGCACGGTGCTGAAGCACTAACTGAGAGCTTGCATCTGATGCACAAGTAGAGGGAGGGGGAAGAATAGGGAATGATGTATCCTTTGGAAACCTCAAACTCTACCCCCAGTGACATACCGCCAACAAGGCCACACCTCCTAATCCTTCTCAAGCAATTCGACCAACCTGGACCAAATATTCAAATCTATGACCTTATGGGGGCCATTCTCACTCAAAGCACCACACTGGCAGTGGAACTGAGGATCTGGGGCATGTTAGATAAGTGATGTCACTATTATCCGCACTCCAGTTTCTGGGGTTTTGTTGTTGTTAGTTTGATCTATTATGTTTTGTTTATTGAGACAGAGTCTCTTGTTGCCCAAGTTGGTCTTGTGTAGCTGAGGGTAACCTTGAACTTCTTTTTAAATGTGTGAGTTTGTGTGTGTGTGTGTGTTTGTATGTGTGTGTGAGTTTGTGTGTGTGTGTGTGAGTTTGTGTGTGTGTGTGAGTTTGTGTTCATGTGTTGGTAAGGGAGCTCTCCCTCATTCAGTCACCATGTCGTTTTTGTTTTTGTATTCACTTGCTTTTGCTTTTTGATTTATTTTACATGTATTGGTATTTTACCTGCCTGTGTGTTTATACTCCCTGTGCATGTAGTGCCTGACAAAGCCAGAAGAAGGCACCAGATCCACTAAAACTGGAGTTACAGACAGTTGTGAGCAGCCACGCTGGTGAAGGAAATTGAGCCAGGTCTTTTGCAAAAGCAGCCAGTGCTATTAACTGCACTGTCATCTCTGCAACTCTCTACTTCATTTTTTGAGACATTGTCTCTCACTGAACTTAGAGCCCATATTAGGTTAGTCTAGCTGGCCAGTGAGCCCCAGGGACCCTCCTATATCCACCTCCCCCAAACTACGATTACAAACAGACACCATAATCCCTAACCTTTTCTGTGGGTAATCAAACGTAAGTCCTCATGCTTTGAAACAAACAGTACAGCAACCTGAGCTGTCTCTCTAACTCTTGACCTTGAATTTCTGCTCCTCCTGCCTTCCCAAGTGATGGGATTACACATGTGGGTGGTCACAGCCATTTTTTTTTTTATGGGGTGCTGAGGATTGACTCCTGAGACAGGACTTGGCTCATGCTAGGACAGTCACAGCATCAGCCCAGTTTTGACTGGGATCCCTGCTGAGAAGTGAAGAATACCCTCCCTGGATATCTGGTTATCAGTAGGGACTCAAGAGTCCTCTCTAGTGACAGCCACACCCTGAGCTTCCTTAAGTAAAGGAACCAAACTTTTCTAAAAGAATGCAAGCCAATGGCTCAAGCTTCTGGCTGCTAGGGCAGGTCTGCGTGGGAGGAAAGGGGAGTGGGGTGAGTTTCAGAAGGTGTGAGTCGGAAGCAGCCCTTAAACAACCTACTGAGGTTTGTTTCCACCAACATTACTTTTTTTCCTTTTTTTAACAAAAATATTATGTGTACGGGAGTTTTACCTGATTGTGTACCTGTGGAGGCAAGAAAAGGATGTTAGAATCCTTGGAACTGGAGTTAGCTGTGAGGTACCATGTGAGTGCAGGGAATTGAACCCAGATCCTCTGGAAGAGCAGCCAGCGCAACTGCTGAGCCATCCCTCCAGTTCCTACATTACTTTTAAATGGATCTTAGTTTTTTAGAGTAGCTTTGGTTCCCATCAGTATTGAGCAGAAAGTACAGAGTTCTGCATATCTGGTTGCTTCTCTCATGTGCACAGCCTCCCCCGTTATTAGCAACCCCCACCAGTACATTTATTGCCACAAGGATCCCTCTATGAACTGTTCTCATAACTCCCACATCAGAACACACTTACTCTCAATTGTGTAAACTGGACTTAGATAAGCTTATATGCCTTCTGCCTTTTATATCATCCAGAAGAGCTTCACGGGAGGACAGAGGATTGCTCAGTGATGGGATGCTTGTCTATAATGGACAAAGCCCCTAGTTCAACCATCCCTAGCACCACCAGAAAGTAAAGTTCAGAATGTCTCACAATGCATGTGTGTGTTCCTGCAAGTGGAGATCCAAAGATACCCTCACGTGTCATTATTCCTCAGACACTGTCCCCTGTCCCCTTTGTTTCTGTTTTGGAGACATGTTTTCTACTAGCCTGAAACTACTCCTTAAGTTGGTCAGTTGGGGTGTTTAGGGAGCCCCAGGGCTCTGCCCAGATCCACCTTCTCAGCACTGCGATCAGTTAAGAGTACTTATAACCATACACACAACACTCTCATTTTATGTGGCTTCTGGGGGTTAGACTTGAGTCCACTTGCTTGCCTAGAGAGCACTGAGCCTTTTCTTTCTTTCTTTTTTTAAATATTATTTATTTAATGTATATGAGTACACTGTCGCTGTCTTCAGACACACCAGAAGAGGGCATCAGACCCCATTACAGATAGTTGTAAGCCACCATGTGGTTGCTGGGAATTGAACTCAGGACCTCTGGAAGAGCAGTCAGTGCTCTTAACCGCTGAGCCATCTCCAGCCCACTGAGCCTTTTCATATTGGCTTCTGTAGTGGTTTGAATGGGTTTGGCTCCCATAGACTCATTCATTTGAATATACTTGGCCCAGGGAATGGCACTGTTAGGAGGTATGGCCTCGTTGAAGGAAGTGTGTCACTGTAGGGGTGGTCTTTGAGACCCTTCTCCTAGCTTCTAGAAGACAGCTGCAGTTGGATCAAGATGCAGAACTCTTAGTGTCTTCTCCAGCACCATACCTGACTAGACACTGCCATGATAATGGAGTGAACCTCTGAACCTGTAAGCCAGCCCCAATTAAATGCTGTGCTTGTAAGAGTTGCCTTGGTCATGGTGTCTGTTCACAGCAGTAAAACCCTAAGACAGCTCCTTTTCTTTCACTTAGCCATTGCATTGTGCTGAATTTCCCAAGCACTCCCTATTTCTCTCTCAAAAGTAAGGTCTCCATATGTAACCCAGGATAGCCTCAAACTTTTGTCAATCCTCTTAGCTCTGCTTCCTGAGTTTGTGGATTACAGGCCTGTACCTGGCCCCTGCTAATTTGTGGGTTTCTTTTTGTTGTTGTTTTTAATTTTGGGGGGATAGAGTATCACTGTATTGCTGTGGATGGCCTCAAACTCCTGAATGTGCTGGATACCCACCACCTACCCACCAAGCTGTTGGGACTCACTGCTTCTTCAGCATAATACTGACATGAAGTTTTATGCCTGTAGAGACCACACAACTATTCTTTTTTTTTTTCTTCTGTTTTTTTGAGACAGGGTTTCTCTGTCCTCAAACTCACTCTGTAGATCAGGCTGCCCTTGAACTCAGAGATCCACTTGCCTCTGCCTCCCAGGTGTATGCCACTACCACTCAGCCATTCACATATGATTCTTGACCTAGACTTTTTAATGAGGAATACTCTCAATTTTGATACTCACCTGTAGTGAGTTGGTCTGATGCTGCTTGTATTCTAATGCTAATACTGGTTCCTTAAGACCTGGTTGCCAAATAATAATAATTGTTTAAATTATCAAAATGAAGATAGCTTTAATTTTGTTGGTTATAATAATATTACAAATCCTCTATAAGAGGTTGAACTAGAGCAGACCTAAATATAAAAGAGGGTGCTAAATTGAATCAGTCAAGGTGGGAGCAGGGCAGCATGTAGGCAGGCATGGTGCAGGAGGAGCTGAGAGTTCTACATCCTCACCTGAAGACAGCTAGTAGAAGACTGACTTCCAGGCAGCTAGGATGAGGGTCTTAAAGCCCACTCCCACAGTGACACACCTACTTCAACAGGGCCACACCTTCTAATAGTGCCACTCACCGGGCTAAGCATATACAAACCATCCCACCAAGGTTCCTGGCATGGTCTACTGCCCCACAATAAAGTTCTAATTTTATGGTTCTTATATTTATTTCTATTGTGTGTAAGTTGATAATATTAGAGAAAAAGACAACTTTTTCAACAGAAATGGGGATATGAAGTGGAAATTTCTGGTTTCGTTGGAGACTCAGTTGTGTCATGTGGTGTTTTTCTGGAAACTGTCTTATGAGAGGATGTTTTTGTAGAAGCAGACACATGGGAGGATGTTTTGCTGAGAACAGACACATGGTATTTTTCTGGAAGCAGCTTGGAAAAAAGGCAAGTGATGTTTTGCCAGAGGGGACACTTGAGAGAGCATGCGATGTTTAGAAAGGGTATAGATATAACCCAACAGACAGTGGATGATGGTGGATGGTATTGGTACATCTTGCTATTCTTTGCTGGCCATTGTTGTTCATGACCTCATAGAGAGAAATGCACCAAAGAACTTCTGCTTGTCAATTCCTCAGACTCGGGCCAATTGGCAGAGCCTCACAGCTTCTTTTGGATCAAACTGCTATTGAACCTCCAGCTGCTTTTATACCAGTTGTTCAAGTGCCTGCAATTTTTCTTGTGTTATGGACCACTGCTCTTGCCATACAGGTTTGATAACCATTTTAGGAGCAAGGCTGTTAGGGTAGATCCTCCTGGGGAAGGTATCGATAATGGTGATCCAGAACAACCACAAGCTGTGCCCATTGTCACAGGGATTGAGTTTCCAAATTTATTTATTTATTTATTTATTTATTTATTTATTTGGTTTTTTACAAGACAGGGTTTCTCTGTATAGTCCTGGCTATCTTGGAACTCACTCTGTAGACCAGGCTGGCCTCGAACTCGAGTTTCCAAATTTATTTATTTATTTATTTGTTTATTTATTTATTTGGTTTTTTCGAGACAGGGTTTCTCTGTGCAGCCCTGGCTGTCCTGGAACTCACTCTGTAGACCAGGCTGGCCTCGAACTCAGAAATCCACCTGTCTCTGCCTCCCAAGTGCTGGGATTAAAGGCGTGCACCACCACTGCCCGGCACCAAAATCTACTTTTAATAAGGGTACTTAAATGCTTTAACCTGCCTTCTAGCCCACTACCCACCAGAGGTGGTGGAAATGAAAGGTTATTCGGACAAAGGAGGATGCAGACCTGTTTAGAAATAGTTCTTTGGAGCAAATACAATCTGTGTTATCAGGATATCATCAGTTCAATTCACATAAATCAGCAGTGGCAGCTCTAGACACCTACAAGCAACATTCTCAAACCAGCAATGGCAGTTCAATTCAAAAGAAACTTCGAGGCTCTGCCAAATAGGTGCAAGTCTTTGGAAGCTACAAGAAGCCACCAGGACACCACCAGAAGTTCTTTGGTGGATTTCTCTATGAAGTCATGACAAACAGTGACCTGCAAGGAGTGGCAAGGTGAGCCAATACCACACAGCACCATCTACTGTCTGTTGGGTTATATCTATACTCTTCCCTAGCATCACGTGTTCTCTCAAGCATCCTCTCTAGCAAAACATCTCATGCTCTTTTTCCAGGCAGCTTCCAGAAAAACACCATGTGTCTGTTCTCAGCAAAACATCCTCCCATGTGTCTGCTTCAGCTAAAACATCCTCTCCTAAGACAGTTTCTAGAAAAACATCACATGACACAACTGAGTCTCCAAAGAAACCAGAAATTTCTACTTCACTTGCCATTAAGGAACTTCTTTTTCTTTTCCATTGTTTGTTTGTTTATTTGAGACAGGGTTATTCTATATAGCCCTGGCTGTCCTGGAACTTTCTAGACCAGGCTGGCCCAGAACTCAGAAATCTGCCTCCTTCTGCCTCCTGAATGCTAGGATTAAAGGCGTGCGCTACTGCACCTGACTAGGAAAATCTTTTTTTTCAAAGAATTTTTTTATTTTATGTCTTTGAGTAAGTACACTGTCACTCTCTTTAGACACCAGAAGAGGGCATCAGATCCAAACACAGATAGTTGTAAGCCACTATGTGGTTGCTAGGAATTGAACTCAGGACCTCTGGAAGAGTAGACAGTGCTCTTAACCACTGAGCCATCTCTCCAGCCTGACTGAGAAAATCTTTTTTTTTCTTTCTTTTTTATTGAATATTTTCTTTATTTACATTTCAAATGTTATTCCCTTTCCAAGTCTCCCCTCTGGGAACCCCCATTCCATCCCCCTCCCCTTGCCTCTCCACCAGGGGGGGGGCCACCCACCCCCCCCCCCCCCCCCCCCCCCCCCCCCACACTGGGGCATGGAACCCCCTCAGGCCCAAGGGCCTCTCCTCCCACTTATGTCCAACAAGGCCATCTTCTGCTACATATGCAGCTGGAACCATGGGTCCCTCCATGTGTACTCTTTGGTTGGTGGTCCTGTCCCCAGGAGCTCCGGGGAGCCTAGCAGGTTGACATGACTAGGAGAATCTTAATCCCAATAAATATTTAATAATTTTCATCTTCTACCTACATTAGACAACCAAGCCTGACAACCTGAATTTGATCCCCAGAATCCACATTGATTTCTTTACTTTTGATTATTTACATTTATTATCATTATGATGATGGTTATGAGTAATATGTACATGATTTGGAGAAGGGAGAACTGGTGGCAGCCTACATAAAAGGGCATGGAAAAAGGAAGCTTTCTGGTTTTACCTACTTGCCCTTACTCTTGAGGACAAATTCATCTATCCTGCTGTGAAGACATTCCTTCCCTGGCACTAGAACCTACTTCTTCAATATTCTGGCATATACTGAAGACCAGCTGAGATGTACAGTTGACTACTGGATTCTTTTTTTTTTTTTTTTTGGTTTTTTCGAGACAGGGTTTCTCTGTGTGTAGCCCTGGCTGTCCTGGAACTCACTCTGTAGACCAGGCTAGCCTCGAACTCTCGAACTCAGAGATCCGCCTGCCTCTGCCTCCCAAGTGCTGGGATTAAAGGCGTGCGCCACCACCGCCCGGCTTGACTACTGGATTCTTAACCTTTCCATCAGGAGATAGCCGTTGTTGGACTAGCCAGACCGCAATCTAGAAGCTACTCTAAGAAATCCTCTTTTATTTATAAGTATAGCATCATTCTGTTGGTTCTGTTCCTATAGAGAAACCTGACCAATATAGCAGAGTGATTTTTTTTTTTTTGAAACAGATAGGGCCTCCTGTAGTCCAGGCTAACCTCCAACTCACTGTGTAGTCTATGTTGTCCTAGAATTTTCCACCCTTCTCCTGTTTCAGCCTGCCATTGTCCTCATTGCAAAAACAATGTCCTCAGGCATAGTTGGTTGCCCCCACTCACTCCCCCCCCCCACCGCGGTGCTGAGGTGATACCCGAGGTGATACCCAATGTGATACGCCACCCTCTCTGTGAGTAAATCTGATGGCTAGCCTTTCTGGTATGGCCTGAGGCCTACAAGAAATTAATTCCCTCTTACTGGACCCCATCTCCAAAGGATTTTTTTGTTTTGTTTATAATTTATTTTTATTTTATGTGCTTTGGTGTTTTACCTGCATGTATGCCTGTGTGAGGCTGTTCGAACCCCTGGACCTGAAGTTACAGGCAGGTGTGAGCTACCATGTGGGTGCTGGGAATTGAATCTAGGTCCTCTGGAAGAGCAGCCAGTGTTCTTAACTGCTGAGCCATTTCTCTAAGCCCTTTAAATAACTTTTAATATTTTATTTATTTTTATTTTATGTACCAGGATAGTATAGAATAGAGTTTATTCAGGGCATGGATAGGGGAGTTAAGAGGGTAGTAGAGACAGAGAAAGGGGGAGAGTAGAGAAGTAGAGGCCATCCATGAACACGTGGAGAGAGGGGGAAGGGGATGGGGAAGGGAGGGGGGAAGGGACGAGCCCAAGAGGGCAAGAAAGAAACAAGAGAGCTAGAGATCAAGAGATCAAGAGATAGAGGAGGGGGCAAGCAGCCACTTTTATAGTGGGCCAGAGCATATCTGGCTGTTGCCAGGTAACTGTGGGGTGGAGTTTAGACAGAATGCCAACAGTGGTGGTACAATCATTTAATCCCAGCACTCAGAAGGTAGAGGAAGTCAAATCTCTGGGTTCAAGGCTAGCCTGGTCTGTGTACTTAGTGCATTGCAGGCCAGAACAGGGCTACATAGTGAGACCCTGTCTCAAAAAAATTTATTTTTATTTATGCTTTATATGTATGTCTCAGTGAACAAGGAGGTCCCTGTAAACAGTACAAGAGGCCATCTGAACCCCTGGAAATGGAGCTACAGGTAGGAAGTTATGAGGTGCTTGATGTGGGTTCTGGGAACTGAACTCAGGACCACTGGAAGAGCAGGAAGCCTTCTTAAACAGTGAGCCACCTCTCCAACCCCAATTCAGTGAGAGACAATCAATGATTGATATTGGCAGCAAGGATTCTGGAGAGGCCTGAGAATCCTTGGAGGTGTCACCTTTTCAGTATTCTGATGACAGTGTTAAGAGCTAGCTGATTCTATTTTTTTTTCTTCTTCCTTTTCCTAGTTAAACGTAATGTTAGATGTTGGTTTATTTCTATATTGTTTCCTATGGTGTTTTTTTTCTAATTATGTCCCAAGCTAAAGTCAACTTGGTGGTTTGACTTGTTCTTCCTCTATAGTCTTGTGATTTACAGATTGTACTGTTTCATGGTATGTTCCAAGGATTGGCTGACCATAAACCTCTATAGGCAAGTGTCAGCAGATGGGAAGAAGAATTGTTGAAGTTGAATGAGCCCAAACCCCAGGAATCTCAGAGATTTGACAACAGCAGGAGTGGAGCCACTCCCTACCTGTCTCTATCCCTGCTCTAAAACATAACCATAACATCCCACTGAGAGGACCACGGGCAGTCAGTCACATAATGTACCACCTAGAGTGTCCTTCTTCCTGAAAATAGACCATCACCAACCTCTCAAAGTCAGCCAACAGAAAACACCCTCTAAATTCCATCCCACTCCCCAAGGTTCATATACTCCCTGTCCACACAGATTTATGTCACTGAGGGTTGTCTGAGAATGGCTTTCTTTACTGAGCTGTAACACTTGGGGAAGATTCTCTCTCTCAAAGCATTTGGCCTTGACTCTTGGACCGTCCTGGCTGGCCAGGCTCTCGCTGCCTGCAGAGGCTCACACCACTGCAGCTGATGAGAGACCCAGGACCCTTGCTACCTGTTCTGCACAAACTGACCAAAACCTCTTCATTCCTCTTTTAAGAAGAGCTGTAACACTCCTGGCGTTCCTGCCCCGACCAGAGTCCTGTGGAACTTATCCTTCCCAGGTTTCTGCTTCATCCTCTTCAGTCTGGCATATAGAGGAAAGTGGACAGACTGCAGACAACATAATCCCACAACATGTACTTTTCTCGTGATCATAAAAATAAATAATTCCACTTTTGTAATCACTTGCTATGTACCTCAGACTTGAGCTCGACTGTAAAAAGGCTCCCCTGCTTTTAGTCTTGGCTGCTTCTGACTCCTACTTCAGAGGAGACTGAAAGTTTGGCCCAGTTTACCTTGCAACATTTTGGTGGTTGTTCCTGGGTTTTGACACCACGACAGTTAGAATCCAGTCCAACGGATGCAAATGAGTTAGAGAGTTCTGGGCTGAGAACTGCTGATGGGTTTTTGTTTGTGTGTTTAAAGAAAGGTCAAATCAAGCTGTTGGCCCTATGATGCAGGCCAACAGCTCCAGGCATCTTCAGATGACCACCTTACCCTGTGGGAGTCACCATTCATCAAGGCCTCAGGCAGGCTGCTGGTCCACTCTGCTTACAAGTGGATCAGGGGCCAAGATGGAGACTAAATGTGGACACTCTTGTGCAGAGCTGGTTTTCTCATCTTCTGGTATTTAGTACTAGCTGACTTTTCCTATAAAGATAACACTATTTTGGTACAAGAAACCTAGTTTTCTCCATCTGTGTATACCCTTGTAGCTCATGTTTCTTCTTCTAGGACAACCCAACTAAAAAGAGCCACCATACACTAAAGCCTCCCCACTGTCATGGACGGTCTCATGCTTTCAAAGGGTCAAGGGTTCTTCAGGTTTGGTTTTGTTTTGTTTTGTTAGTTGGAACTAGGAATTTATTTTTTTAAAATCAAATCATAATTTTTTACTTATTCACACAGGGGTTATAAGGTTCTTCAGGTTTTATTTGCTTAACTTTGAGCAACATATTGGAGGACAGACACCAAGTGCCAGGCTTGGAGAACCCTTTATTAATGAATGAAGATAAAGCCCTGCACAGTGGTGCACGCCTTTAATCCCAGCACTTGGGAGGCAGAGGCAGTTAGATCTCTGAATTTGAGGGCAGCTTGGTCTACAGAGCAAGTTCCAGGACAGCCAGGACTATACAGAGAAACCCTGTCTCGAAAAACAAACAAACAAACAAACAAACAAACAAAGCTGAAAAGGCTGCAGACGTAGCAGCACTGTTGGCAGAGTGCTTGATTCCACCCCTAGCACCACAGAAATCTGTCTGCTGTGCTACTGTTCGACTTCAAATGCTTCTCTACTGCTTGTTCCAGGAAACAGCAACTATGCCTTTGTTCCAAAAATTTATGACCATGTTGCAACCCTATTTTTGTTTCAAAAGGTTACCACTATCACCTTGCAACCATGTCTTTGTTTCAAAAGACCAACTTATTACACTTATGCTCTGCTTCTGTAATCCTGTCTATTTGCCTGTCAAATCCCCCACATTTGGAAACCCCCTACCCCTAAGCTTGCCTCCTTCATATCCAAAGCTACCTTCTTTGAACCCTACCTTAGAGGAGGAAACCCATGTACATGAATTTTTTTTTTAAAAGAGCTTGCAGTGGACTATGGTGGCCCTTACCTTTAATATTAGCACCTGGGAGGCAGAAGCAGATAGTTCTCTGAGTTCAAGGCCAGCTTGGTCTACGGAGTGAGTTCAAGAAGAGTCAGGGCTGTTACACAGAAAAACTCTTAGGTTGCGGTGTAAGCTTGCTGTAATGAATTTGACTGTGATGATTTGGGTTGGTGGTCTTTCTTCAAATCTTTGAGGTTAACAGCATCCTACAGTCTTCTTTTCTTGGAATTTTGTTGAGATTGGGTCTCACTGTGGACGGGTGCTCTGCCTGCGTGTACTCTCTGTGTACCACATGCAGATCTTGAGATCGGAAGAGGGTAGTGGATCCCCTGGTACTGGAGTTACAGATAGTTGTGAGCCACCATATGGGGACCAGGAATTGAATCCATGTCCTTTGGAAGAGCAATTAGTACTCTAAACCACTGAGCCATCTCCCCAGTCCCTGCTCAGACAGTTTCATAACTAATAGCTGGGATAATTTTTCACAGGCCCTCTTTTGGCTCTGCATATTTGAAACATTGTTTTCTCTTCCACCACCCACTTCCCAACTGCTGTAGCTCAGTGTGGCGCTACCAGGTGGGCAGGCAGCTCATTCCTGGAAAGCACTCCTGCCTTAGGATGGCCAGTAATTCCTATATATGGAAACGTAATGGCCCATTAAAGTCATACCAATTATATCTCCAACTCGGCATCCCAGGATCTAGAAGTCCCTTAGCCTGTGGGAATGGGACAAAGGGAGAGTCATAGTGGGGAGAGATAGCAGAGTTGTTTTTAAACTGGGTCTAGTTATGTAGTCCAGGCCAGCCTCGAACTCACAGTCGGTGTCTGTGTCTCTGTAGTGTAGGGATTACAGATGTACTCCAGCCACCACTTAACCAGCTAAGCTCATAGCATCGCCTTTCTCCAATTTTACACACATATATGGTATGACAGTAGCCTTCATTTCTGGGGTCGCTCCAAGGGTTTCCAGCAAACAAGGAGACTGATGCTTGAGCCTTAGTTCTGGCTTCGTGCTCTGGATATGCGTGAGTGTAAAAGCTTTAGGTGCCATTTGAATTCTGATTAACAAAGGGCAGAAAAGGAGGGGGGCTGGGGGACGCAGGAGAATCTGAGATGGAGTGGGTACAAAGCGCTTGGATCTGCGCAGCCGCCACAGTTCCCTTCCCCCATTCCCCACGCCATTGAGCAGACAGCGCCTACTCCTTGTGATTCAAGCTACTCTGGGGCCACTAGAGGGCAGCAGAGCTTAACGTCAAGCGAGGTCGGGCACAAGAGCTGGGTTTCCAAAGTGATTTCCGAACCTCGCTCCCTGAGACTTCCGGTGACGTCACCCATCTTTGGCAACAAAAAGTGTGCCGGCTTGGTCAGACACAGAACTGCGGACTCCTGACCGATACTGTTCTGTTAAAGATCAGGTTCATGGGACATTGTGGCTTCCTCGCCACCCTGATAGGTAAAGGTCTACGTGGCTGTGGGGGTCAGGGCCCTAAAGGAAGTAGCACAGAGCTGGCAGGTGTCACAGCCTCTGTGTATCCATAACTAATCCTTGTCACCACTGAGCCCACACAGAAACATTGTGAAACCAGAGACTCTTATGAAGGTCATGAAGAGGCTCCTGCCCCAGAACTTTGGTGGGGACTCTTAGCAGCAGCAGTCAGACCCCAGGACTGAACAAGTCACTCTTGTTGTTGGCTGGGACAGGGGAGCTGCGTGAGTAGATGATGAGGGGTCAGGGCTGGAGAAGTCTTACTTGTGACCAGGTGGGACCATGCACCAGTGTGGGCACACCACCCCAGACTGCAGGTCCGGTGCTCTGTCAACAGCTGATTTCTGTGGCTAGTGCTAGTTGGTAGCTCCAGCCTGCCTTCAGCGCCTCAGCGCCAGCAGCTACCTGATCACCAACTGCCAAATGCCACAGGCATGCCCTTTAAAAGGCCCCCTCCATCACGGCTACTCTCTCACCCTGTCTCTCTGTCTCTTGTTCTCTGGACTGGTCCACCCCACCCCCCCCAGTAAGTCTCTTTTGGGAGATCTATTGCATGGTGGTGTAATCTTTGCGACACACCTTAGTCCCAACCCGTCAAGGGACTCTGCTGGTTAACTGGTGATATGGGACTCTTCTGCCATGCACTCTGCAACTGAGCTACACCCCCAGCTCTCTGAGCTGTATTTTTTGTTATTACTATTTTTATTTTTATTTCTGTGTGCTAGTATTCTGTCTAAACTCCACCTCCACAGTTACCTGGCAACACTCAGGTATGCTCCTCCCTACAGTTACCTGGCAACAGCCAGGTAGGCATGCCCACTATAAAAGGGGCTGCTTGCCTCTTCCTCTCTCTTGCTCCCTTGATCCCTCACCTGCAGGTTCTCCTCTGCCCCCTCCCCCTTCCCCCTTCCCTTTCCCCTCTCCACGTGGTCATGGCTCTCTTTCTTTCTCTCTCTCTCTCTCTCTCTCTCTCTCTCTCTCTCTCTCTCTCTCTCTGCCTCTGCTACCCTCCTGGCTCCCCCCCCCCACATGCCCTGAATAAACTCTATTCTATGCTATACCAGTGTGTGGCTGGTCCCTCAGGGGGAAGAGATGCCTTGGCATGGGCCTGCTGAGACATCCCCTTCCATCACTCTGTATGTGGACACGTAAGTACTGTGTCCTAAGAGGCCACAGACATTGATACCCTTAGATCTAGGGTTATGCTAGTCTCTAGTCACCAAAATATGCATTTTAAAGGTGGTTACAGGACAGTTGGAGAGATGGCTTGGTGAGCTGTTAAGAGCACTTCCAGAGGACCCAGGTTCGATTCCTAGCACCCACATGGCCACTCAAAACCAGCTGTAACTCCAGTCCTAGGGGATCCAACTTCCTCTTCTAACCCCCAAGGCCATAGGTACTCACGTGCATACATACATGCAAATGAAACATTCATACCAATGAAATAATAAAATAAATCACTAAAAAAATCCAATGAGTCCTGGGTGGCAATCCTGTCATCTGTTTGTGATGCTGTTTGGTTTTTCTCTTTTACAGGGTAGGAATGTAATCCAGACCTTTCAGAAGCAGTTTCCCAATGAGCCACATCTCAGCAGAGGTCATCTCTTTCTTTCTTTCTATCTTTCTTTCTTTCTTTCTTTCTTTCTTTTTTTTTGTTTTTCGAGACAGGGTTTCTCTTCTGTGCCTGGGCTGTCCTGGAACTCACTTTATAGACCAGGCTGGCCTCAAACTCAGAAATCCACCTGCCTCTGCCTCCCGAGTGCTGGGATTAAAGGCGTGCGCCACCACCGCCCGGCTGGCCTTCTTTCTTTCTTTCTTTCTTTCTTTCTTTCTTTCTTTCTTTCTTTCTTTCCTTCTTTCTTTCTTAGGTTTTGAGTTTTGTTCTGTATTATTCTTATACTGTTTTTGTTTTGCAGACAGGGTCTCAAGTAGCTCAAGATGGCCTTGAACTCATTCCAATCTTCTTCCCTCCACATCCCAAGTTCTGAAATTATAGACATATGACACCACTCTCTCTTTCTCTCTGTCTCTCTGTCTTTGTCTTTCTCCAAATATATATATGTCACAACAATCGATAAAGTTGGTCTGTTTTCTTTTTTTTTTTTTTTTTTTTGGCTTTTTGAGACAGGGTTTCTCTGTGTAGTCCTTGCTGTCCTGGAACTCATTCTGTAGACCAGGCTAGCCTCAAACTCTTAAACTCAGAAATCCGCCTGCCTCTGCCTCCCAAGTGCTGGGATTAAAGGCGTGCGCCACCACCGCCCTGCCCTGTTTTCTTGTAGAAACATAAAATAAAATAATCCACCCCACTCCCAAGTATGTTTGTCATCAAATTTCCAGTTGCTTATTCAGAGACAACTGCAGGCCTGGTGGCAGGGAGCAGGTCTGAAAGGCTGCCCTTGTATAAAAAGAAACCTTCAAGTATCTGAATCCATATGGTAAATAGCAAAGGAAGAGGGTGGTCTGACATCTGGCATGGACACAAAGGAGCATAGGTACTACTTTCCTGAGAGACTCGCTGGGCATCCCAAGGCAACCCTGGCCTTCACTTGCCCTGGAAGCCCAATCTCTAGCCTTGCCTGCCAGCCCTTAACTGTCTCTCTAAGCTCTGGAGAGTGGTCCCCAAAGAAATGCAGCTGCTTTTATGTCTTTTTATTGTTATTTATTTTGTTTTGTTTGAAACAGAATCTCATTTGCCCAAGCCAGCTTGGAGCTTGGAGCCCAGAGTAATTCTTCATTGGTAGGGTTACAGGCCTGTGCTGCCCCATCTGTTTTCTCATTCTCTCTCCCCTTCCCTCCTTTTGTCCCCTGCCTCTCTTGAGACACCTCCCTCTCCCCTTTTCTCTTTTTCCATTGGTAGGAGTGGAACTCAGGCCCCCAAGCATGCTAGGACAGCTCCCTACTACTGAGCTATAATCTTCAGCCCTGAAAAGGTATCTATTTTAATAACCAGTTATCTCTTTGAGTTATCTCTTTGAGACGTCATTGATTGATTTTTTAAAAAAATAACTTATTTATTTTTATTTTATGTGTGTTGGTGTTTTGCCTGCATGCATGTCTGTGTAAGGGTGTTAGATCTTGGAGTTATTGTTGTGAGCTGCCATGTAGGGGCTGGGTATTGAACCCAGGTCCTTTGGAACAGCATTCAATGCTCTTAATCACTGAGCCATCTCTCCAGCCCAATTGATTGATTTTTCTTTTTAATTTAATTTTTTTTTGTGACAAGATCTCACTTGGTAAGTGCCAGCCCCAAATTCCAGGTGACCTAAAAGAGAACATTTAAAATTTACCACCCTTTCTGTCTCTCGTTCTTTATCACTGTGACCGGATAAAATCCTCAAGGATTGTTATAAAGTGTGCGAAACAGACCAGCAGAGAACTGGCCCTGGCTACAGGCCTGGTTCTACCTTGAGTTCAGACACCCACTGTGCCCTCACCCCAAGCCAGCAGGGTAGGGACTGCCCATCTGCTTATCGAGTTTCCTTTGTGAAAACCTTACACTGGGGGGGTGGGGTGGGGGTGGCGGGTGACTCTCCCCACATCAAAGGTACTCACAGGACTTTGTCTGATTAAACTTATCAGCCACTGCAGCCTAGCTCAGCTACCATCAGCCACCCTAGAAGTTGATTGAATTCCCATCCCCCCACCCCTCCCAGGGAGCTCCACTCAGATAAAGCCAGATCTTTGAAGTCACAAGAAAAACTTTCAAGTTGGGCCACAGTGAAAGAGCTTGTGACTTTGTTAATTATTTGGAGGAAGACATATGGGAAAGGGACAATAGAACACCCCTGACTGTCCCCACTCCAAGGGTAGGTGTGGGTGTCTCCAGAGCTGTGTTTACATATCTTTATAGTGGCTCTGTGTATGACTGTGCAGTTTACTAAATTGCTCTCTTCAACAGATATCATTTACAACAAAGCTTAATGATTAAGAAAGCGTAAATATAAGTGACAGGCTGGAAAAATGACTTGGTGGTTATGAGTACTTGCTGGTGGTCTTCAGGAAGATCCAGGCTCAGTTCTGGTGACTCACAACTGTCTGTCACTCCAGTTCAGGGAGATCTGACCTTCTCTGTTGATCTCCACAGGCACCAGACATACAGGTGAGGCAAAACACTCATACACATAAAATTTTAAAAAAGCAATTTAAAAGAAGAAGAAGAGGAAGAAGAAGGAGGAAGAGGAAGGATAGAGAGATGGCTCAGTGGTCATTGAGTACATAATGCTCTTCCAGAGGACCTGGGTTCAATTCCCAGCCCCCATATGGCAGCTCACAACTGTTTGTAACCCCGGGATACAACATCCTTACACAGATATACATGCAGACAAAACACTGCTAATGCACGTTTTAGAAGAAGAAGAAGGAGCAGGAGGAGGAGGGGGAAGGGGGAGGGGGAGGGGGAGGAGGAGGAGAAGAACAAGAAGAACAAGAACAAGAACTATTATTATCATTATCATTATTTTTCTAGGGCTAGAGATGTATCTCACTTAACATATGTTTGCCTAGCATGTACAAGCCCTGGATTTGATCCCCAGCACCCAATAAAACCAGGTGTGGTAATGAAAATCTTTAATCTCAGCAGGCTGATGGTAGAGGCAGGAGAATCAGAAGGTCAAGGCAATCCTCTGCCATTACAGCAAGCTGGAAGCAAAGCCTGGACTACAGGATACCCCGTCCAAGAAAAAATATCCTTTTCCAATGGAATTGTGATGTGGTTTTATTGTGGTTCAATGTATTTAGATTTAGGGATGAAAATGGAATGCTGATCTAGTAAAACTCAAAATTTTACCTAAGTAAACATAGTTCAGTTCTTCCTTTTTTTTTTTTGTTTTTAGGTTTTTTTTTTTTTCTTTTTTGGTTTTTTCGAGAAAGGGTATCTCTGTGTAGCCCTGGCTGTCCTAGAACTCACTCTGTAGACCGGGCTGGCCTCGAACTCAGAAATCTGCCTGTCTCTGCCTCCCAAGTGCTGGGATTAAAGGCGTGCGCCACCACTGCCCAGCCATAGTTCACTTCTTTTTTTTTTTTTTTTTTTTTGGTTTTTCGAGACAGGGTTTCTCTGTATAGCTCTGGCTGTCCTGGAACTCACTCTGTAGACCAGGCTGGCCTCGAACTCAGAAATCCACCTGCCTCTGCCTCCCAAGTGCTGGGATTAAAGGCGTGCGCCACCGACGCCCGGCGCATAGTTCACTTCTTAATCAACACCCTTGTGATATCTTTAGGAAAACGTTGTCTATATAGGCAACTTTAGTTTCATCAAATGTGGTTGGGTTTTTTTTTTTTGTTTGTGTGTTTTTGTTTGCTTTTGTTTTTAATTTTTACATTTATTTTGTGTATGTGTTCACACATATGTATATGCATTGGTGAGTATATAGTATTTTTTTTAGATTATCCAAAGGCTTTATATATTTGGTAATGCTCAATAACAAGATGGCCACACAATCAGAAGTATAACCCAATACCCAACCTAGATATACCAACTACCTTTGACTGCTAGAGACAGGTGCACATCGGCTTCCATGTTCCCCTCTCTCTCTGTGGTTCTCTCTCACCTAGCTCCTCCTCTTCCTTCTCTTCTTCCTCTCCTTACTCCTCCCACCTTAGCTCCTCCCAACTTGTGGGAAAAATATCCTGCTACATATCACCCTTCCTGTTTAAATAAAATAAAACCTTTTTCTCAAAATACAATTAGAGCACAACTATACCAATTTGTATCAGTAAGGAACAAGATAGACCTAATATCCAGTCCATCGTTTTTGTTAACTAAACAGAACGTCTGTCATCTCTCCTAACTGAAAGATTTACTTCTGAACTTCGCTTATGTCCTGGCTTTAGAATGAATGTCATCTGAAAACCATCCTCTCAGCCTGGCAGTGGTGGCACATGCCTTTAATCCCAGCAATTGGGAGGCAGAGGCAGGTGGATTTCTGAGTTCGAGGCCAGCCTGGTCTACAGAGTGAGTTCCAGGATAGCCCCTGTCTCGGAAAAAAAAAAAAAAGCCAACAAAACCATCCTCTCAAATCTGCTCTCCCAAAGTAAATAGCCTGGGTTGGCTATGAGACTACAAGTCTTCAACCCCGTCAGAAATCCAGAATGACTGAATTAACTGAAATTATGGGAAGCACAAAGTATGGCTTTTAGAAACTTAGCCAATTTATAGAGACCACTGATTACCTGGACAGTTCCTTACTTCAAAATGTTGAAGCATCTGGTCTTCAGCTTTCTGGTCCAGGACCATCTGACAGACCTAGTAATGCAGAATTTTTAAGGGCTGATCACTCTGTCTTGGCAGATATAATCAGTTGGCTATTCCACCAGTGTGTCCTTTTTCTGGACAGTATATTGTCTGTAGATGAAAAGAGGTGCTGGGCGGTGGTGGCGCACGCCTTTAATCCTAGCACTCGGGAGGCAGAGGCAGGCGGATTTCTGAGTTCGAGGCCAGCCTGGTCTACAGAGTGAGTTCCAGGACAGCCAGAGCTACACAGAGAAACCCTGTCTCAAAAAAACCAAAAAACAAAAAAAACAAAAAAGAGTTAATTCTTGCCTAGTGGCTGTCTCACCACAACTGGAGTAACTCCAAAGATGCTCAATTACTTCTTAGAATCCAAGACAGGAAGCTGTCAGGAGCAGACAGGTCTCTAATCAAAATGAACATTAACACAGAAATGTTTGTAACGTCAATTCTGTGACCTTCTGATGTTTTTGACAACCAACTATCTATGTAAAGCCATCTGGACTGTTGTCTGTTAACTCCTCTCAGCTATTTCTAAATAAAATCTAGAAAACACCCTAACAGTAAACTCAGAGCCATGAATTTGCTATAGGCCCTTAACTCATAGGCTAACCATTTCAGATCAGTTAAAAAAAATTAAAGGAGGACTGGGTCTAAGCCTTGTACCCACCAATTTTGACTTAATAGAAGAAAATATACCAATGAAACCCTAGAATTTGAAATCAAAAGAAATTTTGTACCATTTAAGAAATTATAACTTCAGCTTAATAACAATTATACAGATTTCTACCAATAGGTTATGGCTATGCAATCAATTCTAGCTATTCCTCCCTGTTCTAACAAAACTACTACTTTTCCCTAGAAAGACAGCCCAATATTAACCACCTCAGTCCCCAAGCCCAGGGAATAGGGGCGCCGACTCTTCATTAACTTCTTCAAGCTGATTATGGGCATTGAGATATTAGAGAGGGGCGGGGGGGAAGGGTAAATTGACAAGCCTCTGATGTCTGTGTCTTCACTGCACCCAGCTGAGACTTCAGGACATCAGAGGTTTGAGCAGGTCTGTTCAGCTTGCTTGATGAGTAGATACACCAAGGCTGTGTATTTCTGCAATATATGATTCTTTGACTACTAGAGACAGGTGCATTGTTGAGGGCCATCGGCCACAGTCACCGGGTTCACCTGAAAGAGAGGCTGGGAAGGGACAGGAGGGCGGGAAGAGATGAAGCCAGGACAAAGGTTTCTTTTTTTTTTTGTTTTTGTTTTTTTTTTTTTTGAACATGAAATGCTTTTTTATAGCGTGTTTTACAAGGGGAGGAGGTAAGAGGGTCCAGGTGGTGGAAAAGTACAAAATCTTCTTGGCCTGTGCCTTGAAACATGTCATGGTCTATATGGTACACTGCCTTGAATTATGATCTACCTGCAGTTCTTCAGAAGATATGGTACACTGCTTGAGCTATGGTCTCCCTGCTATTCTTAAGAAGACATGGTACTCTGCTTTGAGTCTATCTGCAGTTGCTAAGCTGGATCTTGCAGCTGCCAAGCTTCAGAGGACATTGTGCAGGTGGGGAAAGATAGGGGGTGAGGGTAAGGGTGAGGGTCCTGGCTTCTGGCATCTCCCCCTTCTCTGTTTAGTTAGAGAAGGCGTCTTATGTTCAATCCCAACTATGTGAGTTTTGAATTTGGATGTCTAATTATGGGGGGTCTTAGACAAGTTCACAACCCCAAAACACTGATGTGAGACGAGTCACATCGATGGTCGAAGGCTTTAGGCTGTCGACGATGGGCAACGTCAAGGGACTCTGATGTGGGTCCAGAAGTGACTCCGCAGGAGACTGACACAGCTGTCAGCTCCCCTGCCTCCCCCTACAGTCGACCCCTAGACTTCCACGCCCTCCAGAAGGGTTCCTGGTATGCCTGGCTTTGCCCTCATTTCTCTCGCTAGAGAGCTTGGCCTCTTGATCACCACAACAAAAATTGCCTTTTTCCTAAACCAAGGCCACCCTTGATATGGCCGCTAACATTGGGGAGCCTTCCTTTATGACAATATTACACCCCAAACTGACAAATGGTTGGTAACTTGAACATTTACAAGAGACTAGGATGGCTGTGAGTTAGCCCAATGACGGGATTATTGTAGGTCCACTTCCCAGGGGCCCACCCAATGCAGCCGAAAAGGAGTGCGTGGTGCTGGGAGAGGACAAAGGTTTCTGATCGAGGCTCAATGCTTTAATGTTCAGCTTTCAATTTAAAGGGGATAACCCACCCCCACCCCCAGAGTTCCTTCTTGCTTCAGCCGGCTGTGGGTGAGCACTGGGGGTGAGCGGAAACCATCCTGCTGGAGGTGAGAGGAATCCATACTTAATCGCGGGCAGGAGATATCAAAAAGCAAGCTCAGCAGCCAGTCTATTCTTCTCAGCTCATGTACCAGGCTACAGGCAGCCAGAAAGGCGCCAAGGCCAAAGCAAGCAATGCATCCGCCACGGGCAGGCAATGCCTCCAGGCCATACCTCCAGAGTCCTATTGTTTGGTCTATTGTGGTAAACAAGGTCTCATCTCTTAAGCCTGCTCAAGGCTGGGGGAAGGACACAGTGCATGTTCGCTTCCATGTTCCCCCCTCTCTCTCTGGTGCCCTCTCCCCTCAAGTATATAGCATTGAATATGAGTGGAGATAAGATTGTTTAAGACCCCAAGTTAACCTGTAAGCCCCACCTGCCCAAGGACCAGGCAACTTTCTGGAATTCTGGGAGTTGTAGTTCTTGGAAAATAACAAAGCTATATGGAAAAAAATATGGTGTTCTTAAGAAGCCCTTACAATATATGTCTCATGGTCACTCACTGAGAATCCCGGAGTGGTCCTGACCAGAGTCCATCCTGGTCAGTCCATTTTATTAAAGTTTGCTTCAAATTTGGCTCAAAATTGTAGAACTAGTTTTTCTTTTTCAAATCTCAAGATTAACAAAGACATCTTGTGGGTATCTGTGTTATCCCTTTCCAACATGTGTGTCCTGGAGCTTGGACTCAGGTCATCAAGTTTGGTGGCGAGAGCCTTTACCAACTAAACCAACTTGCCAAACCTCACCTCAGTTATAATTTGTTTTTTTTTTCCTTTTCCTTTCTTTTCCTTTCGTTTTTCTCTCTCTCCCTTTCACTCTCTCTTTCTCTCTTTCTCTCTCTCTTTCTCTCTCTCTTTCTCTCTTTCTCTCTTTCTCTCTTTCTCTCTCTCTCTCTCTCTTTCTCTCTTTCTCTCTTTCTCTCTCTCTTTCTCTCTCTCTTTCTCTCTTTCTCTCTTTCTTTCTTTCTTTCTTTTTCTTTCTTTCTTTTTCTTGACTCAGTCATCAAGAAAAATGAACCGAATCCAGAGGTAAGGGGTGTTTCTTTTTCCCTTCCTGTGTCCCTTAATTTTTCCTGTCTTTATATTCTGCCTCAAAATCAGAACCTGTCTTAGCATCTCAGATCTCAATGGCAGTGTGCAACTTTTGTCTCTCATGTGAAAGCCAGTGCAAGGACAAGCAAGTGCAAGGGGACCGTTATTTATGGCCTTCTCTTATTTTCATTCTATATGCAAATAACATCAAGTTCCATGAGGGTGGCGAAGTGGGGGAATATATTTTCTTTCTGAGCAGAATCTCTGCTCAGTCCTGTGGATTTTTGCTAATTTGAAAATGGAAAACGGTCTATACACAGCTATAGCTCTGGTGTTACCCAAATAGAGTAAAAGTCATTTAGTCCCAGCAGTGGGTTCATTTCTCTCCCCCGATCCAATACAGAAACCAACTAATGAAGGATTGATGTTATGAAGTCTCTGTTAGCACTCAGATGGTCTCAGAGTTTCTTTGTAAATGCCAGAGCTCTGAACAGCTATTGTCTCTAGGAAGTGAGGACTCTCTCCCTCTCACCCTCTGTGTGTGTGTGTGTGTGTGTGTGTGTGTGTAAAAGTTGCTCAAAAGAGGAACCCTGATTGAGAAAATCCTTCCCTCAGCTAGCCTGTAGGGCATTTTCTCAGTTTCTTGATTAAATATTGATGGGGGACAGCCCAGGCCACTTCAGGACGCTGCCACTCATGGGCTGATGGTCCTGGGTGGTGCAAGAGGGTAGATTGAACAAGCCAGTAAGTGGCCGGGCAGTGGTGGCACATGCCTTTAATCCCAGCACTTGGGAGGCAGACACAGACAGATTTCTCAGTCTACAGAGTGAGTTCCAGGACAGCCTGGTCTACAGAGTGAGTTCCAGGACAGCCAGGGCTATACAGAGAAACCCTGTCTCAACAAAACAAAACAAAACAAAACCAAAACCAAAACCAACCAAACAAAAAAACCAAACCAGTAAGCAGCACTCCTCCATGGCCTGCCTACATCAAGACCTGCCTTCAGGTTCTTGTCTTGGGTTCCTGCCCTGACTTCCCTTCAGATGGACTATGATTGGAAAGTGTAAGCCAAATAAATCCTTTATTCCCCAAGTTGCCTTTGGGAATAGTGTTTGTCATTGTTAGTATTCTGTCTAAACTCCACCTCCACAGTTACCTGGCAACAGCCAGGTATGCTCCTCCCCACAGTTACCTGGCAACAGCCAGGTAGGCCTGCCCACTATAAAAGGGGCTGCTTCCCTCTTCCTCCTCCTCTTCCTCCTCCTCCTCCTCTTCTTCTTCCTCCTCTTCCTCTCTCTCTCTCTCTCTCTCTCTCTCTCTCTCTCTCTCTCTCTCTCTCTCTCTCTCTGCCTCTACTACCCTCCTGCCCCCCCTGCCCTGAATAAACTCTATCCTATTCTATACTATACTGGTGTGTGACTGGTCCCTCAGGGGGAAGAGATGCCTTGGCATGGACCCGCTGAGACATCCCCTTCCCCCATACCTCTCCACACACCCACAGAACATACTCTTTATCTCTTTATCTTTTATAAACACATCAGTCGCAGCAATAGAAACTAACAAAGACATTCTATTTTTCCAGCTAGACTACCTACCACCCCAAAGGTTTCAGCAATCAATCCGCCGGTCTCTATTCTCCCTCGCCCCAGAGCCAGGGTCACTAGTGTTTCTGGCTACAGCCAGCTTTTATCTGGGTGCTAGGACTGTTGTGTTTTATAAACAAAGAAAGATCTAGGATATGTTTGGCGAGGTATAGTGATGTGGAAGGGGGCGCCTCCGCGGGACCATGCTGAGGCATCTCTTCCCCTTGAGGGACCAGCCACATGACAGGTATAATAGCAGCAGCCAGGAATATATGGGGCAGGGGGTAGGGGAATGGGGAGAGAAGGGACAGAGAGAGTAAGAGGGTAAGAGGGAGAGGAGGGGGCAAGCAGCCCCTTTTATAGTGGGTCAGGCCTATCTGGCTGTTACCAGGTAACTGTGGGGCAGAGCCTAGACAAAATGCTAACAAGGGCTGTGAAGTTAGGTTCTACCGCATACGCAGCACGAATTCTTATCCACGGAGCCAGCTCCCCAGTCCCATCAGTTACTCACTTACTTGTTTTGTTTTTAGTGACAGGGTTTCTCAGTGTTGTCCTGTCTGTAGCTCACTCTGTAGACCAAGCTGGCCTTGAACTCACAGAGATCGGGCCTGAGTGCTGGGATTAAAGGCCTGGGCCACCACTGCCCTGCTACTTACTTTAAAAGACAAAACAGCTCTAAGGTGTGAATCTAACATGCACTTTTAAAATTAAAACTTACTCAAAACACTCAGCTCTGGCTGATGCCCAGGGAAACCGGCCTCCTACAGAAAGCGTTAGCGCTTTTAAAAGACTTTCATCTTAAGCATCTCCCAGAAGCTGTCACCTTTAAATCTCTTTCAGGTCCAGAACCCAAGTCACACTTTGAGCAATTTAAACAGACAGGAGGCTGCAAGTCTGGCCTTTTGAACAATAAGAGATTTGCATAGCAAAGATACTGTAACAATTACTTTTTACATATACTAATGTTGTCCCCTGTCCCCAATACTTGTTATCCTATAGTACCTGGCGGGATTATACTCCCGTCTCTCCCCCATAAGAGATGAGGACTTGATGTCTGAGCAGGACAAACAAAGGCTGTTACCAAGTGCCACCTCCTTTGATGCATGCATGGTCTTTGATATGAGGATGGACTGATATGGGCTAGTTGTAAATCAGGGTCAGCTCCTTTTGTGACCTCAACGGAGCCTAATTGCCAGGGCTTTGATGAACACTTCTTAACCAGTTTCTCTAAACCTAAATTTCTATTATGGTAGAGGTACAGAATTTTCCTTCTTACAGGAAGCTAAGTTCCACTTTCTTTAATTTAATATTTCCTAAGCAAGTCTGTTAGTAAACCCTTTATAGCATCAACTTGTTGCCCTCATTTTCTCTTGTATCAACCAGAGGAAAACAGACCAGACTCTTCTGTCCCAACTCTCCATTTTTGGGATGTGTGTACATTAGCAGTGCAAACAGCACTTAAAAAAAAAAAAACCTGCCTCTGAGTCTTACACAGAGCACCTCCACAGCAGGCTGTCTGTGCTGTCTTTCTTAAGTTACTCACTCATTTGTCTATATCCATGACCTTCCACCTACCTTAAAATCATATGTATCAGGAAAGCTGGGCATCATTAAAAACTGCCTGCAATGGGGCTGGTGAGGAATTCAGTGACTAAGGCAGCTGCATCTAAGACCCGCATCAGATGACATCCTAGACTGAGAGAAGTAGGCACAAGCTCCCGTGCCTAACCCAGAAGCTATCTCCAACTGATAAGTGTTCAAATACGCAAATCTTGTTTTTCTTCAACAGAGTCTCACTTGATATATAAGCCACTCTTTAGGGCAGTAGTAGATAGAGGGGTTTTGCGTAATAACGTTTCGTCTGGTGTTTGTTTTACTTTACAGATCTTTTCCTTATATGTTATGGCTTCTGAGTCTGTTTCTCTGGGGTTCCCGTGTGTCCAAATGTGTGGGTTTGTGGCTTTTGTGCTTTTGCTTTGGCTTTCTTCTTTCTGTTTTGCTCTATTCTGGTTCGTTTGTTTTTATCTTATTTTTTTAGATACCTTTTTGTAGTCTAATGAGAGAGAGGGAAAAAAAAGTGTAGGTTTCGGTGGGTTGGGAGGTGAGGACAATGTGAGAGGAGTTTGAGGAGGGAAAACTGGAATCAGAGTATATTGATATTGTATGAAAAAAATCTATTTTCAACTAAAATAAAAATAAAACTCCCGGCAGTGGTGGCACACACCTTTAATCGCAGCACTTGGGAGGCAGAGGCAGGCGGATTTCTGAGTTCGAGGCCAGCATGGTCTATAGAGTGAGTTCCAGGACAGCCAAGGCTAACCTTAAAAAGAAGAAGAAGAAGAAGAAGAAGAAGAAGAAGAAGAAGAAGAAGAAGAAGAAGAAGAAGAAGAAGAAAATCCAACCTGTGCCTTGAGTTTAACTCTGGTAGTTTCTGATATATCTCATTCAATGGCACTGGAGAAGAAGGAAATAGGATTCAAGTGTATTAACTGATTTCTTTCTTTCTTTCTTTTTCTTTTCTTTTTTTTTTTTGTTTTTATTTTTCGAGACAGGGTTTCTGTATGTAGCTCTGGCTGTTCTGGAACTCACTCTGTAGACCTGGAATGCACATATCCTCCAACAAGGCCACCCCTCCTAATCCTTCCCAAATAGTTACGCCAACTGAGGACAAAGCATTCAAATACACAAAGATATAGGGGCCATTCTTGTTCAAGTCACCACGCTTGGCATGTTGTTCTCAGTGGGTTTTGCTTACTGTTTGTCACATGCTGTCCTACTCCATGAGCCTCCAGCTGTTTTGTAATTTACCTCTTCATTATTTTGTTTGTTTGTTCCCATGCTTAGCATAGCTTACTCTGTGTATTTGTGTACACTGAGCTTTTCATTTTGTTTTTGTTTTTTTGAGGCAGGGTCCACACACAGACTTCAGATTCTCAATCCTATCTTCTACTGGTTCCTCTTTATAAGCAAGTGCAAGTATTTTTCTTCCTTCCTTCCTTTCTTTCTTTCCTTTTTTTTTTTTTTTTTGGTTTTTCGAGACAGGGTTTCTCTGTGTAGTCCTGGCTGTCCTGGAACTCACTCTGTAGACCAGGCTGGCCTCGAACTCAGAAATCCACCTGCCTCTGCCTCCCAAGTGCTGGGATTAAAGGCATGCACCACCACCGCCCGGCTTCAATTATTTTTCAGTAAAAATTAATACTGATAAATAAAAGATGGCCATATATATGTTCAAATATACTTGTTGAAAAATCTATAATTTGTCTTTACGTTTTTTAATTAAAACTATTTCCGTTGTGTGTTTGTGTCTGTGTGTGTGTCTGCGTGTGTGTGTGTATGTGTGTGTGTGTGTGTGTGTGTGTAGGCAGAAGATGGAGAGGGAACTTAGTGGGATAAGAACATTAGCTGCTCTTCCAGAGGACCTGGGTTTGATTCCCAGGACCTACATGGCACCTCACAAACATATACAACTCCAGTCCCAGGGAATCCAATACCCTCTTCTAGCCTCTGTGGGCATTGTGTACAAGTGGTAAACAGACATACAGGCAGGCAAAACACTCATATACTCATATGCATAAAATAAGAAAATAAGGAAAGTTTAAAATAACACTCGTATACATACAATTTTTTAAATTTAACTTTTAAAATTTATTTACTTTACATCCCACTCATGCCCTCTCCCAGTCGACCCCTCCCACAACCCTTCCCTCATAGCCCCCTTCTCCTCTGAGCGAGTAGGGATCTCTCTGGATAGCCCCCAGACCCTGGCACATCAAGTCTTTGTGGAGTTGGGCTCATCCTCTCCCACTGAGGTCAGACAAGGCAGCCCAGCTAGAAGAACATATCCCACAGAGGCAGGCAGCTTTTGGGATTGCCTCTACTCCCCTGCTCCAGCTGTTTGGGACCCACATGAAGACCAAGCTGCACATCTGTTACATATGTGCAGAGAGGCCTAGGTTCAGCCCGTGTATGCTCTTTGGTTGGTGATTCAGTCTCTGAGAGCCCCAAGGGTCCAGGTTAGTTGACTCTGTTGGTCTTCCTGTGGAGTTCCTACCCCCTTCAGGGGCTTCAATCCTTCCCCCTATTATTCCATAAGAGTCTTCAAGCTCTATTTACTGTTTAACTGTGGATGTCTGCATCTTTCTGAGTCAGCTGCTGGGTAGAGCCTCTCAGAGAACAGCCAATGCATACACATTTTTTAAAAATTAAAAAAAAATATATGGGCATTGCAAGAGAGTGGGGTAATCTTTAATTCCAGCACTTAGGAGGCAGAGGCAGGCAGATCTTTGAGTTCAAGGCCTGCCTGGTCTACAGAGTGAATTCTAGGACAGACAGAGTTACACCGAGAAACCTTGTCCTGCAAAACCAAACCAGCCAACTAAACAGAAAAACCAACCCATCAAACAAGGGGTTGGGGATACATGTCACTGTACCATGACATGTGACAGAGTCAAGGGACAAGTTTCAGGAGTCAGTTCTCTCCATCCACCTCGTTAGGTTTGGGGATTGAATCAGGGATTAGCAACAGGCACCTAAATCTGCCAAGTCATCTTGCCAGCTCAATGAATAATTTCTTTACATTTATTTATTTTGTGTATTTATGAGTGTGTGTGTGTGTGTGTGTGTGTGTAAAAACATGTCACAGCACTTGTGTGGAGGTCAGAGAACAACTTATGAGACTTGGGTCCCTCCTTCTATCATGTGCATTCTGTGGATGGAACCATTACCTGCTAAACCATTTACTAGCCTTATTCAGGTTCATTTATTTTTATGGTGCTGTTATCAAAACTAGGGGCTTATGTATCCATGTAAATAAAGTACTGTGCCACTGAGCTAACCTCTAACCTCTGAATAAAATATCTAAAGAGTAAATGTTGTGGTGGTTTCTTTCCCCCCACTCTTACCCCCCCCCCCCAGACATGGTTTCTTTGGCTGGCCTGGTTGTCCTAAAACTATGTCCGGGATCTTCCCAGCATCACAAGTCCTGGGTGGGACACAGAGTTGGATGAAGGCCAAGACTGATGGCCTTGTAATTCTCTCTTACTGTTCTGGGGGCCAGAAGCTGATTGCCTCTGGAAACTTAACTCTTTTTTTCTGGTCTGTACTGAGAATGCTGGTGTCTTACTCTGTAGTTCTCTTACTATTTGTGTTTTAATAAGCACTTGTTTTTCTTCTCTCTAGCCCAAGGATTTAATATTGGCCAGGTGAGAGGCTTAGAACTCATTAGCGCTTCATAAACTTCATCCTTGGACATGACCTAGAATGAACATTTTTCCTTGGTCATAAACTTGTCCTAAGCCTATATCTCTTTTTAGTGTAATTGTGAAAGCTCACTGTATTCCTTATTATACAGCCTTTACTCGTAGAATACTACGAGGAGTGCGAGTGCACACATTCTATTCTTGATTCTAACTTTATTATACCTTTCTGGTAAAACAATTAAAACCATCTCTTAAAACTTTTTTCCCCAAGCAGGGCGGTGGTGGCGCACGCCTTTAATCCCAGCACTTGGGAGGCAGAGGCAGGTGGATTTCTGAGTTCGAGGCCATCCTGGTCTACAGAGTGAGTTCCAGGACAGCCAGGGCTACACAGAGAAACCCTGTCTTGAAAAGCAAAATAAAAAAAAACCAAAAAAAACCTTTTTTCCTAAAATTATTTGAATCAAATAAGGAATTCTATAAAATCATTAATTCAACAAAACAGCATTAATTCATGAAAGTTCATCTTTATGTTATTCTGCAGGAAATTTGCCCAATAGGGTAGGCTAATGCCCAGGAATTATTAGACTATGTAGTGACTAGGCTAAATAGTGAGATCAAGGCTAAATAGTGAGACCCGACCTCAAAAAACAAAAAAGTAAATATTGGCTCATGCTTTTAACTACAGCACTTTAGAAGGCTGAAGCAAATGAAACGCTGTGAGTTTGAGGTCAGCTTAGTATACAACATAAAATTGTAGCAAGCAAGCAAACAAAACAAAACAAAACAAAACAAAACAACTTAGCAACAGAAGTAAAGGCAAGTTAAGAAATTAAAAAAGGTAACAATATAACAAACCACCAGGGTTGTATCAACCATTCAATGAACCAGGCAACCCAAATTTGCCATCTTCTCTGTTGCTTGTCACCATAATTGTTTATTTCCTTGTAGTACTGGGATGGACGGAGGATTCCTGCATGCTAGGCAAATATTCTCCTAGTGTGCCATGACCTGTCATCCTGTGTCTGCTTTTCCCCATCTGGGTAGCCAGGCCCTTTTTGCACTGGAGAAAGGGAAGTTAGCCAGGCGCTGGGTGGGTGCCGGCAGGATCTTGGTCAGTTGTGAGTGTTCTGGTTAAACAGCACACACACAGCCCGGGAACAGTTTTAGAAAACTGGTTCAGTTTAACGGGGGTCGAGGGTGGGGGTGGGGGAAGGGGATTTGTGCCCTTGGGGATATGGTCACAGTCTCTGGGGCAAGGTTTGTGTGGCTGTGTACAATTGGTCAGAACAGAGATGCTGGAAGACACTTCATCTGCATACTCAGGGTTTGTAGGGGTGCAGGGACCTTATAAGGTCAAACAAGGAGTGAAGTCCCGATAACTGTTAAGGTAGTAAATTCTTACTAGGGTTAATGGTGGGAGAGCTAGTTTTCTGGCGCCAGGTTGGGAGAAGGGGTGTTGAATTAAATAAATAATTAATTAATAAATTCTGGTGGCAGGTTCGCTACCCACCTCAATGTTTTATGTTCCTAAATGAAAGACTTTATATCTTGATATGCCCATATCATCTCAATAGCTGGACCACTGCCTAACTTCCACGTGGTTAATCCCAAGTTATTACTTACTAATTCTATGTAACATCTTGGTTGCTCTGGACCCAGAGGGATTCCCAACTGGGTTGTGCTCTCTCCTAGTTCCTTCACATGGTGGCCATGCCTCTTTTCTGTCCTGCACTCTTAGACATGGTGTCTCTTCTCTTCTCCACACTCTCCTGGCCTGGAGGATCTCCTTCTTCCTCTCCTCCCGGTTCCAAGCCTGAGAATCCTCAAGTCCCACTTCTGTCTGCCCTGCCCAGCTATTGGTTGTTGGAATCTTTATTTACCAATCAGAACCAACTGGGTGCTGGTTCCTTCGGTGTCTGACAAGTGGACTCATGCAAACAATTTTAGGGATCAAAAATTAACAGAATACTAGCAGCATTAGGCCAAACCCATTACAGAGGGGAGATAGCCAACTGCTGCTGTCCTGTCTCTGAGGTTTCTGGGGTTGAAGCTGTCTCTCAAGCCTTCCTCCGTGTCCCTGGGCCATCATAGTCCCACAATAACCCCCAGTCTACTTTTGAAAATTGATTTGGAACTAACATATATGGTTTTGTGTGCCTCCATATGTGTGTGTGTGTGTGTGTGTGTGTGTGTGTGTGTGTGTGTGTGTGTATGCAAGCACGAGTGCCTGCAGAAGCCAGATCTGGAGCTGGAGTTCACATATTTGTTGGCCTTTCCATGTTGGTGCTGGGGCCTGCAAAAGTAACAAGGGCTTCAGCTGAGCCCTCTCTGCAGCCTCTCCACCTTACTCTGACAGCATCTACCTGGGACCCTGAGTTCATCGATTGGCTAGACTGGTTGATCCAGGAGCTTCTGGGATCTACCTGTCACCGCCTCCCTGTTGTTGGGGTTATGGACTCATTGTCTGCTTCACTGTGATGGATCTTCAGACACAAGCCTCTCATCTCTGCACTGAAGAGGGGAGCAGGCAGGAGGAACAGAAGCTTAAGAGCACCCCAAGTGACACGAAACATTACCTCACCAACACAACCAAACAGAAAGCCCAGTCCTCAAGCCCATAGGTGGTGGTGACCAACTTTAATCCCAGCACTTGGAAGGCAAGCAGATCTCTGAATTCAAGGCCAGTCTGGTCTACAGAGTGAGTTTCTGGATTAGCCAGGGCTACACAGAGAAAGGGATGGAGGAAGAGACCAGTCCTTATGACTAATGAGGAGGCTGTCAATTAACATGAATAAACCCATCTTTGCATTTTATTCTGGGAGACACATTCTGAGGTGAACAGACCTAAGAAGCAGGCATAAGCCAATACTCTCCATAGAGGCATTGCTCCACTGGGCAGGAGAGCTCAAGTGCTGTTAGACTGGGGTTGCTCAGGCTGGAGAGATGGCTCAGAGGTTAAGAGCACTGACTGCTCTTCCAGAGGTCCTGAGTTCAATTCCCAGAAACCAAATGGTGGCTCACAACCATCTGTAATGGGATCCGATGCCCTCTTCTGGTGTGTCTGAAAACAGCTACAGTGTACTCATATACGTAAAATAAATAAGTCTTTAAAAAAAAAAAAGACTGGGATTGGTCAGTGTGACCACAAGCAAATAAAGAGGAACCTGACCTCTACAGACACATATTATCCTTTAATCAGAGCAATGAAAAAGATGTCTCTCCACTGGAGTGGAGACTGTACACCTAGGCACAAGGGTCTGAAAAGGGAGCCCTTGGGTTAGAAGATTCCATCTGCAAGCCTATTCCTCTGTAGTCTCAAAGTTGCAGATAACAACAGGTTGCTAGATTGGCTGTCCAGAAAATCCAGGGATTCTTGTTTCCCTCCCAAGTGCTAGGACTATAAACTCAGAGGTATGTTGCTAGGCAGTGGTGGTGCACGCCTTTAATCCTAGCACTTGGGAGGCAGAGGCAGGCAGACCTCTGAGTTTGAGGCCAGCCAGGTCTACAGAGTGAGTCCCTGGGTAGCCAGGGCTACAGAGAAACCCTGTCTCAAAAACAAACAAACAAACAAACAAACAAACAATAAACTCTATATATTAAGACTCACTTAAAACAAAACAAAACAAAACAATGAATCACTCACACTTTATTTGTATGTGTGTGGAAACATGTGAGGTCAGATGACAACTTGTTGGGGTGAGTTGGTTCTCTCATTTTGTGGGTCCTGGGGACAGAACTCAGGTTTCTAGATTTGGTAGCAAGCACTTTTACCTGCTAAGTCATCTCTTTGGCCTTTAACTTTTGAAAAATACTTATGAGTATTTTGCCTGCATGAATGTGTATGTACCATATTATGTGCCTGGTGCCCATGGAGCTATGAATGAATGGTTCCATGACATGGGAAAAATGTATTTGCTACATCCTGGCTGGACTTCGGGGTAAACCTGAAGCCAGTCTGACCCTCATGTATGTATGGCCCTTACAGAAACTTTTGCTAACCTGTATTATTTTGCTTGTGTAAACTATAAGGCTTTCTGCTCCTGATCAAACAGAAACACTATGGTTAAACTGTGTCCTATTCTTATGAAAAGTTCATATCCTGTCATGCTTGCTAACAGCTATTGAAACTATATCAACAGGACTACCAAACCTGTGGTTTTTACTTTTATAAAACCTTTGCTAGGTGGTTTTCTGAGTTTGAGGCCAGCCTGATCTACAGAGTTCCAGGACAGCCAGGGCTACACAGAGAAACCCTGTCTCGAAACAAAGTGCATGGCCTGGCTGCGTCTATGGGGCTCAATAAAAATCTGAGATTCATAGAGCTCATCTGGGTTTTCTTTTCTTGGGTGAAAATAACCTGACTACAACCAAGTGGCCTTGGAAACCAAACTAGGGTCCTCTGCAAGAAGAGCAGATGTTTCAACTTGAGCCATCTTTGCAGCTTTAACTGTTTTAAACTAACTTCATGTCAGGCCCTCAGTATTTAGTGGGTATTCAGGTGACATTTGTTCTTTGTATGTGTACTTATAACTTTATCAACCAGCTTTCTTTTAGTCCATTCTGCACTTTAACACTTAAATGGTGCCAGCAAGATGGCTCAGAGCATAAAAAAGCATTTGCTGCCAAGTCTGACAACTTGAGTTCAGTTCCTAAGACCCCTCCTCACTAGTATCTCTGACTTGGTGAGATGGGATGAAAAGGAGAGAACCCACTTCCAAAGTTCCAGTTGTTCTCTGACCTCCATGAGGCCATTACAGTGGCATGCATGCACCCCTTTCCCCATTATATACTGTAATAGACACCATCTTTGTTTTATGAGAGTCTGTTACATAGTTCTGGCTTTTCTGGGACTCATTTTGTAGACCACACTGGTCTCAACATCATAGAGCTCCACCTACTTCTGCTTCTTGAGTGCTAGAATTAAAAAGTATGTAGCAACATGCAGGGTTCTACCATCTCTGGCTGACAAACTGGGGAGCCCCAGAATACTTCTACTTCCCTAGTGCTGGGATTACAAGTGTGGGGGACTCATACATTTTTTTTTTTTTTGTAGGTTCTGCAATTGAGCTCAGGTCCTAATGCTTACTGGCAGCATTGCATTGACCAAGCCATTTTCCCAGCCTGCAATTCTGTACCTTTATGAATTTAGTTTCTCCTCTTCTCTGGGCCTCCTCACTGGTATCTCTGATTGGTGAGACAGTATGTTCTGAACCATCAAGGAGCAGTTAAGCACAATTGTACCTCGGCTGAAATGATTCTCGAAATTTCATACAAAGGGAATGTTTTGTAAAGGTTACATTTCTAGGCTTACAATGGTTTAGTGATAAGAGTGCTAGCTTGCCTAGTATGTGGAAGACCCTTGGTTCCATGCCTGGCACTGCACACTAACAAAAACAAAACCACAGAAACCCAGCCAGGTGGTAGTGGCACGCTTTTAATCCCATCATTTAGGAGACAAAGGCAGGCAGATTTCTGAATTCAAGGCCAGCCTGTTCTACAAAAAGAGTTCCAGTACAGTCAAGGGCTACACAGACGAACTCTGCCTTGAAAAAAACAAAAATCAACCCAAAATACCTCAAAGTCAAACACAAGGGACCATCACAACATGGAACTACTCTCAGATTGTGCATGCCACATGATTTGTGTTCACATTAGGGGCTCATTCACAATTCCCATATATGCAACTCCCTAGGTTCCTGATTTTGAGCACTTTTTGTCCCACATACTTAGCTAAGGGATACTCAATTGGTTCTTAAAATTTAAACAAATGGGCCAACTAGTTTTCTAAAAGGCAAGAATTTTGGATTTGATTTGGTTAAGAGTTTTGAGATAGGGCCTTTAGCCCAAATTTAAGTACTCCTGATCCTCCTAAGTGGTAGGTTCATAGGCATGTACTACTATACTTTGCCCTGATTCTGCTTAAAATAAAAAAAAAAAGTGGGGCAGGAAGGATGAACTAGAAACTCAGCTGTAAACCTGGCGCTTGGGAGGCTGAGGTCACCCTGGGTCACAGTGAATTCCAGACCAGCTTGAGCTAGAGGTAGGCAGTGTTTCAGTAAAATCAAATGTAAGGAATATTTGGGATACCTTTCTTTAGCAGTAACCCTTAGGGAAACATCAACAGGCATCGCTGCAGAAGCCAACTGTACTTTTTTCAGACAATGAAAAGGAATTTCAGCATTTCAGATGACGTTAGACTGAATTTCCACACTAACAACCCCTCAAAACAGGGGACTTTTCAGATTTAAAATTAAGAACCAATGTTGAGCTGCTTAGATATAACACATGCTGTATCTATAAATGACCTACTATAAACATCTCCCTTAAAAAATTTAAAGGGCCAAATGTGGCTGGGTGATACGGCACATGCCTATATACATTTGATGCCTTGCATGTCACCTAGCAATACAGGGAGAAACCCTACGTTAATAAATGAAAGAAAAACCCAAATTTAATTTATAAAGTTTTATTTTTGTATATGTGCTAGATCTTACGAACTGCGGACAATCTTTATGTCAGTCTGTTGGCTTGTAAAAGGCTAAGAAGTATGTGGGATTTGGGTGGTGAAATTTCCTTTTGAGAATCCCAATTCTAAAAAAAAAAAAAAATCACACTCATTAGTGACTTTAAAATGTGGTTCACCTTTCCCCCTCACACTGGTAAGCTTGGAGGACAAGTGCTACATACTTCTGCAAACACAAAATAATCGTTAGAAATACAATCGGCAGCGAGTTCTTAATACATTCAGCACTTCTGTAGTGATTTTTATCACACCCAAACCCTTTTCAAATATGCAACACTCATGTAGGTGTAGGACCAATTCTGGCTGGCCCCTACAATGAAACCAGTACTGAGAATGGTTCTGTTGGTAACACAGAAGCTGGGGCAAAGGGGTGCTGTTTTCCTTTATCAGCAGCTGTATGTCCTCGTACCTTCAAACTAGAAATAAAAACTGGGCACTTTTCACAAAAAGGCAATTTTCTAAAATTCTAAATAAGGCAGGATATATCCACCAAATTAACCACAAAAAAGTAAAATAGTTAATGGGAAAACATAACCTGGAAAAATACTAATAAAAACCTGAAGAACTATGCCAAAGTAGTCACCTGAATATTCAGACTGTTGCTTTCCTTTACAAAAGTAATTCAAATAAAAAAGGCTCCTCATCTTTTTAACCAATATGAGGATTAAAGACTTAAGTTGTTATTGTCCACTAATAAAAGTTAATCATGAAAATAGAAAACATTTGAATAATTCTAGGTCTGTATAATTATAGCTGACAAAAAAAAAAAAAGCTGGGAAATCATCACGGAGATAAATAAAAAGAAACAAAGCCCATATAGGATTATGCTTGTATTTCTGCCTCTGCAATGCTGAACATGAGAATTCGGTAGGTGGAGGGCTTAGAAACAGCAGCAATATGGTGTTTACGAAGTTGTACACAAAAATACTTAGATCCGACTGGGCAAAGCCCCAGTTTACACAGTTGCACAATAAAATCTCTTCAGTCTTACGGTAATAGATTCTACTGTCTTCAATAGAGTAATCATGCCATTTAGAAATGTGGGAGTTCTTCAAACGAAGACTGCAACAAACATTTAGAGGAGAAAACATAGGGCTCAAAAGAAATCAGTTGAAAGAATCAAATAACTTTTAGGCACTTTAAGACTTCAAATTTAAAATGTGCCACTTATGTTTTAGAGAAAGACCTCAAAATCACCACTATGTTGCTCTTACAATAACATGCATCTTAAAATTTCTGGTAATACATTAATGCTTAAAGAGTTAATATAGAAAATAATTTGCACAAACAAACAAAAATAACTCTGTTCACCTTCCCTCATTCCTGGTCATGACACAGCCCCACTCTTCCTCAAATGAAGGGAACCATGACTCATAAGCGCTCATCTGGAACTGGTGGGCTTATACACTCAAAGCAACTACCGGGGGTGGGGGGATAGAATCCCTCCAAGAAAAATTCACAGCCTTTGAAAATGTCAAGTTTTCTCTCTTATCTAAAGTCACTAAGTTTTGCGTATTTCATAATTTCCTTAAGAAGCAGAAAATACCAAAGTCACATGTCAGATGGTAAGATAACGTAACTAGTACCAGTTACTCGTCCAAACAAAGCTAACCTATTTCACTACTTGAAGAACTTTTAAAAATTTCCAGTTGGAATTGCAAACACTGTACAACCTTTGCTCAAACTTCAATTCAGGCTGGAGGTGCAGCTCAGTGGTAGGAGCACTTGCCTGGAGTACTTCAGGCCCTGGATCTCCAGGCTCCAAAAACCGAAACAAAAGCAAATTCTGATGTAAACAGAATCTATCTGGTGTCAAAAGTTGCTAAAAAAAATTACAGGAAGCCTAGAAGCAGAATTGTGGAATACTGCAAATAAGATACCTAAACCTTTATCTTAAATACTGCCCCTTTTAAATCACAAAATAACATAATGTTCAATTTTGCTTCTGCTTTGATCAATGCCAACTATAGCCTTTCAACATTTTCCTATCAACTGAATCGTAAAAAATACAACCAAGCTTGTGCTCATTAAATACACATGTATATAAAAACATACAAAAAGTACAAGATTGATTGTTAGGGAACTTTTACAGCGTCAACATCCTGTTCTCCAAGTCTTTAGTAAAGAGCCAAAGACCCCATCTTTCTGTGCACAAAAACATACTGAGACTAAAATCTTCACTGCAGGTTATGTCTACACATGCTATGCACAGAAATTAGCTTTCTGAAATATGCAGTCCTGAGAGAGAGAGAGAGAGAGAGAGAGAGAGAGACAGAGACAGAGACACAGAGACAGACAGGGAGGGAGAGAGGGAGGGAGGGAGAGGGGGGGAAAGAGAGACAGACAGACAGACACAAAATACCAAAACCCCCAAACACACCACAGGACAAAAAGTTATTCTTAAATCAAATTCTATTTGCAAATTCAGCAAAATAATTTCTATAAAATAAAACAGCAAAATATTTAAATAGCGTAGGCTGTATCTGTTTGCAGGGGTATTTGGTTTTAGACAGGTTCCAAAAAAATTACACATATTCAAGTCACCAATTTTCTCTGAAATACAGTTTTAACTGATTCCTTTATCTTTATTCAAATTGTTTATTCTAAAATTTAATTCCTCAATTATATTAACTACCAGTAATTTTTAAAATTAGACCCTGCTTTGAATGTTAAAATTTTTGGAATAATGGAAAAGGAGCTAGGACAATTTTTGCTTTCAAGTAAAATTGACTGAGCAGAGAATCAACCAGAGACCTTGGTGCAGAGGTACCCCAAAGATTGTGGGATTCTGAGGACTTCTGCAGCAGAAGGACAGTTTGAAAAGAGTCACTTAGTAAGCTCTAGCAGAGAACGAAACAAGCACACCAAATACAGACTACTAGGCTCCAGCCAGCATCCTGGTGAAGCAAATTTTTGTGTATTTGTTTTAAATCTTTCAAAATTCCCATTACCAAGTTGGTAAGTTTAAGTGTTCTTTATTCTACCCAGAGATCACACTGTCAAACATGAGAAGAATGCAAGTGTAATTGAGAACTGCCTGCTTGCCACAGTTCTCCCTCAGTCTGTATTTTATAATCTAGGGTTTAAGAAGAAAAGCTCCGAGCAATGCAGATGCCATGTCAGGACAACTGCAGTCATTATGGTAATATTTCTTCATTGGCTACACTAACTTGTGTGAAGCCATGCTAAATGTTACAGCATATCTATAGCTTCAAAGTGATTAACCTAACGTCTGAATAAAAAGGCAATGAAAAAGACTAGAAACATAGTACATCACCAATTTTCCACATCAACCAAATAAATCAAAAGGTAGTTAGCCTTACATTGCTCATAGTAAAATTGACTCCAGTGGCAAACAATGAACACGAAACTATTGGTGTGACATGAATGGGCTGTTTTGTTGATGTTTGTTTACTCTGTTTTTGTAAAGGAGGTGATTCAACTGCCACAAGGTAGGCAACACTGGCTGCAGAGAGCAGTGGGTATAACAAGAAAATGAATGTAGTTTTGTAGATCTGTGAGTCTCATCAAGGAAAAAAAGTTTCTTGCTTAAGAATTACAAGTCAAACATTAATATACTATATACACCTTTGCCATTTACACATTAGCATCAGGCCATTTATTACAAAACACTATACACTTTCCACTGCAGGCGGGTTATATATTGACAGCAAATTTCTGCAGATAAGACAGTGAATAAACTCTCCACTCCATGTTGATTAGGAATAGTTTTTCTAGTTTGAAGTATTAGCCAGACACAGAAAAAAGTTGGACTGTAAGGCCTGGGTGCACGCACAGTCTTGATGGAACCAGTTAATATGTGCATTTCACTGATCCTTGGTCTGAGGTGGGGACACTTCTTCACCGCCTTCATAATTTTCTTGTGCTCGTTGGCCAGTTCTCTGAGGGTTGTTCATGTGATGTGCTGCTGGGCCTGTATATGGCTGTCCATGCACATGGTTATTCTGAAAGGGAAGTGAAATCTGTGCATTACAAATTTTCCAGGGCTGGAGAAATGAATCAAAGGTAAGATTATGTACTGGACAGACAGGGAACCACAGATGGGTTCCTAGCACCCATACCAGGTGGCTTAAATTGGCATAACTCTAGGTATAAGGAGGATCTGACACCCGAGTCTGATACTCGCATAAGTGCACAATATATAACTAAACATGGCAAAATAAATACAGAAAAAACCTCAACCTTTGGAGCAGTAAGCACATTTTAAACTCATGAGTTAAAATTGGTGGAAACATAGCCAGGCGGTGGTGGCGCACACCTTTAATCCCAGCACTTGGGAGGCAGAGGCAGGCGGATTTCTGAGTTCGAGGCCAGCCTGGTCTACAGAGTGAGTTCAAGGACAGCCAGGGCTACACAGAGAGAAACCCTGTCTCGAAAAAAACAAAACAAAACAAAAATAATAATAAAAAAATAAAAATTGGTGGAAACAGAAACATTTCTTTTACTCTTAGGACTTACAACATCAATTGAAAAGAGAAAAATCTTATAGGTAAATATAAACCTTGGAACCCTAAAGAACACATGACTGGCTAGGTATGTATAAATCTTTGTCCAAAGTGATTGCTTGAAGAGGTGTTTCTTCTTCTACCATAATGATCCTAGGGTCTGAACTCAGGTGGGTGGGGCTTGCATAGCAAGTGCCTTTACCCACTGACCAATTTTGCCAGCCCAGCTCCAAAAATTTAGGTGTAAGCCTGACAAATTAAAATGCCCCATTACTATTCTTGACTTACTAATCACAAAGAATGATGTGAGGGCTAACCTACATGAACTCTTTCTCATAGTGTAAACCTGACTGACCATATGTGTAATTGCTATGTAGACAGAACTATTAATGTTAATTATTGTCACTGAAATCACAAGGCTAGATTAATGTATGAGCTTTCTTGGGACTGAGCAAAATAACTACTGTCATGGTTCCCTAACTTTTTTTTTTTTTTAAAGATATTCACTACTTGTGCTGGCCTTGAAACTGTTGCCAGGCATGGTGGTGCACACTTTTAATCCTAGGATTAAGGAGGTAGAGGCAGGCCCATTTTTGAGTTCAAGGCCAGCCTTGTCTACAAAGCGAGTTCCAGGACATAGAGAGTTGTTAGACAAGAAAAACTCAAAAATGAGAGAGGGGAAAAAAAAAAAAAGAAAAATAGGCTATGTCAACTAGGTTCTGCCTGCCTCTCCCAGCAGTAGAATTACAGATACATCACAATAACACAGAATCTCACACAGTTAGGTTGTCCTTATATGCCTATAAGCCAGGCCAAGATTTTAGGCTCCACACACTATTCCCTGTGGTTCCATTTACACTCTAAAACCTAAGGCTACCTTCAGTGCCATTCTCATGGCAGCACCTGGGAACTTTAGAGGATTACAGACTGTCAGCAGATCTCACTCCCACCCCCAACTCTTTTTTTTCCAAGACAGGGTTTCTTTGTGTAGTCCTGGATATCTTCAAATTTAAGAGATCCGATTGTCTCTGCCTCCTAAGTGCTGGGACTAAAGGTATGTGTCACTACTGACCCTAACCACCACCCCTTTTAAAGAACGGGTCTTAATATGTAGCCCAAGTTGGTCTCAAACTCAAGAGATCTGCCTACTTCTGTCTCTCAAGTACTGGGATTAAAAACAAGTCATATACTCTAGAGTCTTAACACTGCACCATGCCAGAAAGCTAATTTCCATTTGTACTATCACTCCCTCCAAACATTTGACTTGGTCACAACATCTACATTTTAAGAAAGTTCCTATTCAGGAGATTATTTCTTTACCTTGTTTTTGTAGGTAATGAATTTGACAATTAATCAAATATGTCAAATTCTCAGTAATTTTTACTGTTAATGAAATCCCAGTCTAATTAAGCAACATTACTTCACTGCCATACCTTAGTTGTTTTTAGAATTTACTTGCAGACTTATTCTAACAAGAAACGTCATCATAATCCTTCACACTAAGCAATGATTATCATTTTATACTGACAGCTTTACTCATTCTATACTAGTACTAGGCATACCTATTTGGTAAGGGAATCATATTCCTGGGGCAAATTCAAATTTGTACCATGACCCCACACCATTCTAACCCTAACCCATTCTTCTGGTCATGCCCCCAAAGTTAGTCCAGAGTCATGGTAAAAAGCCACCTTTTATAATCAAGCATGAAATTGGTTCTAGAGCAGTGGTTCTCAACACCTTTGTTGTGCGGGAGTGTTAAATGACCTTTTTACAAGAGTATCAAAGATATCCTGCATATTTCTTATTTCATATTTATATTATGATCCATAAGCAGTACAAAATTACAGTTATGAAGTAGCAATGAAAGTAATTTTATTGTTGGGGGTCACAATACAAGGAACTATATTAAAGGTTTGCAGGATTAAGGTTGAGAACCACTGTAGAGGTTAACCCCACCATCTGACTCCTGTTTACCTGCTGATACTGAGATCCAGGGGAATGGGGGTATAATGGAGCATCTTCTGGTGGAGGTGATTCATGCTCATCTGGAGCATCTTGGTCATCTGGTTCCTAATTTCAAAGAAAAAGAATTATGCAGGCAACATCAAGCTTACTGCTGAATTTGTTAACTTAGTAACAACTCTTAAAAACTATAATTATAACTTCTATATCTAAGGCTCAGGACACCTTCCCAAACATTGAAGGGGCAGAAGATTATAAGAGCCAGGGGGGACAAGAAGTCCAATGTGAACTACGTTGCCTAGAAATGTCAGGGAACGTATATCCAAGCAGTCTCAACAACAGGGCTGCCTAAACAATGAATATTTTAATATGGATGGAGGAAACTTCATGAGTCTTCAACATCAGACAAACAAGGGATGCTGGAAGCAGAAAAACCATATCCCTCCAGGGAAGAGTCCTACAATTGATTATCCAATACCAAATGGTCAGACCTAAAGTTATAAACATATAAATAACTTTCTATACACTGAGCAGGTTGTTATATATAGATTTACACACAGATTCATGTAACATTTAAAGAAAAAGAAGCCATGGATCTGAGACAGAGTAAGGAGATGTGTGGGAGTAGCTGACAGAGTGAATGCAATTATATTTTAATAAAGATCATTTCTTGTTTTCTAGAGGACCCAAGTTCAAGTTCCAACACCTACATGGCAGCTCAAAACAATCTGTTAAGTCCAGTTTCAAGAGATCCAATATCCTTTCTTCAGGCCTCAATGGGCACCAGGCAGAAATATGGTGCACAGATAAAACACCCGTACACATAAGGGTTTAGAAAACAACTTAAAATTCCTAATTTGGGTTTGTCTGGAAATAATTTCTAAGGTTATATAGCACAGTAATTTCTCCAGATGGAGGAATCCTCATTAATATATCACTATACATTAAAGCAAATAGAAGTCTAGCAACGTTCTTAATAAACAACACTATCATTAATACACAGTCAGTGGCCTATAAACAATTACTTTGCTTTCTTCCATTTCTATTTCTTGTAGACTGGTGGCTTTTTTTACCTCCTCAGGACAGAGTTCACAAGCTTTTGCAAGTGTCATCCTAGCGCTATGTGATCTCTCCAAGAAATAGCCATTTGATGTTTCATTGCTTTGCACTGGAGGAGACCAATTGTTGTAAGTGTACTGAGGATTGCCAGTGTATGGTCTTCTTTCGAGTTCATCTCCAAGCCACTCCACTGCCCAGGTCCATTTCCTTTTAAGATCCCCATTGCCCTTCAAAAGTAAATAAAATCATGTACATTTAAGAGGATTGGGAATGTATCAAAGATAACTTAAAATGATAACATCACAACATGAAGGTTTTATTCTTTTTTTTTCCCCTTGAAATAGTCTTGCTATGTAACTCTGGCTGTCTGGTAATTGTTATATAGTTGAGGTTGTTGTCAAACCTGTGGTTGTCCTCCTGCCTTAGCCTCAAATGCTGGGATTATAGATGTACATCTCACCCACTCCAATACTTGGGTTAAAATAGGATCTTAATGCCATTTTTCTTTTTTTTTTTTCTTTTTTCTTTTTTTGGTTTTTCGAGACAGGGTTTCTCTGTATAGCCCGGGCTGTCCTAGAACTCACTCTGTAGACCAGGCTGGCCTCGAACTCAGAAATCCGCCTGCCTCTGCCTCCCAAGTGCTGGGATTAAAGGTGTGCGCCACCACCGCCCGGCTACTATTTTTCTTTTCTTATTCTTTGTCATGTTGGGGAATTGTACATTCTGGGTAAGCAGTATACCACAGAGCTATAGGTCTAGCCTTTCAAAACAGGATCTTTTAACTCCGATTTAAATTTCTATGAAATAATTATATCACCCTTACCTGCAGGATTTGGTAAGCAACAGGACAACTGCTAAAGAGGGCCACCATACACTTTATACACTGGTATGCTCTTTTTTGATAGTGATTCTTAGAACGCTGAATTGTGTCAAACAGCCCATCTCGGTCATCTGGAATTCCTTTAAGGGCATTATGAATTCTGAAAAACAATCAGATGGAAGATAAAACTTATAAAAATTAAAAGAAGCTAATATTTACTGTTTAATACATGCCACCCAGTAAATGTCTGTGGGTTCAGTTGTTTCATAACAGACAGTAGGTGGCACTATTAAACCTTTGAGCAGATGGGGAAATAGATACAACAGCTTGCCTCAGGATCATACAGTTGCCAATTAGTTTGTATCTTTACTAACTTTTTACTTGTTCAAATTGTGTTCAATATGAAGTTTAAATACATTACCAGAAGCAAATTCAAGACTCAAAGAGTAACACAAATTTTAAAAGTTAACACAGACACTGAAGTTGAGAGTAATTTGCTTTAAATCATTTTTGTGTTTTGTTTTTTAGACAGGGTTTCATTAAGCAACCCAAAATCATCCTGACCTCTCAATATGACTGCCTCAGCCTCCAAACTGCTGAGATCACATGCTTATGCCACCATGCCCAGTGTCTATTTTGTTAGACATTACCTGCGAATAGACAAAATATGACATATACCTGTAAGACTAAGTATTATTGAGCAGTAAAAAGGAACCAATATATGCTGTATGTAAAGAATCTTTGTAATCACTTAGACATAAAATGCTAAATGTTGTATTTTGGTAATATGATTATAAGAGGCAAACTTAGAAGCAAGCCGATTAATGGTTGCCAGGGGCAACCAAGAACATCTAAATGCGTGTAGGCTTCTTGCTGTTTGATCTAAGATACTGCATATAAACTCTTACTTCTCCATTTTGTGTTGGAGGCAGCAGTGTAGAGTCTGAGGGCTGGCCTAACCCATTTTAGGTAAGTGTTTTGCCACTAAGCCACCCCAACTTTACCTTTATTTATTTTTTTGTCAATTGAGATAAAGTGTTAAAACATTACTTTGCCATATACTTTTTTCCCACTAATGCCAATAGTTTTCTAAATGCTATCTTTAATCAGCACTATCTTTGTGTTGCCTTCTCATGTCTAACAATGCAAGATACATAGAGGACATCATAAATAGTTAATTTTAAGACCTACTTACCAAACTAAAAAAAAACAACAAAAAAAGCACCATACTATGATTATTTTCAAACTTAGGTTAATCACGAGTTTTTACTGACTATTTGAGTTATTGCTCACATTTAATCCAACCTATGTTTTCATCACATCATATGCTAAAAGAGAACTTAGATATATCTATGGTCTTGCTACATAGCCTTGACTGGCTTGGAACTCACATGGATCTGCCTGCCTCTGTCTTGGAGCAGTATGACTAAAGGTCTATATATGCTACCACACTCTAAAAGCTATACAATTTTATGCTATTTTTAAAAGAAAAATACTAGAAGCTAGACTGTACTAAAATCATCTCAGAAGTATCAATGGTGACAGAACATTTTGGATTCAAGAAAAGTGATTTTTTTCTTATGGCTATTTTTATAACTAATCTGAAACAATGAAAAAAAAGGTAATTTCATGCAAATTGATAAATTCTGGCATTTGTAATCCATTCTAAACATTCGTATTTAAAAATATTTCTACTCCTTTATACGTAGAAGTGTTTTTCCTGCATGTACATATATGTACCACATATATGCCTGGTGGGTGCTTTAGGAGCCAGGAGGGTGCCAGATCCCAGAGAACTGGAGTTATAGAGGGTTTTAAGCCACTATGTGAGTGTTGGGGAATCAAGCCTGGTCATCTACAAGAACAAGTATTTTAATGGCTGAGTCTCCTCTACAACCCCTAGAATGAATAATCTTAAAAATCAGTACTTAAAAACTCTTTAATCCCAGCACTTGAGAGGCAGATACAGCCAGATCTCTGTGAGGCTTGTATGGTCTAGAGTGAGTTGCAGCACATCTTTGGATACACAGTGAAACCTTGTATATCCAACATAAAACAAACAAACAAGAAACCCAAAACAACAAAAATAAGTACTTAATGTGCTTTGGTAGCTGTCTGTGACCATGTACAAAATAGCAAATAATTCAAGTTGCCCAGAACTCACACTTTCCTACCAGAGGTTGAATAAAGTAACTTTGTCTTATTTCAGTTTCAAACTATGAACAAGTGTCCTCTTTTGTTGTTATAATTGGCCTTCATGTATAGCACTGAAGTACTGTCTAGTGTTATCTTACAGAAAGTGTGGACTAGAGAAGCTCACATTAGGTTAGAGGTGTAAGAGTGCTGGCTGTTAAGTTCAATGTTAATGAGTTAGCAGTATATATTTATTAAGATACTAAAAAATAAAATCACTAAAACCCCAAACCCTGCTCCAACCAACAAAGCCCATCACCACAAAACTATTCGTGTGTGTGTGCGCGTGTGTGCGTGCATGTACGTGTGCACCACAGCTGGAGGGAACTGTTTTACTCCTTCAACCACATGGGATCAAATTCAGCTAAGTCACTTTGAAAGGAGGTCTTGGTGCAGCCCTGGCTGGCCTCAAACTCCAGAGATCTGACTACCTAACTCCCAAGTACCGGAATTAAAAGCATTGTCTCTATGCTCTGTTCACCTAAGAACTATCATTAAATAAAGTACAGATTATGTTGTGAGGTTAGTTCTAAAACTAATATAATCTAAACCTAAAACAATCCTTGGATTTATTAATAAATTCATATGTATACAGTCTATTGCTAGTTTTCATTAATTAAAAAACAATTCAGTTGAATGATGTTAATATAGTAAGTATGAAACCTGGGCAATGAGAAAAAAAAAAACCTAACAAAAAACTGGAGAACTTGATAGTCACTTCTGTCTTGAGTTTTTTCCTGTAACACTGAATATTCACTAGAACTCTAGGGTGTTTTTGTTTTTTTTGTTTTTTAAATGTGGGGGTGGTCAATTTCAATTACATGTAACACCTGGAACTAAGTCTAATTAGCCTGATAATAAAAAAATAAGTATCCACCTGTGAGTCTGCCAGGAGTCTTCAATCAGTAAGATTTGTAAAAGCAGATCCAAATAGGGCCGGAGTTCATAAGTATAGGAATATGCAACCTAGAAATAGGTAAGACACAGTGAATAATGTATAAATGGGTAACAAATCAAACCACAGAGATTTAACAATGGTTACGTTTTCTTAACCTGCCAAAGAAGTTCACTGAGGACAGTAGATGAAAATTGAGGATTCTCCCAGCAGCAAAAGCGAAGCAATTTGACAGTCTCGTCAGAGTTACTGCAGTCTTCAATAATTTTCTTCACATAACTTGTTCTCACAAATAAAATGTCTACCACATTTTGTTGAATTGGCATTATAGGTTGTGATAAATTAGGATCACCAAAAGGATTTGGAAGAGAAGGATTACCTACAATACAGATTTGTCAATGAACAATCAATAAGCTTCTCCACAATAACAATGTAAACTTCTCAGAACATAGTCTATGAATGCGTTTTAGGAAAAAAAGGAGCTGTATGTCAAGTTTTCTAAGTATAACAAAGAAAAGTAATACTGTGTGTTATAATGACAGGTATCCTAACATAAAAACGTTACTTATTTAACCCAGTAGCAAGCAGAAAAAGGTCCACTAATCATGTGAAAAAGGAACAGGACTGCAAACATTGTAAAATGTTGCAATAGTGGACCTTCATTCACACCCTTACTTTGTATTTAAGTATCTTCAGAACCATATTTAATCTAGTTCTAGATATGACCCAGAGTACTCAAAACTATTGCCAAGAATAGATTACCATTGATCGAAGACTGCATTCTTGAAGAGACATTGCAACAGCGGATGAGCTGTGACACTACTGAGTATAATTTGCCTAATTCAGCATACTGATATTTAATTGGAGGACCAGGACCTTCATCTAAGGACACAAGCATAAAGGTAGCAGGTACACTCAGTTTGAGCAGCTGTGTTTTCTCTGCCACTCCTGCAGTGAAAGAGAGACAGAACACAGGTGGTGGTGGGGGGACATAGAAGGAAACATTAGGATGGAAAGAACTTTGTGAACAAAACAAAAAAGACAGTTATTAAAAATATTTGTCCATCACCCCCCTCATTCTTCTCCTGTGTACATGTATTCCATGGTGTACATGCCCATGGAGAACTAAGTTGATGCTGAGAATCTTCCTCAAAAGCTCTTCCACCTCTGTGGCAGGAATCTCTCAAATCCAGAGCTTTCAGATAAAGAATACTAGTAGGCTTGCTCTGTGGATCTCGACTCAACCTTTTCAGGCTGGAATTGCAAGCAGATCATCATATCCTACTCAGCCATTTATAAGAGGTCTGAGGACTGAACTCTTTCTTGGACAGCAAGCACTTTGGCTAAGCCATATTTCTAGCCCAGGTTTATCAACTCCCCCCTCCCCCAAGATAAGGTCTCTCTGCAGTCGCTAATGTAGATCAGACCAGCCTCAGAGATCTACTTGCTTCTTCTGTCTCCCAAGAACTGGGATTAAACATGTTTGCCACCATGCCTAACCCTTGTCTATCACTTTAAAAGAACACATCACTTTTACTTAGATTCAGAATTATTTAACCAGCTAAGAAACTTACCAATTACCAATATTAGCAGTTTCAATATTGAAATCTATACAAAACAGTTAGCATTTGACAGTGAGTGTGTAAACACCAGGACAGAGAAGACCTTATAGCCTGGAAAAGCTAAAATCTAGATGTGAACTACACTATAGCCCCTATTAGAGCAACTACATGAGAAACAGGGTTCTGGGATCTAGTAGAGGCTAAAGATTACAACCAACCATAGAGACAAATGAGAAGTAATACGGGTAATAAATCAGTAAGTGGTGCTTGGGTATACAACTCAAATTCCAATGTAAAAAGGTTTTTTTGGTTTGTTTTTTATAGCTCTTAAGGAAGTTATTAAAAAACAATTTTCTAAGTTTCTGAACCAATTCTGAATATCGCTGAATATAACTATCACTTATAGAACCTGTCAATGGTTATCTTAGTATACTAATACCTTACTGGTTATTTTTTATTCTACCATAGTAAATTTATCTCCTGTCCATGCTAATTAAAATAAATAACAACGCAAGAATTATTTGCTACTTTTTTGTTGTTTTTGAGACAGGGTTTTTTGTGTAACCCTGGCTGTCCTGGAACTCGATCTATAGATCAAACTAGCACTGAACTGACAGAGATCTGCTTCCCTAGTACTGAAATGAAAGGTGTACCACCATCCTTTGATTCTGAAAATGCCCATGTTCATGCTAGACAAGTATTCTCCCCCAATCGAATCTTTTGCAACAAAATAAAATAGTAGAAGACAATTGTGCATGATATTTAGGTATAGTTCTAGTAGTATCTAAACAGGAATGAGCAAGTAGTATAAAGAGCAAGCTACTTTGAGAAGAAAGAGCAAGCTACTTTGAGAAGAAAAGCAGCAGAGTAATTTAAGTCAATTCTTACTTTAAAAATTTTTTAGTGATGCTGGAAATCGAACCTGGGATTAGTATGAACAAATGCTCTATACTCCTGGCACTAATTGAATGAACACATTTTCTCCAATTTTAATTTATTTCACTTCAATTTTTTCCAGACCTCACTCCAAAATTGATGACTCTCACAGTAAAAACAAAGATTCTTTGTAATAACTGTGGTAATTCTGATTTAGTTAGTGAATTGGATGAAGCCTGGGAATGAGTATGTTAATAAAGCAGGCAGATGTAGTATCATTGCTTTTGGAAGCAAAAGTTAAGACAACAGAACCTCACTTGTGTTTACCACAGGAGTATTATGTAAAAAATTATGAAGTTCACAGGGGTTGGTGGGGGAGGATATTCTATATTTAGAGAAGGTTTAATATAAAGAAAAAAAAGAAAAAGAAAACCAAATCCTATTTCATCATTGGACCTATCATTTAACATAATACTTTAACAGAAATTATGAAAATTTTAATTCTTACCTAAATTGGCATACATTACAAACAAGTTGAAATACTGCTGTAAATGACGTCCATGCTCTGAAACCTCCCTCCTCAAGAGATTTAGTACTGCTCTTAATAAGTGGTCACTCAAACTTAAGTTGTCATAAGCCTGTAAAGGAGAAAACACTAGCTGATTCTCAACAAGGTGCAAAGATAATTTTATGTGTATGTTAAATACAAGAATACTTTTCTGGAAGGACTGATCACATGAATTCTATTCACACTGCTTACCAACACCAGATTGATCCAAGGACTTGTATATGCTAATGCTAGAGAAGACCTTTGCCACTGAGCTTATCTACCAAGATCTCTTCTTACTATTGAAGAAAGCATCTCAACTAAGTTGGCCCAAGCTGACTTGCAATTCTCTAGCAGTTGGAATTATAGGTTTGTACCACAAACTATTGTAGCACCATACTCAGCCTTTGTATTCATTATACATTTTTTACTTTGCTGCAATTGAAACCAAAAATGTTTATTAAAAATCCACCAAAAAGAAGTGTTATGAAAATCTCATATAGAAACACTACTTTGTAAGGTAATTAAAAAACAGGGCTGGTGAGATGGCTCAATGGGTAAAGGAGCTTACCACCCAAACAGACGCCTTGGAGTTTGATCCCTAGGATCCTACATGGTGGAAGGAGAGAACTAACTCCCAAAAAGATCCTCTGATCTCTACGCTTGTCCACACAAAATAAAGGTTTAAAAAAGCACATGTGTGCAGGTGTGCACATACATATACACATTAAAAAAATATCTCTTCAAGAGAAAATTCCCTTTTGTGCTTGACATGAAAACTGAAGGCTTTAATATAAAAGCATTATATTAAAGAGAAACCTAGGAAAGTTCTCTACCACTGACCCTCACCCCAGTCCAACCCACGTATTTTTAAAGGGCAAATAATCACTGTTGCTTTTTAGCTAGTAATTTTAACGGAAGTCAGGTTATCAGTCTAGGTGTCTGATGTGTGGTAATCATAAAAAAAAAACGCATTCAGTTTTCTCTCTTCAACTTCAACAAACACATAAAGCTCATTTTTTTTTGGTAAATACATATATAAACAAAGGTACAATTACCTGACTAGAAGGTCCAGGAGATGCAAAAGGTGAAGGACAAGGCCCGTCTTGTAAGGAAAAATGTGCAATGAAGACAATAAGTTTTGCAAATGCGCCTCTCACTTCTGCACTAGGGCATTCCAAAAGGTACTCAGAGAATCGATTTGAAACATTAAAAAGGACATTGTGAGCAAACCAAAATCGCACATTCTTGCTGTGACGCAGGAGAATACACAATGCATCATACCTAAAACAAAACAAAGCATAACTATCAGACTATAAATTCAGTTCACTTTTCCTATAGTAAAGTGATGGAGAATTGAATCAAAACAAACAAAAAAGCAAGTATCTTTTTTCTCTGGCGGGAACAGCAGTAATGACTACTTCTAGTATTAACATTAAAATGATTGATGATGAGCTAGGTGTGGTAGTGCATGCCTTTAATGTCCAGGCAGATCTGAGTTAAAGGCTAGTCTGGTTTATGGAGAGTTCTAGGCCAGCCAGTTCTATTTACCCAGAGAACCCTGTGTGTGTGTATGTGTGTGTGTGGGGGTGCAGTAGGGTGGAGTGGGGCTTGCTGGGGCTTGGGGAGAAGAGAGATGAGTACTATATAGATTGGCCTAATCTCATGGAATTATAAAATAGTCAAAAGCTTGTATTGTTCATTAAAAATATATTACTAAGTCAGAGGTGGTGGTGCACACCTTCCCCAGAATTTGGGAGTCTTAGTTCAAAGCCAGCCTAATCTACAGAGTGAGTTTCAGAATACCGAAGGCTACACAGAGCAACCTTGTCTCCAAAAATGACAAAATAACTTCTTTCCTTACTGTAGTTATCTTCTGGATATGTACAGAAGCTTTGTACACTTATATGTCTGTGTGTGTGTACGAGCACGCGCTTGTGTGTGCAGGTAAATGGACTATATTGACAGGAATAGGTTCTCTCCTTCTACCATGTGGGTTCTGGGTTTCAAACTCAGTTTTGTCAAGTTTTGGTGGCAAGAGCCACCCTCACTGGCCCTAAGTAAATGATAATTGCTAAAAAGGCATCATAATGGCCTCTATACTTATTTTTACCCTTTGAATTTATGCCAAGTATTTTAGTATGATTTCTCTTTTTTTAGTGTCTTTTTAAAAATTCATCTTTGTTTGTTTTTGTCTACAGTGTTATGCCTACATATATGCTTTGCAGGCCAGAAGAGGGCACTAGATCTCATTATAGATGGTTATGAGCCACTATGTGGTTTGCTAGGAATTGAACTCTGAAAGAGCAGCCAGTGTTCTTACCTCTGAGCCATCTCTCCAGCCCCCATATGGACTATTTAGGTTTCCCTAAGTTACAATAGCAAGTGATTGATACAAAGTTGAAGTCCAAGTTTGAATACAGAATGAGCTGAAATTTGTATCATAAAGTTTATGGCATTTAAGTGGTTTTCTTTTAGGGTGTTGGTAAAGTTGTGCATCAATCACCACAGGTCTAGACTGTTTAGTCACTCAAACCTCTTAACCTATTAGCAGTCACTTCTTTAGGTCTTCTCAGCCTTGTTCTCTTTCTCTCCTTCTCCCTCTCTCTTTTTTTCTGAGACACAGTTTCTCTGTGTAGCACCCAGTATGATTTCTTATTACTATGATTTTTTAAAAATTCTGTCTCGTAAGTTTGAATAATAGTTTTGTGGTTCTGAAAAAAATATAGAGCCCTCTACAAAGACCACCACCAAATCTTAAACAGGAATAAAAATTCAAAACAAGATACCAATCACTGGCGGATCCTCGGACTATTTTCTTTGTATGAAATCCTGTAGTAAAAAGGAACCTAGCAGCAAGCTGAATACTAATCATAGTGATTTCTTCTGCTTCAGGAGACAGGTGATCTTGCCCTAAAAAAAACAAACCCATATTTAAAACAACCAAGTGTCTCTTCAAGTCCCACTTTCAAACAAGTTTGTACTTTGCACTCTCAATTTGTTAAAACTCTTCTTAGATTATTTATGAAATTATTATTCCTGATTTTAGAACCAAATACAATCCTTTATAGTAGTGTATTAAACAAAAATTTGCTGCAACAAAGAAAAACTTATCTCCAAACAGTATGACTATAAATACTTAGTACTCAAACACAAATCATCTTAAATCTAATTTTAGCCAAAAGCATCAACTTACATCCATTCAAAATGAAAATAATAACTTTATATATTTAAGTAGGGCATGGCGGCACACACCATTAATTCTAGCACTTGGGAGGCAGAGACAGGCAGATCTCTGAGTTCCAGGACAGCCAGGGTGGCAGAGAAACACCTCCTAAAAAAAACCAAAACCAAACAAACATACACCCTCACCTGCCAAAAAAGGGAAATGGAGACTGGAGAGATGGCTCAGCAATCAAGAGCACTTGCTGGTTTTACAGAGGTACAAGGTTAAGTTCTCAGCACCCACCCAGCAACTCCAGTTTCAGGGGATGTAATGCCCTTTTCTGGCCTCCTCAAGAATTGCGTGCACATGGCACAGACATACACTTAGGCAAACATTTATAGGTATAAGATGAATAAAGCTAGCAGGGTGGTGGTGGTGCACATCTTTGATTCAGCAGTTGGGAGGCAAAGGCAAGTGATCTGAGTTTGAGGCCATCCTGGATGACATCACAAATTCCAGGATATCCAGAGATACATAGAGAAACCCGGTCTTAAAAAACCAACACACACACAGCAAGGCTATGCCTACTAATAAATCTTAGAAATAACAATTACTCTTTGCTTTAATAAACTAAGTCTTGACACTTACCTGGAGGAGGGTTTAAGTAAACACCATTACATGTAAGTAGCTTTTTCATAAACTGAAAATATTCCAAACTATACTGCATTCGGTTGTGCATGAACTGAACATTCTGCTTCCGAACACTTCTTTCAATGGCTGATGGCATAACAATCTGATGAGGCCTTGTGGTGATAGCAATCTCTGATATGTATCTTATCACCTCATCATCATGACCTATTGTGTCCATTCGTTCATAAAAAAGTATATATGCATTCCACCACCTTTTCTGACGCCTGTACGACATGCGCTTCATCATGTGATCAAATACTTCTCCCATGTACTCGCCACCAAAACACTGGTTTTTCATTTCTTCATCGTCATCCATTTTACACTCTGTTACATCTCCATCATCAAATTTATACCAACGATTTTTTTCACCATCCCCTCCATTCCTCTGAATGATGTAAGAATAGTAATGTCCCCCACTTGCTTGGCCACTGTGCACGAGCACACCCACAAGTCTGTATTTTGTGCTTCCTGCTTTCTCGCTTTCAGACTGCTCATTCTGTTGTATCAGCTGACTTTCTGGGTTGACATTATCTCCCTCCAGTTTAGCAACACCTGCAACTGTGTAAGGTTCCATGTCTAACTCTCGAGGAAATTCAAAGTAATCATTGAACTTGATTGCACATTCTCTTTCCCAGTCATAATCGAATCGTTTTAGTTGGATAGCAAGAACAGGAGGCAATTTTTTAATTAGCAAGCGCTTTACAGTATCAACCTAAAATCAAGAGAAAATTAACAGATATAATCCATAGGAAAAAGCAAACCAAAATCCAAAAAAACACCAACATCCCCAAATCAGAAAGTTAACACAGGGCATCATACATGTTAAGCAAGTACTCATCCTTTAGCTATATCTCCATTTCTCTTTTGCTCAGGCTAGCTTTGTTCTTGCTCTGTAGCCCAGACCTCAGTCTCCTATTGAGGTTACAAGCTTGTGCCATCGAGATGGCGGAGACCAAGTACAACATTTTCTCTTAATTTTTTTTCCCCTTGGGATAGGGGGCCTCATACTATAGTTCCAGTTGGCTTCAGATTAGTGCACTACGAAGCTTAGGCAGACCTGAACCTGGTACTTTGGCTTTTCTTGTGTAGTTGTCAATCACTACATGTAGCGCTTCAAGTAAATAATTTTATGTGCAAGTGTACTACATATGTGCTGGTGGCTGAGGAGGCCAGACAAAGGCATTAGATTCCCTGAAACTGGAACCATAGATGACTATGTGCTGCCATGCTGGTGTTCAAAACTAAATCTAAATCCTCTACAAAAGCACTAAGCACTTTTCATGGCTGAGTTCTCTCTCTAGCCTCTTTAGCAAATTCTTAAAAAGGACTACATCAAGTTTTCGTAAGATTTACTTGAATTGTAAGCTTAAGATATTTCTCTGAAGTTGATGTAAACATTAACTGATTAATAAAATGGAAATGGCCTATACCAGTTACTACAAAATGTAAAAATTAGTCATTTACACATTACTGCCTAGTTTCTGTACTACCCTCGCCTCTAGTCATTGTTTGTTATTTACAGTTATTCCAACTAAGGTTCTTAGCTGTAAACAAACTGAACAGTTTACTTTTATTGGGCAGTTAGAAGGTAGTTAATGTTACACAGGTGATAACATATTTAACCGTTACAACCCTCTTAAGTTGGCACTACTTAACCTTAAAGATAGAGTGTTGGTAAGATAGAGTCCTGGTAAGATAGAGTCCTGGTAAGTTTAGGAACTTGTCTCATGTCTCAAGACCTATGGTGGCAGACAGTGTTGCTTCATACCCCATAATCAAAATGCACAGACTTTCATACTTCTTTAAGTGGTGTGGTAGGGCAAACAATACAGGTGACTTAGAGGTAAATTGGTTTGGAAGCCAGAAAGGATAAACATAATTTACTATTCATATGTGTGAATATTCCTCTTCCTTGAAGAGCTAAGTTCCCATGGAAAAAAAAATCTAATCAGGTGATAAAAAACAAATTTCACTACATTTAAGAAATAATAGTTTCGGCAAAAGATTTCTGGATATAAGAGAAAAAATGTTTTCCTCCATTAGTTATGGTGTTTGTTTCTAGGCAGAAACAAATTTACTTATGCTAATTCACATAACAAAGTTAGCATTATGCTATTACAAATTTTGTTTTTTGTAGTATTACTTCTTAACTTTTTTCTTTTAAAACATACACACACATTCACACACTTTCTCTCTCACCCAACTATTTCTTATTATGACAAAGGAAAATAGAAAAAAAGTGTTAACTTTGAGAATGAACAAATGCTACCAAAAACTTCAAAATTCATTAAATATGTGGTGGTGCACACCTTTAGTCCCAGCACTCTGGAGGTAGAGGCAAGTTGATCTCTACCCATTCAAGACAGTCCTATTAATACAACCAGAGAGGTAGAAGACTATCTCAAGCAAACAAACAAACAAAATAAATAAAAAAAAACACCACCACCACCACCACCATTCCCACCAAATTCATTAATGATAATGTGCTCATGCACATGTGTGCACACACAAACCCTTAAAGAAAACCGTTTTTCTTTACCAGAAACTGACTACCCATAGCTGCTCAGTTAGAGGTACATCATAGTTATCTTAACAGATAATTCATACCTTTTTATTGCACTTTTCACAATGATAAGCATTTGCCCCTTCTAGTAAATCTCCTTTGACATACTGTTCCAAAGAATCAAGAAGATTTTGGTGGTTTCTAATGTCTACATTCAGAGTTGTAAAAGATTCTTCACATTCGTACCTAAAGATATTATTTAAGAAGTTATCAGAAAAGAATTCACTCTTCAGTTCTCTAAATACTTCATTATTTACATATTTAGTGAAACTGAATTTATAATGCTTAAACTATGAAACCTCTAAGGTTATGGAATGTTTAACAATACTGACGGCATTTCCTGGTTATTTAGACTGTGCTAGTCACATTAGGTTGTTGATTACATGCTGTCCTTTGCCTTCATGACAGAATTGCTTGAGAACTACCAACCAACCAAACTTAAGTGAAGTGGGAATTAAGACAGGCCAGCTTGGGGAGGCAGAGGCAGGAAAGTCTGAGTTCAAGTTCATCCTATTTTAGTTCCAGGACAGCCCAGGATACATAGAGAGACCCTGTCTTGGAAAAACAAAAAACCAAACCAAATAAATAAAAAGACAGGGCTACTTGAGCTTAAGCTCTTTTAGTCTACCATGTTGTTTTGACAGTAATTATGGGCCCCTGTGGCAAGTGCGCAATTCTGCCATTCTAGTAAAAGTAGGTAAGTACTTTTGAATATATAGACTGATCAAGTTCTAACTAACTTTATAGAAACAGGTAACTGGCTAGATAAGGCCCATGATTTATAGGTTTCTTTTTTGATCACTACTCTAGGCAAATAAAGTTCTCTAATAGTAGACTGCTATTTTAAAAGAATTTTAATTGAAAACTATTTCTGAAAATGTATTATTTATAGTGTGTATGGCTGCACGCGCCATTACATACACAATACATGTAAGAGGACAACTTCGTGAAGTTGGTTCTCTCCTTCCATAGTTTGCTAATTTGAGCCTCCAAGTGCCTTTACCAAGCTGAACCACCTTGCTGCCTCCAATTAAAAGATATTTGTTATTGTTAAAATTTATGTGTAAGTTTGTGTGTCTGCCATATGCTGTATGCCCATTGAGGCAGAAAAGGGTGTTGTATCCCCTGGAGTTTGAGTTCTAAGTCCTGGAAACTAAACTTGGGTTCTCCGGAGAGCAAGAGCTTGTAACTGCTGAGCTCTAGCTTATTTTGTTATTTAAAAAAAAATGTATGTGTCAGCATGTATGTCTATGTACAACGTACATGCCCAGTGTCTAGAGAAGCCAGGAGGAAGTGTCAGATCCTCTGAAACTGGAGTTACATACAGACAGTTGTATGTCTCTATGTGGGTGCTGGGAATTGAACCCGGGTCTTCTACAAGAACAGCCAGTTCTTAAACAATAACCTGGATCTCCAGCACCTCCAGTTTTTAAGTTATCACACAGAATAACAGACTTCCTTATAGCACTGAAATAGAATGTTGCTGTGAGTTGACAGTCAGTAATGCATATTTAATATTTTATACAGAGAGAATGCATATAGATTGCTTTAGATTAATTATGAGTATTATGTATCTGTTCCATATGTTGCCTACTGCCTGAGGAGGCCAGAAGGTCATCAGATCTGCCAAAACTAAGGTTACACATGGTTGTGACCCAACATGTACATGCTCACAATTGAAACCCAGTCCTCTATAAGGGCAGTGAGTACTCTTAAGAATGTAGCCACCTCACCAGTCCATTATTTAGATATTTTTCAATATGTATTCTAAACTTTTGTAATCTTCCTGCCTTAGCTTCCCAAGCACTGGGACAAGCTACACTTAAGAGCTACTAAAAGTCCTTTTAAAATTAAAAACCATCATAACAACAACAACAATATACAGTTTCCCACTTAACTCTTATAGTATTTTGTATGTATATATACCTTAAGAATGATGATACTAGGTATGTGGGAAAAAGATGGTAATACCTAATTTTGTTTTAAAAGTGGTTAAGAAAAAAAAAACACCTGTAGCCTGTCATCCTCTAAACTCAGAGTATCTATATTATCTAAATTCTAAGATAAAAGGCAAACTTGTAAGTACATCTCTAGTCATTATGTAAACTGTCATGTTAGTTCCTTAGAAAAATATAAAAGAATTAAAAGTATGAAATAGTAAGAGATTAAAAGCATCAAAAGGAATCAAGTTATTTAACAAAACAAAACAAAACAAAACAAAACAAAAAACTTCTCAGATATCCATAGTACTTTTTCAGTTGTAGGAGTCTAATAGATAGTGGCATATCCCATTTTCATATTAGCACTAGTAATAGTTTTATTATTAGCATATATAACAGTATTATATTAGGACTTACCTATGTGGGCAGCCTTGGCAAATTTTCTGATCAGCAAAGGAACCTCCCAAAACTTTACTTAGCATAGCTGGATGCCCTAAGGCTTTTAAAGCCTCATCTAAACTATCCACCAATGAATTAAAGAACTCTAAAGCATCATGTTGTTCACGAAGATTAACAGGCTCACCCCAAAGCCTGAAAAATGAATAGAATATAACATGTAACATGTGACAATCACAATAAAAACATTCTGTTTTTACAGTTGTGGGTAAGGCAATTACAATGACAGCATATTAAAGCAACTACATGAGAAAGTAGGAAACAACACAGAAAAGTCAGAATTTTATGTTCAAAGAATTGAGGGGGACAGTGAGACCCATAGTAAAAGTGGTATTAAAGTGGCAAAGAATTACCACAGAACTAATGGTATGGTTGATAGCATAGCTCTAAGAAAGGTGGTTGCTTCAGATGGTACAACATATACATTAATTTTGAACCCAGCTGTAGATGTCATTAAAATGAAATGGTGGATCTTACAGGGATGCTTTTACTAAGCATTTTGCCAAACTTTGGATTACAGACAAAAAGAATGTGTTTGTCTACCTTCATTAAGCTGATATTTCTAAGTGAAAAAAGAAAGGCTTGATTTAGTCTATAGTTAATCTCTTTTCAGTGATCTGAGGACTTAAATTAGACAAACTAACTCTAAAACTATCATTCATACTATGCATACAACACAAATTGAGAATAGCCATTGCTTCACCCAGGTTCTGATGGAATCTACATGTGACATTGTACTAACAAACACAGAGGACCTAAGTGCATTCTTTCCAAGCAAGAGATGACAACTGTACATTATATACACCACAGCACTACTCAATAAATATTTCTTGTATGTAGCAAATAATATAATTTAGACAAAAAAAAACCCCTACACATAGCAACGTTAAAAAAAAAAATCAGACCTATCATTGTTACATTATTGGAAATAACACTAGTCTATTCTATTTACTTTCAAGCTGTAATACAATTCACCATACTTCAAAACACACATGACCCTTACAACAGAGACATCTGTTAAGACACCAAGGTACCAGTTCTTATCATGAATTAAGTGAACAGATGCACACATAATCTTCTAGAGGAGCATTTATGCTGTCTTTATTGTAAAACTATAGGAAACAGGATGTGGGTAGCAAAACAGTTGGTGTCTCACCATCTATATAACCTAAAGACTGTTTACACCAAATGATTATTATAAAAAGAGCAAAGTTGGTCCTGTCTATTCTTATTCCCCGTGTTTTTTCTCCTACACACAATTCAGCAATGGTGGGCCTCTAACACCACCATTAACAGAAGGCAATCAATGAATCTTCTTCCTTCAAATGTTCAATCTTAGATTTTAACTCATCAAAACTGCTCTAAATTAATTAGTTCTCTTGATAGATTAACAACTGGAAGAATTTCATTGTATAAGCTGAGTATTATGATTGCTGCTACCATCAGGAGAGGCAGAAAAATGCCATGTACCAACTCCCCATGGAGATAAAACTGTAGGCCAGCCTGGTCTACAGAGTGAGTTCCAGGACAGCCAGGGCTATACAGAGAAACCCTGTCTTGAAAAACCAAAACCTGTAGGCACAACACCCATCTAGTAGCCTTGCCTATCTTCCACACAAAACCAAAACTATGCTAATCTGATCAAACCCTTGGACCTCACTGGGCACCTTAAAGAATGTGCAGGGGGAAAAGAGAAAATACTATTTATGGTATATGGTCCTCGCATGGCTTCTGATTTGGGAAAGTTATTTGATATAATGGAAAAGTTCAAATGCTGACTATATTCAATGTCAAGGGAGGTTCAAAAAGCATAGAAATAGATTCATTATGTTTTAAAACAAAGACACACAATGAAGCAATTAAAGGTGAAACTATTATCTGTGATTTGTCTCTAAATAACCTGGAAAGTAATGGGAAGAAATATATCTTCCTATGATATGCCCCTATGATTCTATTGTATATGCATCAGATATTTTCATAATCAAGGTAGCTATGTCTTAAGAGACTAAAGGAGGCTAGAAAGATTTGTTCTTGCAGAAGATCTGGTTCAGTTCCCAGCATCCAAATGATAGCTAGGAATCGTTTGTAATGCCAATTCCAGAGGATCCAACACCCTCTTCCGGCCTCCAATGCCACCAGGCATTGAACCCATATGAATAATTTTTGACTGGATATGGTGGTGCATGCCTTTAATTCCAACACTCTGGAAGCAGAGGCAGGAGGACATCTGTGAGTTTAGGGCTAGTCTAGTCTACAAAGCCAAGTTCCAGGACAGCCAGGACTACAAAGAACTATGTTCTCAACCTGTAGGATGTGTCCCCTTTGGCCCTATGACCCCTTTCTTGAAAAATATTTACAATTCATAATAGTAGCAAAATTATAGTTATAAAGTAGCAATGGAAATAATTTTATGGTTGAGGGTCACTACAACATGAGGAACCTTACTTAAGGGTTGCAGCATTAGGAAGATTGAGAACCATTAAATCTGTTTAATTTTTTTTTTTTTTTTTGAGCAGGGCTTCTCTGTATAGCCCTGGCTGTTCTGGAACTCACTCTGTGTAGACCAGGCTGGCCTCGAACTCAGAAATCCACCTGCTGAGTGCTGGGATTAAAGGCGTGTGCCACCACTGCCCTGCTCTGTTTAATTTTTAACATGTCAAAAATTACCAAAACGAAAGAAAATTGTCCTTGACTATGGACCTTTTCATCCCCTCCTCCCGAAAAAAAAAACAAAAAACAAAAAACAAAAAAGAAAATTTAAGGATAGTCAGAATATTACTATTGCTTAAAAACTGAACATAAAGCTATCTTAAGATATGTACTTAAGGAATATGAGCTATTTATTAAGTGATGTTTTATTACTGTCCATCCATACTTTACCTGAACTGTTTCCAAAATCCTCTGGGCACGTAGTACTGTAGTCGAGAAGCAGCTAAATGGCCAAAGATAACCTGAAGGTGTCTTAGAACACCAATATTGTACTCTTTCCTATCTTCTGTTTTACTCAGTGGTGGTTTGTCTTCAAATTGTTGAGGATATCCAAACACATCATCCCTGGGATCAACATTGCTCTAGAAACCAAAAAGATTAATGAGCTAATCAGAAGTAAAATATGTTGAGATAAATTCCAGTTTGTGAACATAAACTTTTACTTTGTTTCCAAGCACTTAATTTTCAAAAGGCATATACATTTAATTTATAGTGCATGAGAGTGTTCCTGCTGTTGCACATAAGTAAGAATATAGACATTAATAGTAGTAAAAAAAATGAAGCTTAGCCCTCCTTAACATTACATAGAGAAAACAACTCAATCTGTACCAAAGTCCTAAATAGAACTAAAACAATAAAACCAAACTTGAAGGCAATTTTGAAGACATTATAGCTGATAACAATTTCTTACAATAATATCAAAGGTACAAAGAGGACACAACAAGCTGGATCTCAAGAAAACGAAAAACTTCTGTATAGATATACTGCCAAGAGAGGCGATGAATCAGTGTGGGAGGAAAATGGAAAATTACTTATCTGATGAGGAAGTAGAATCCTGAATACACAGAGGACTCCTTAAACCCACAACTCAAATTTTAAAATAAATACAAAAAGCTGGCAAGTCTTTAATTCTAGCACTTAAGAGGGAGACTTCTGCAAGTATGAGGCCAATCTGGTCTACACAGCAAGTTGCAGGCCAGCCAGAACTACATATATAGAAACACTATATAGAAACACTATTTTTAAGAGAAAGTATAAACAAAGTATTATCCAGCTAGAAGGAGAAGGCTCACAAGTTCCAGGTCTGTCTACACTATTCTCAACAAAAGCAAATCTAGTCAATCACAGAAGAGTAAATATTGTATGATTCCACTTATATGAGGTACTTCAGTCAAATTCATAGATTAAAAACAGTAGTTGCTGCCACGCAGTGGTGACGCATGGCTTTAATCCCAGCACATGGGAGGCAGAGACAGGCGGATTTCTGAGTTCGAGGCCAGCCTGGTCTACAGAGTGAGTTCTAGGACAGCCAGGGCTACACAGAGAAACCCTGTGTTGAAAAACCAAAACCAAAACCAAACAAACAAACAAAAAAAAAGTATTTGTCAAAGGCTGTTGTCAAGTTTGGGAGGAGTTATTTAATGGACAGAGTTTTACTTTTGCAGGATAAAAGTAGTTTCAGATATAATAGTAAAGGTGCACAACAATAAGTGCACTTTATAGTATTTAGCTGTATAATAAAACATAGTTTAAGATCAGGCCCATTTAAGACCTTGGAAAACAAGTAGTAAAGCTGAGCATCACAGCATGTGCCTTGAATTCCAGTTACTAGGGCTAGCCCAGAAGCTAATGGGCAACCTGGGAAAGATAGCCAGAACCTTAAGTTAAACAAAAACAAATAGTGGTAGAAGGTATAACATGAAAATTACCAAGGTTCAAAATTTTGAAGGCTACAGAGGAAAAGTTATAGTTCAGTGGACATCTTGTATTTGAAACCTTTAATATAGGAATAAAGGTCCTCACCAGGTTTTGGATGTAATCACCTGTTATGAAGCTTTGGTAGAAAGTAAAAATACTCAGTCCCCAATCCCTGGATCATCTAAGTCTAGTAGGTCTGGGGAAGAGTTGTTTTAGAAGCCCTAGAGGTGGTGAGCTCTTTCTTCAGAACAAATCCAATTTTGGTGAATTAAGGGATCTAAAAATACTTATGACAATAAGAATACAACTCATGGGATTCTAACACTACAAACAGGGACAGATAAATCAATAAAAACACAGACAAACAGTGTGGATACAAACAAGACCCAACTTCAGTATTGCTATATTCTTTTCTTTGAAAAGCCACACACATGGTTATCAACTTTTACCTGTTGCTATCACTTTCATTTTTTTCCATTGCTTTATTCTACTTTGGCTACTTTTCAGGAAGCTTAAACCTTTGTCACAAGATCATGTAAACAGTATTTGAAGTAGGTATAGGTTTTGTTTTTAAGTAGGAAGAGATAAGACTTAGGAGGAAATATAACCATAAGCAAAAAGGAGCAAGCATAGATAAAAGTGAAAAACTTAGTGTGGTGGTATACACTATAACCCTATCACCTGGAAAACTGAAGATGAAGACCTTCAGAGGCTCACTTGGACATCATAAGAAGACTGCCTCAAAAGAATCACAGAAACAAAATATGTGGGTGGGGGGCTGGGAAGGTGTGGCTCAAGACAATTCTTTGTCCAAATTATGGCTCAGAAAAGTCAAAAGATTGGCCATCATCAATTTAAACTAGTCAAATTTCAACTTCTATCAGACACTACTTTAAAAAAGATGGATACATTGTAACTGCTGTAATGAGACAAACTCCACAAGTGGTAGTAGAAGGTGTGCCCACTTTCAAACATAACTTTTACAGTCTAAGGAAGGAAACCACAACACGATTAGATCTTCAATCCACTAACAACAGCATCATCTATGGGTCCACAAAGGTAAATTGATTAATTCTGTAGCAGATATATCTAGACTTTTAAAAATCACTACTTCTTATGTAACACAACTATATAGCATCAACACTGTATGAGGCATTATATGTAATCTACAGATGACATAAATGTGTAAAAAGATTTGTGTAGGCTCCATTCAAACTACTTGTATATTGGCAAATTTTGAACATCTTGAGGCTTTTGGAAGGGAATCCTGTGGAAACTGATCGTGACTGTACTTATCCCCCTTGGTATCCAATGAGAGAATGGTATCTGTTATCAAAATTTCACACACAGAACCGAATGAAGTAATAAAAGAAATTTACCTCATTGTCCTGCTTCTCATCCCCAGACATATCATCATCTACATCACTACCTGTGCCTTCAATTGCAAGAATACCGTTCCTGATAGCGGGAATCATATAGAGTTGCTGAATCACAGAATTCATGTAACAAGTAGCACCAGCATTTTTCAGCCCCACAAATCCTTTTGGTGGGCGGGGTCCAACAGGTGGCAGGTATTCCCACTCAGTAAGTGCTTCACAAGCTGAAAAAGAAAGAAGAGTTTTATAGCACAGGCAGAAATGATTTTGTGCTTTTTAAGCGCTCTTAAGCTCACAAAACAGAAATACTACTACCAGAGCAGTCATAGGAGGCAGGGCTCTCGTTTGGCATTTTTCCATTAATAAATGCATTTAAGGCAGCAACCCAGTGGCTGGAGAGATGGCTCAGTGGCTAAGAGCACTGACTGCTCTTTCAGAGGTCCTGAGTTCAATTCCCAGCAACCACATGGTGATGCCCTCTTCTGGTGTGTCTGAAGATTAGCTACAGTGTACTCACATACATAAAATAAATAAAAATCTTAAAAAAAAAAAACAACCAGCAACCTACATTACTGCAGGCTCCTGCACCTACCAACCTTTGATTCTATTTTTATGTTTGTAAGACAGTGTCTCATATAGCCAGACTGGCCTGGAACTACCAATGTAACTAAGGATGATATTCAACTTAAGATCCTCCTTTTTTTATGTTTTTATAATCCACCCAGTGCTGGGATTATAGGTATGGAACACGATGCCTAGTTTATGGAATACTGGGCGTCAAAGCCACTGACTTCTTGCTCTGTGTACATCAAGCATGCACTCTACCAACTGAGACACATGCCAACTACCACAAACCCCATTGGTTTTAATCTGATGTTGCCTTTATGGCAGTCTCTAATATATGAGATGGTACACAGCTAACCTTTCCTTCTTAGGGTTGGTTCTATCTGTACTATCCAGTCATTATGTTTTGGAAAGTATTTTTATTTATATGTATGTTTGTATATACATGTATGAATAGAGGCTAGAGATAGGTGTAGAACCCCTGGAATTAGAGTTATAGTACTTGTGAGCCACCCAAGGTGGCTATCTATAATAGCAACAAGCATTCTTAAAGACTGAGCCACCTTTCCAGCCCATTATTCACTTTTAGTTTATATGCATAACAACATGTGGGTGTTGCTCAGTTTTAATGAAATGTTTTCATTTATGTTTGTGGTTTCAATAAGCCCCCAAAGCTACCTAGGTTTATGTCCTTCTCTGATACATGCAAATAAGACTAAAATTAGGTCTCCTTATATCCGCAGTGCTATTTTGGAGAGCAAACCACATGGTGGATATGAAAGTTTGCTGAGAATGGGAGATATACTTACTAAACATATCCTTATGTTTCTGTACCTAGCATAAAGCTAGAAACAATATAAATATCGTTTTCTAGAAGGACAGCTAAATGAATGACAATATACTAAAGTGACAGGTTTATAAACAATAGATGAATAGGTAAACAAGGAATGACAGCAATATCAAGTAGAGAGTAAAGCAAAGAATATCAGGGGGATTGAGAGATGGGATTCAGCAGCTAAGAGCATTGGCTGATCTTCTAGAGGACCTGAATACACAGAGGAGATGACAAGAAACATATGAACTATGGTAATAATTATGACCAAGAAAACAGATAGGTAAAAATGTACGTTTAAAAGTGATCAGGCTGGGCGGTGGTGGCGCACGCCTTTAATCCCAGCACTTGGGAGGCAGAGGCAGGCAGATTTCTGAGTTCGAGGTTAGCCTGGTCTACAGAGTGAGTTCCAGGACAGCCAGGGCTACACAGAGAGACCCTGTCTCGAAAAACCTAAATAAATAAATAAATAAGTGCATACTCTCTTTAGCACTCGTTTGCTTTTATTTGAATTTAATTTTATGAGAAAGCCTTGTTAGAGAAGTATGTTACTGGGGGCAGGCTCTGAGGTTTCAAAAGTTATATGCCATTTCCAGTTTATTCTGTTTCCTGCTTGCAGCTCTAGGTTGTCAGCTCTACTGTTCCTGCCATGCCTACCTGCTGCCACACTTCCTTGCTGAGATAGTGATAGACTTTTATCCCTCTGAAAACAGCAGCCCAAGTAAACTCTTCCTTCTATAAGTTGGCTTGCTCACTGTGTTTTATCACAGTAATGGACAATTAACTGATACAAACAGGGTAGCTTCAAACTCACAGCAACCTTTCAAGGTACTAGGATTACAAGTGTATACTGACATACACAATTTATACTTAAATACCACTCCTGCCCTGAGACAGGGTTTCTTGTCTGTCCTAGAACTCACGTTGTAGACCAAACTGGACTCAAATTCAGAGATCTGCCTGCCTATGCCTTCCCCAGTGCTAGGATTACAAGCGTGAGCCACCCCCCTCCAAAATTTTTTAACATGCAAAATTGTTTCAATCAAAAGAAAAACTCCTTTCCATTAAGCTAAAAAAAAAATTCACCTCACTACATTTAAACTTGCTAGAACATAGTGAGAGCTTAAAAAAAAAAAAAGTAGAGACATTGAAAGGTTTTCTGTGTCAAGAGATTTAGGCTTTGGTTGCATTTCCTGACTACAATGGAGATAGGCTGCATTTCCAATTTGCAAGATAACATCTAATTTACCAAATACTTGTACAGTCACTTATATTTTCCTATCTATTTGCTAAAAATCCTAGACTAGTAACTACCAAAATATGACTTAAAGATGTTTATAAAAAGAGCAAACAGTTTAAAACAGAATCATCACCACAACTATGTTTTAAAGTACTTACTAGTTATTGCTGTACCAATGTAATACATTTCAGTCAAAGAATCTACTATCTGTTTAAGGTTCCTCACACAGCCAACAGCTAATGCCACAAGTAACTCAAAACCAGCATTAATTGTGGCTGGTGAGCCACAGACAGGAATGGCCTGCTCAGCAGGGAGTTCTCCATTTCTCATATACTGCAGGTAAACATTGGATGCAGGAAAGATGAAATCGTCGATTAATTCCTAAACAGTTGAAACAAAGGATTAATTATTAGAAATGACATTCTGGAAAGACGACTATGTGTCTTACATCACAGAAAATTTATGTAGGTTTTCTAGTAAAAATATTCTACTTTTACTACTTACTAGGTAATTTTACCTATCTACTAGTTATACTTAATTTCTTTTTTTTTAAGTATAAAGATATAACTGATTGCTGCAGTACTAAACAATTTATATTTTACATTTTTTTTGAGACAAGAGTCCATGTAGCCCTGGCTGTCCTTGAACTCAAGAGACTTTTGTGCCCAGATCTATATTTTACATTTACTTTAAAAATCAAATGGTATCTATAGAAGCTAATTTTGAATAAATTTATACTAAAATGGCAATTTTTATCTGAATTACCCAATTAAAAAAAAACTCATTAAAGAATTGATATACATGATGTAGTCTTATAAAACATAGACTGCCAGGTATGGTGGTACATGCCTTTCGTTCTAGTATTCAGGAGTCAGAGGCAGGCAGATCTCTGTGAAATTACAGGACAGTCCAAACTACATAGAGACTGTCTTAAAAAAGAAAGCAAACAAAATAAAAAAAAACTAAAACAGAAGCTTGATTCATTCAAATATCCTTAGGAACAGTCCAGATTTTTCAGGAAAGAAAAATTAAGTAACACTTTACACTTTATTTTATATGCATGTAATACCTATAAACATGCCATGGTTACTGGAAGACACTAGTGCTTTACATTATTTAAATAAATATTGTAACCTTGGTAAAGATTCTTAAAAGGCAGGTTTTATAAAAACATCAAGAAAAAACAAACAAACAAAAACACCACACCAAACACCTAGTGCTACCAATCATACTAAACAACAACGCCTACAAGTAGTTTAGAATCAAGAACACAGAACTTACTTTAATGAGATTAGCACCTCCCTTTTCACAACCAATATGAAACTTTTTCTCTGGAGTCTGAAAAGCCAGCAGTTCCTTTGTAACTCCAAGGTGTCCTTCTAAGATTGTCTCTTCAACACCTGTATCACCTGTTCTTTTAACATCATCCTGCCAAAGGGAAAAAAAATCAAATGCTTAACTTATGAAACGGAGGAATATGAACAAGAAAGCTAGAAGGATATGAGACAATACTCCCAAAGCTTTCCAAGTCAAGCAAGTTAAAATTAAAATTTCTATATATGTGCTTTTACAGACTACTAGAAGAAATGCTAATCTAAAGGCTAAACTCTGTTGACGTTTGTGAAATGTTCCCTAATAGGATCCCACGTTTGAACACTTGGTCCCCAGATGGCAGTGGTGATTGGGACACCTGAGAAACCTCCAGGAGGTAGAATATTGCTGGAGGAAATACAATAGCTACTAGAAGGGTGTGCTTGTTGACTCTGAATTTTGGACGCACTTCCTGTTCTTTCTTTTGGGTTTCTTCAGATTCAATGTGAACAGCCAGCTTCCTGCTTCTACTGCTATACCCTTTTTGATATGATGGACTCTTAAGCCCCATCCCCGCTCCCTTGTTTTTGTTAGGATATCTTATCACAGAAACAGAAAAGTAATTGATATAACTATGTATTTCTTCAGAAATAAGTTTTTATGTGGTCCTCAAAAGACTTATGATCAAAAATAGTGTATTTACTTTTTTTTGGCTGTGGCAGGGACAGGCAGTATTTTCTTTAAAATAACAACTTGCTACGCTGGGCAGTGGTGGCGCACGCCTTTAATCCTAGCACTTGGGAGGCAGAGGCAGGCGGATTTCTGAGTTCGAGGCCAGCCTGGTCTACAGAGTGAGTTCCAGGGCAGCCAGGGCTACACAGAGAAACCCTGTCTCGAAAAACAAACAAACAAACAAACAAAAAAGAGATGAGAAGAAATTAGCTATCCTGATGGTGAAGATCAAACTTGCCCTAAGGAGCTCAATGCCTCTAATCAGCAGGAAGTAGTCCAACAATGTTACCACCCGCTTTCCTGCCCCTGACTTTGAGGATTTCTCTGTCGGTCTCTCCCCCCCTTTATTCTTCTATCCTACCTAATATCACACCTACCTAATACCACACACGCGCGCACACACACACACACATATATAAATAAATAAAAATAACAACTTGCTAAAAAGCAGAAAAGCTGAACCTCAATATGACAACCCCCCACCCCTCCCCAAGGTCTCAGTATGTGGCCTTAAATTCATAGAAATGAGCTTGCTTCTGCCTCCCAAGTACTGGGCTTAAAAAGCATGTGCTTCCATGCTTAGCATGTATTCTAAATCTTAGGCACAGACTTTCTGTAAGTAGTAATGCATTCATTCTATAAAGTATAACCCAACAATGCAATATATGTTCTTTGGTCTCCTTAACATTCAAACTTAGAATGTTTTAAATTATGAACCATTTATAAATGAAGCACTATTTCTTAACGATACAAAGAGAATATTAACTGCAACTTACCCTAATTCTTTTAAGCCAATCAATTTCATTATTTAGAAGAACTTCAGCATTGGGTACATTAATGTTACTGTTGTAAGCGTAATTAAGAAGATGCCTTAAAAGAGTAAAGTAGTCGCCTGAATGTTTAGCTCTCTCTCTGGCTGTGCTCTGAAAATGATAAAATACAGTGTAATGAATCAATATGTCCATGCTTTGAATTCCCTTTTCAAAAACCCTGAGTTAACCAATGTTTTATTGATTAAGTATAGATTGCCCTAACTGATATACGTTAAACCCATAAATTCCAGAATATCTTTCTTTGTTGAAGGAATTAAACTGGTAAGCATATTTTTAAGTCTCTTACCCCCAAAACAGTAAAGAGCAGAGTAATGAAGAAAAGAAGAGGCCTGTGTCCCATGCAACATCTGGTGCACATTAAGAAGAATTGTTCCTGTGCCACTTGACGAACAGTTCTGAAATGGAATTGATTTATGTTTAATATATTGTTTCCTCTTGGGGAGGGGGTGATACATTAGGAACACAAACTAACATCCACTTAAACAGTCATGAAAAAATGCATGCAGACTTACCATTGCGTGTTCACAGCTATGACCTCATACTGTCATTGAAGAGTTTGAGGAGTGCCTTCTAACTAACTTCTAACTAAAAAGTTCTTCTTAGTTCCTCAAAGTTCTTCTAACTTTGTAGAATAGGCTAAAAAACTCTAATAGATATAAAAATGCCCTATATCAAACTTTAAAACTCCTACCAGTCCCCCTTCCACAGAATTTCTATCCAGTTGTGCCTTAGCAGAGGGGTAAGTGGAAATGTTATCATAAAAAGGATACTGAGGCACCTGTTCCTTATACTGTAGTATTGATTCCAAAAGCATTACCCCTAGATGAGCAACACCAGCATCAACTGGTAACTTTGTAGAAATGCCAATTCTCAGATCTAAAGAGAAATGTTAGTAGGCCTGACCAATAATGTTTTAACAAATCTTTCAGGTGATTCTGAGAGTCTCGAAGGACAGTCTCTAAGGACACAGTCTACTGTGTTTATACAGTTGTTCCCTGAAGACGACTCATGATCAAATGGAACTAGAATGATTCATACTAATTTTTTTCAATGTATACAGCTGTTTAACTATGGTTACAACTTTCTTATAGAGGTAGCAAAAGCTCTCCCTGTTCTGTATTTGTTTGGATCCCATGAAAAAGGGTTTTTCTTTTCTCCCAGTCCCCGATCCCTGTTCCTCTGTGTAGCCCTGGCTGTCCTAGAACTCACTTTGTAGAATAGGTTGGACTCCTATTCAGAGATCTGCCTGCCACTGCCTCCCGCCTTCTCCAGTGCTGGAATTAGAGGTATGCCACTACCATCCAGATGAAAAAGAGTTTCTAAAAAGGCCAGACTTGCTATTTTCTTTTCTTTTTCTTTTCTTTTTTTTTTTTGGTTTTTCAAGACAGGGTTTCTCTGTGTAGTTCTGTCTGTCCTGGAACTCAACTCTGTAGACCAGGCTGGCCTCGAACTCAGAAATCCGCCTCCCAAGTGCTGGGATTAAAGGCGTGTGCCACCACCGCCCGGCTCAGACTTGCTATTTTCAAGGAAATCACTCAAGGTTCTTTTCTGATCACTGAACATTCTCACTTGATGCTCCACTGTATCATATTTGTGTGTTGTCGGGAGTAGGAAAGTTGTACCTGAGCCATTAGGGACACCAATTAGATTTTGTGGTGCTTTAACCTTGGCTATCCTAGAACTAGCTCTATAAAAGAGGCTGGCCTTGAAATCACAAGAATCCTAACTGCCTCTGCCTCCTGGTAGGATTACAGGTGTGTTGGGACTAAAGGTCTGTACAGTGGTGCCACCGATGCCACTGCCTCTGCCACTGCCAACAGACTATGCTTGTTTTCTTTTTTTTTTTTGTTATTGTTGTTTGGTTTCTTGTTTTGAGACATGGCCTTGCTATGTAGCCCTGGTTGTCTTGGAACATGTAGAGCAGCCTAGGCGCAAACCCAGAGGTCCCCTTGTCTCTGCTTCTAAAGTGCTGAGATTAAAGACGTGTGCCACCATGTCTGGCCTAATTAGTTTTTATAATTACATGCTAAGATCAGGATCAGACCGGTATAAAAGAATGGAAATCTATTTCTACAGATTTGAATTGTCTTAAATCCGGAATTACTTGTATAGAAACATCTTAAAACAGCATTACTAATATTGACTAAATACTCTTAAAATGAAAAACTGATGGATTATAATTAACTAATCTTTATGCTTAAATTCCTATGGTAACCCTCTTATAAACTTTCACATTAAAATAACAGTTGGCATCTAGGAATACAAGATAGGAGGCCAATATCTTATCCAATTTTGCAGACTAAAACAAATTGAGGTTAGGTCAAACAAATGTTATTTTTGAAAATGTCCTCAATATTAATGTACCATGCATGTTGAGTATTTGGCTTCTATAATACCTTGTGCCAACATAAATTTGATTCTACTTTACAAAAATAAGATCAAGCTTCTTAAAAATAAGAAAGAAACTTACTTGCTGTGACAGTGCAACAGTATGTCAATAATGAAGGCTTGCCAAGCTTTATCTTTACTTAGAGCATCTAAGGCTGTTGGAATCAAGGCGAAACACAGTGTCATCACCTCCAATGCTTCACAGCAAACCTGTTCATCTTCAAGGTCTGGCTCATTGCCTGCATTGGTCTGTAAAATAATTGGGAACAAATTATTTAAAGAAGCTTTCAAAGAAAAATCATATGTAATACAAAAGTGTAAGGGAAGACACCTTCTAGAGAACAGATAGAACAAGAAAATGGAGGAGGAAGGGAAGGAAACAGCAAAAACTAATACTGGTTGAAAAGCACAAAAAGAAATCTAATCCTTTGTAAGTTCATTTAGAAAGTGCTTAAAAGAAAACTCTCTGTAACTTCAAAAGCTTAGTGCTTAAAATTCATTTACCATTAAACTACATGTTCTCTCTCTTTACCTGTTTCTTGAGATCTCTTGAAATAGTTTGGAAACAATTATAATAGAAAACTAAGTCTAATGCCAATATTTTGCTATGATCCAAAAGGGGTTGGACATATATATATACTGAGCATATACATCATTGAGCACTTTGTAGTTAAGAAGCTCCTAGAGACCTTCTGAACCAACAACCAACCATTCCTTCTTTATGAACCACTCTGGCACAATAAGTAGGTATGTTATTGTGCTATTTAATTAAAAAAAAAAACCCAATCTCCTTGAACAACTGCTCAGTAAGGCTTTAAAAATTTTTCCTATCCCCAAATATGCTGTAACTTTAATGTGACTAAAATAGGCTTTCATTCATTTTGTCAAATGAATATACCAAAGAGATACTATACCAAACAGATACTATGAGAACATCAAAATAGTAATAAGAACAAAGTGTTTAATATAATGAGGGCACTGTACTTAGCAAGAAGTCCTTAGTACACAAGTTTTTCTTAAGAATGGAGAAGTGTGAGCTGGAGAGTTGACTCAGAGGTTAAGAGCACTTGTTCTTACAGAGGAACCAGGATCAATACATAACATCAGCATGGTGGATTTCAACTGTCTATAACTAACTCTAGTGCCAGGGGATCCAATCCCCTCTTCTGACCTCTGAGGGAACCAGACATTCTGGGTACACAATATACACACATAGTAAAACACTTATACACATAAAAAAAAAAAAAAAAGAAAAACTAAAAAAAAAAAACCTCTAAGAATGCAACAGTATCCAAGGAATAAGGTATACATGACAGAACCCTAACTTACACAAAACTAAAAGATAAAGGAAAATATAACTTCTTTGAGATGGTCTGACTTCACTGAAATGGAAAATCTCATTTTTATTTTTAAACTATTCTCGGAGCAGGATTAAATTATGTTTTAAAACTAAACCTTTTAAACCATTACTGAAGTATACCTGCAATTATAACTATGCAAGTGATTTTTAAAGACAAGCATAGACGTGTAGCCATATATGCAATTAACATTCATTTATATAGTGGGCATATTCCTTTCACAATTCTTACCTTCTCATAAATTTTTGTGACTTCTTCATTTGGGCTGAATACCAGCTGTAATCCCCCACATCCTGATGTCCAAATAATTTTTTGTATAGCTCTAATTACGCAAATATCAGGCATATATCTTGAAGCCTATAAAATAATGATTAATTAAAACTTTTGAGAAGACTATTAGTGTTGACCACCACAGAAACGACAACCATTGCACTGGCGGGTATTAGAGAATAGGAAGTTCAAATACTGGTATAAAATTTTCATAGCAGTTTTATTCATATCTAAAAGGGAAAAAATCCAAGTATATTTTGTCATATATATAAACCAATCACAGAATATTCATAATGGGATTATAGTTTATTTTATAATATATACGACCTATCTACTTATTTACTTATGTGTATGTGTGTCTGAGTATACACATATGCATGCATCTATACTGTTTTTTTTTTTTTACAGACAGTCTCACTATGTAGAACAGGAAGGCCTAGAACTCACATGTCCCCTAAGTCCTAGTAAAGACATGTGTCACCATGACTAGCATACAATGAATGGGATAATATTTAACAACAAAAAAAAATTATTCGTTGAACTGTAGAACATTGACAATTCAAAGTCATCAATAAGTTGTTTTTTTAAATTTATTTTTTGAGATTGGGTCTTGCAGGCCAGCTCTCCTTCTGCTTCAGCCTCTCAAGTGTTTGGATTATAGGCATGCGATCCAATTGAGTAATACTCAAGAAAATGAAAACTTTCATAGGGAACAAAAAATTTAGTGGTTATCTCATATTAGAACTGAAGGGATGTATTGACTGCAAAAAACTCACAAAGAACAGTTATAGAAACATTCTGTCTCAGGGCTATAGGTGTGAAACCTTGGATTTGACTGTAGTCCCAAAAGTACAAGAAAATTACTGCGTAGTGTTTTGTTTGTATGAGTGTGAAATGTTGTATCTACACTCTGAAAGAAGGCTGTTTATTATATAAATAGTAAGTAAAGTACTAATAATTCTAAGTTGGCATTAAAAAATATGATATAGACTGAATTTTTAAAAAAAGTTGTTTTGGGGTTAGAGAGACAGCTCAGTCATTAGGAGCATTGGCAGTTCTTGCAGAAGACCCAGGGTTCAATACTCAGCACCCACATGGAAGCTCCAGTTCCAGAGGATCTAAATGCTCTCTTTTTGATCTCTAAGGGCATCAGGCATGCAAGCTGTGCACAGACATATTACATGCAGGCAAAACACATAGTAACAATTATGACATGTACAACATTGTAAGTAATCTCTCTCTCCCCCTCCCTCCCTCCCTCCCTCCCTCCCTCCCGCCCTCCCCCCTCTCTCCTATATAACTCTTACAATACTAACCTCATCAGAAATCTGCTGAGCAAGACGAACAGACACATTTCTAAGCATGCATTCAGATGATGGGTTAGGAATGCTCTGAAGGGCACTTTGTAGCACCACTGCTTGATCATGAGTTACTTGGTTGACCTGAAAAACAGTTAACCATTTTGAGTATTCTGTATATTACTTGACCCAATCATTTGTACCTCATTCATCAACATTCCCAAGATGTTTTCCTTCCACCTTCACACACAAAGTACTCCACCCTGCTAAGTAAGATGGTATGCAAGTGGCACAGATTTCTTTATAATCCTCTATTCTAGATTAATCAAACTCGTGTTTCTACAAACACATCAAGTCCAAACTCAAGTCAAGATACAGTAAATCATATCTTTTATCCTTAGGCAGACTCTGCTCATAATCTCCAGTTATTGAATTCTACTTTGAAAATTAGAAAAATCACAACTATAAAAAATAAAACATGCAAAAGATAGTAACATTTTTACTTATTAGTATACTGTTTTAATCAATGAGAAACAGATAATGTAGTTAGCTGAATACTTCTGATTATCTTTGAGCAGTAACTTTTCTCTATATTATAAATGTTTACGATATCCCTAATATTACTAAATTTGTGTTTAACTTTTAATTGACAACAAATACTTCGCAATTATAATACCTTAGTATCTACAGCTAGAAAATAACCATGTTCTCTAAGTATTATAAGATACAAGAGGAAGCATGTTATTGCCTTTTGTGTGTATTGCACACTTCATTAAGCAGTCATGTCATGGATTAAAACAAGAATCTTTTTATCCTAACAAGAGCCCTCCCTTGTTCAGTGCTATACAAGGTCTCAGGTTAAAGCTGGGGGTAAGGGAGTGTCATTGCTTCCTTCCTGCTTTGGCATTCTGAGTGCTGGGATTACAGGTAAACAGGTAAGAACTACCACACCTGATACGAATCAGTCTTTCATTTTAACCCAATAAAATTACTCTTAAAAAATCATAAAGAAGCACAGTAAACAATATATAATCTTAGTCATTTTTATCTTTTACGGAAAAGTTCACTCCTTTTGTTTTTGTTTGTTTTTGGTCCTATGTAGCCCAGGCTGGCCTCAAATTTGTAATCCTTTTCTCTTAGCTTTCCAAATCCTGAGATTATAAGCCTCCACCATGCCTAGCTGGCTTACAGAAAATTTCTGACATATGAAAGTGGTCTGACTAAGTAAGATAATACAATTATTATGGAGGGCTTGAGAGACAGCTCAGCAGTAGGAGTCTATGATTCCAGCTTCAGGGCATGACACTCTCAGACAAAAGCACAGGCAGAACAACTACATAAAACAAAAATAAATTATTGTTAAAAAGATCAAGATCTACTTTATTCTGCCTCAACTATTATCAATTATTACTCCCTCTTACTTTCCATCTCCACTGAATTGCTAGGAGGCAAATCTTGAGTATCATAAAACTTCAGGTGGTGTACAACTTTAATGCCAGCACTTTGGAGGCAGAGGCAGGTAGACCTCTGTGAGTTCAGAGTTCAAGGCCAGCCTGGTTTATAGATCAAGATGCAGGAGAAGCCAGGGCTAAACAGAGAAACTCTGTCTCAAGGCAAAAAACAAAACAAAACAAAAAAACCAAACCCGAACCACAAAACAAAATTACAAAAGCCCCCAACAAATCTAATTAAAAATATTTATGAATTATTTTGAAACAATTTTAAAAAGGCTCTTTTTTGAAATATTTCAGTATTGTCATATATATGAAACAATTACATATCATCATCAACATGTCATTTGTCCCCAATATGACCTAAGTGATTTCTAAAGAAAATTTCTTCCTTAAGACTTTTATTTTTAAAGAGAGGGTCTCTCATTCCCTTATCCAGGCTGGCCTTGAATATGTTCTAATCCTCTTGCCTCATCTTTTGACTTCCATCAGTAATTCAGTAACTGTTTGTATAACTTGACCTTTAACTTGTCATTAAACTCTAGCATATCTTGAGATAAGGAAAATGGATCAAAGATAACAATCCAGGCAAAGACAGAATGACAAGGCCTTCATAATTAAAGTTTAAGCCAATGAAGATGGGCAGAAAACTGGTAAAAGGCTAAGTCAATTACAAATCTTAACACCACTGGTATCTTACCTGCTTGGCACAAGTTAGAAATTCATTCATATGGTGTTTGTTTTACAGTGAGAGTGAAGTAAAAACTCAGGTGGCCAGAAAGAACTGGAGGACATGCCCTCTTAAACTAGTAGCAGCAAAGCCAGTGAAGACTGTATGTACTTTTAATACAAATATAGAGTAATAAGTGAACATTTCTATTAACAAGACATATACTAGAAAAAATTTCAATACTGAGTCAAAGTTTAACTCAAGACCTTAGAATCATTGAGACATTTAACCTTAAAAATTACTATCTACTATTAAAGATTTTAGAAACCAAAAGGAAGTCTGTATTACCGATGTCATAGGATTCACGCCTTCTACAACTTCTGCCACAGCACGAATATGACCATAGCCAATGGCAGTTAGTAACAGTTTGGCTATTTTAAGAGCATTGAGGTAGGCACCCCTTCGAGTTTCCATATCTGCATTTGGTAGGAAGTTATTTCTGGTTAGCATACTCAGGACAAGGGGCAGACCACCACTTTTCAAGAAGTGAAACTGAAAATCAGAAGAATCATCAGCCAGTGGTGCACCAGCAGGCATTAACAAGGCATAGACTACCTGAAAATAAAAGGGAGAGAGGGAGAAGAGAAGGACTGTATTAAAAGGGATTTAAGACATAACCTCCATTTTACTATCAAAACTGCTAAGACATTGATCACTTCAAAATCACCTTATAATAATCTTACCCACATTCTTCATAGTAGTACATCAAAGATCAAATTTAAACAAAATGAAGAACAAAAACAAAAAAACTAACCTCTGTTAGGTATAGCACTTGTGAGGCTGAAGGACCAAAGAAAAGTGAGTCAAGAGATGGACTAAGGCTGCTTTCTCCAAGTTTGGCATGGTCCAAACAAATAGCTCTCAATTTTTCTATTGTTGTACTATCTGTAAAAGAGAGAGACATAAAACACAATTTACATCTATATCATTTCTAGGATTTTCAAGAGCATGCATGAAACAGCAAACAATTCAGTTAAGCTACTGTAATACAGGACCATACTTGGATTGATTTAAAAGTAAACAAATGAGAGAGAACCAAAACACCAATCCGATCCATTTAATCAGCCAGCCTAAACATAGGGGAACTATGTATCATCCAGGAGCCTCCAGTCAACATGCTCTCTATCCAGCTGTTGGAGACTGATTTAAAACAAAACAAACAAACAAACAAACAAACAAAATGCCCCAAAAACCCACTTCCAAAGGAAGTGTAACTAACAGCAAGAGTTTTTACCTCCAAGTTTATTTCCTGTTTTATTATGAAATTCAGATTACCTAGTTTGTTTCATCAAAAGACATCACAGTACTCAAGAAACTGAACCTTATAAAAAAAGGAGCCTTGCACTGTGGTGCAAACCTTTAATTTCAGTGCAGAGGCAGAGGCAGAGGCAGAACTCTGAGTTTGAAGTCAACCTGGAGTTCCAGGATATCCAGGACTACATAGTGACACACTGTCTCAGAAAACAAAACAAAACACAAAAATCTTGAAGGATGGAACCTTCATTCCATCTTCTACTTCCAAAAAAGTAGAAGAAAAGAAATGAGTTTAAGTGAAATGGTTCAGTAGGAATATTTAGCAAGACTCAAAAAACAACCAAACAAAACCTTAAAGAAAGCCAGAGAGAGTGCAACTGACAGACAGAGAAGAGAGACTATGAAGAGCTTAAAATAGACTTTGGCATATTTAAAAATAATCTTTAAACTTGTGGAAGGAGGTAGCTCTTAGGAAAAACAACTCATTCTGCTTAGTAAAGCAATATATACTTTAATCAAACGTTCACTGTTTGGACACTATAGTTTGACTTTAAACTGTTGAGTTAATCAGTGTGTGTGTGTGTGTGTGTGTGTGTCTGTGAGAGAGAGAGAGAGAGAACATGTAAGTTGTGTGAGTACACACACACACACAACAAAGTTCACATATAGAAGTCAACTTTATTGGTATTTGTGTGCACAACTGTTTATGTGCTTGTGCCATGGGCACCCAAGTGAAGTCAGAATATAACTTGGAGGAATTCATTCTCTTTCTACCATGTGGGTCTCAGGGATGAAATTCAGGTCTTCAAAGTTGGTGGCAAGCACCTTTACCTACTGAGCCATCTTACTGGACCCAGGCAAATAGGTTCTGCAACTGGCCATACTACATTTTAGGACTTTGGGCCACTTGGTCTCTGCTACTGAACTCTCAGCTGTTGATCAACAAAAGTTTGCAAATAATATATAAATAAATGGGTGTAGCTGTAAGACAGCAAAAATGAAAAGACTACAGATACTAAAATTTCACAGAATCTGGTGTCAAAACTTAAAACAATTATATTACATTTATTTGTAGGTATGGATGTGTGAGTGAATGGCAAATGTATGGATGTCAGAGGACAGCTGAAGGGAGTCGGTTCTCTTCTACAGTTCATCAAATTTGCAACTCCACACCTTTATCGATTGAGCCATCTCGCAAAACTCCAAACAGATACTGTTCTGATTTTATTTTAGCCCTTGAAAAATTTAGATACTTTCTCTAAGTGTTGGACTGTATAAAAATAAGTTGTAAAGAGATTTTGGCTTACAGGCTAGTAGTTTACCAACCACTGCTATATGGTTCATTTAGAAGAGGAATTTGTTAATATACCTTCTATTGTTAGCATGCATTATGTCATCATTGAAAACATCTTACCTGGCGGCATAAGTTTCATAAGCACTCTTGCTCCATCTCTAAGAGGTGGCATATTTAGGCTGCTCCCCAAGTCTGCAACTTGCCAAAGGAAAGAGATGTATCTGGGATGAAGTGACATTATCTAGAATATAAGACACAAATAATTAGCTGAAAAATTACTCCTGGGCTTCAAAAAAGGTCTTCCTGAAAGCTTATCTCTACGCTTTGCTCCTGTTACTGCTGTTATTCTTGCTCATCTCACCTGTACAAATTCTTTGTGGTGCAAACCTAAAACATCATCTGAGCCATATTTGTCATCTTCTGACTGTTTTATTACACTATTTCTCACCTGGATATAACTTAAAGAGGACTCTGAACATAGTCAAACTGCCACCATACCATTACTAAATTTCTAACCGGTTTGTTCTTAGACTAGAGTAGATGGTGTTACTATAGTCCTTAAAGTTCTTATGAAGTGAAAGCAGAGGCTAATAGGAGACGTCAGTGTTTTCTTTGGATATAATGAGAAAGATTACAGATATTTCCCTACATACGAAGATTTTAAAAGATTCATTTTTCAGAACAAATATGTAAGACAGTTGTAGCTTTCTAAATTCATATACCAAAATGTTATAAATAAATTCCAATAGATTAATTATATGCAAATACAACCAAATAGTAATTGGTTTTGGTTTAAATTTCAAGTGAGTTACAATTACATTTCAGAGGGCTTCATTCAAGTTGAAGGATAACTGTAGATATTTTACCTCATTAAGCAAGGAATTCTTCAACAACAACAAAATCCTTGTTTATGTATTGACTATTCTCAACAATTCTCAACAAGTATAATGTTCTGTACAACTGAATATACTTACCACTCCAGGCAAACAGCTTTCCACTTCTGGATTGGGGCCATCACTGTAATGATTACCATGGTTTCCAGGAGATCCAGTTGAGGAGTCAGAGGAGCTATCAGGACTTGAAGGCATATTGGAGCTTATTTGTGTAAGTTTGGCTGTAATTAGCTGAAAATGATATATGTTTGAATCAAAGACAAGGAAAAAACCAATAGAAAACAGAAAACTTGGAAGCTAGTAATACATCAACAATTGAATTTTAAAAACTAGATGTTGGGACTGGAGAGGTGGCTCAGTGATTAAGAGCACTGGCTACTCTTGTAGGGGACCTGGGTTCCATTCCTAGCACCCACATAGCAGTTCACAATGGTTTGTAACTCCAGTTCTAGGAGATCCAATGCCCTCTTCTGATTTTCAAGGGCATCAGGCACACACATGGTGCACACATTACGTGCATACAAAAAACCCATATACATATAACAATTAAACAAAAGCTAGATGTTAATATTTTCAAAAGTACATTTAAAAAGTACTCTAACTACTTGTTTTGATATATTCTAAATGTATCAATGAATGTCTGAGTTTGTGTTATAACCCTAGCATCTGACATTAAGATCTATATAACAAATATTCAACAATGAAATATAGGATGAGGTTCTATTTAAAAAGTTTTCAGGGGTTAAGTATACTTACTGATTTATCTTTTAGGTTTAATTGTCCAATCAACTTTCTGTCATCTCCAGGATCAATAAGCTCACCACCAACAAAGAGTTCAATTTTTGTATGAGCTACATTGGCTTTAATGCGATTGAGTATACATCGTCGAACTGAACCAATGGTATCATTTGTATGAGACCAAACCTCCAAGTCATCTACTTGTCTGCCCTGGTTTGGAAATCGAACTATAAAAGAGAGGTGTTTACCACGGAAAGCTCTGGTGGGGAAAAGAAATGGAAAATACTATATTCAGCAAATCTCCAAATTTAGCTGCCAAGAAAATAATGATGGAACTTATTTTCTTATTAAATAAGAATGAATTGAAGACCTTTTAGTGCCCTGAAAAAAAAATTCTTTATTCTTTTAACTATAAATACTCCAGCATCCAAAACACAATGACTATATTCTACTATTAGAACTTTTATGCCCACAGTCATATAAAATAATGTATTGAAAAATTAATACAAATATGAGGCATAGTGCCTCATTCCAGAAACCCCAGCAATTTCTGAGGAAGGATTATAAATTTAAGGCCAAGATGAGCACTCCAAGTCACTATATCGAACCAGCCCCCAACTAAGACACAGACATAGTAGGAACATTTCATTCACTTCTATACTTGTAAAGCCCAAATCACTATTCCTTGCTTTTTATAAATGTGCAGTAAGATTTACCTTGAGAACATCAATAAAAAAGCTGTTACAAATTTTGTCTGAACTGAGATAGGGTGCAAAGGAACCAGGTTAGGTTCTTAGTACCTATTATGGCAGCTCATCTTACAGGGCTCAAGTGTCTATAACTCTAGTCCCAGGAGATCTAATGCTTGTTTTTGACCTCCAAGAGTATGAGACATGCATATGGAACACATATAAACATGTAAGCAAACATTCATATACAGAAAATAAAACTAAATCTTAAAAAAGGAAAAAAGTAACTATGCACTAGTTTTTTTGTTTTTCTATTTTGTAAGAGAATCTCACAATGTACGGAGCCTTGGCTGAGCTAGAACTTACTATATAGACCAGGGCAGTCAGTCTCAAACTTGCAACAGTTCCCCCTGCCTATGCCTCCTGAGTATTAAGCTAAAAGGCATGCTATAGTATTTAATAGCATAAACAAGTATAAAAACTGAAACTGAAGGGATGTCTCAGTGGTTAAGAGTGCTTGGTGTATAAGCATAAAGCATGAGGACCCAAGTCCAAATCTCCAGCCCCTATATTTGCTTTTTAGCTAGAAGTGCTTGTAATTCTAAAAGTGTGGGTTGCAAAAATATGATGACTGGGGTTTGCTGGCTGTTTAGCTCCTAGCTCATTGAGAAAACAGTCTAAATGGAATAATAAGGCAGAGAGTGACAGAATAGGACATCCAAAGTCTATTGCTGACTTCCACGGAGGAGTATGGTGAGTATACTTACACACATAAAAATATGTATACAACACACAATTATATTGAAACTTGGGGCTTATGAGGTGTCTTAGTATATAAAGGGGGCTGCTACCAAACCTGAAGACCCAAATGGTAAAAGAACCGACTCCTTCAAACTGTCCTCTGATCTTGCACCATGACACATGCATGGCAACACACACAAAATAGTATTTTTTTTATATAAAAGGAAAATTAAGAAAATAAAAACTGCCAGGCAGTGGTGGCGCACACCTTTAATCCGAGCACTTGGGAGGCAGAGGCAGGCAGATTTCTGAGTTCGAGGCCAGCCTGGTTTACAGAGTTCCAGGACAGCCAAGACTACACAGAGAAACTCTGTCTCGGGAAAAAAACAAAACAAAACAAAAAGCCATCCGGAACGCTACACAGTGAAAACATATTTAAGCAAAACAAAATAATCACGAACTTTTTTAAAAAGCTGTAGAAGCTCTGACCTACTTCTCCTATGAGTGCTTTGTTCCCTAATGAACTATTCTACCACAAAATAAGCAAACATTTCCATAAGATACTTATGTTTTCAGCCAGGCAGTGTTGGCGCACGCTTTTAATCCCAGCACTTGGGAGGCAGAGACAGGCAGATTTCTGAGTTCGAGGCCAGCCTGGTCTACAGAGTGAGATCCAGGAGAGCCAGGGCTATACGGAGAAACCCTGTCTCGAAAAACCAAAAACAAAAAAAAGATACTTATGTTTTTAAAGGTTAAGATACATTTCCAAAAAGATAAATCTCCTTTCTTCTCTTTCCCTTATACACATTTACAAACAGGGAAGTGGGTTAGGAAAATACCAAGCAACTAAAAATTAATCTTAAGTTATCAGTTATTCATTTACAAACCTGGACATAGGCAAAATTGTTCTTTCTTCATGATAATCACTGTCACATTCATTTATATATTCTCTTAGAACAGTTAATACTCGGACCATTCGAACAGCTTCCTGTCTTGCACAATTAATACTGTCTTTGTCACCATCCAAAACACACAATGTGTCATAAGAGGCTTTCAAACGATCAAAGCAAGACTGAATGAAGTCTTCATGGATCACCACCTACAAATATAATGGGCCAAATAAAGATAGAGATGAGAACATGTAACATGTAACGACGTTGCTCTAAACATTTTTGGCAGATAGTTATTTGAAGAGAAACTAATGTCAAATAAGGATGAGATAAAAAAGAAATTTAAAGGATATGTACTAGTTATGAAAAAAAACTCAGCATAGATATACGTATTTCAATACATAATAATTGACATTCAAAGTACCCCAACCACTTCAAGATTATTATCAAGGCAAGATTCATTTAAATAGTATTCTGTAAGTATTTTATGTATGTATGCATTTTGAGACAAAGTGCCACTATATAGTCCAAACGGGCTCAAAACCTGTACTTTTCCTGCCCTCAGATACCGAGATCACAGGAATATAGCACCACACCCAGCTTTTATGTATGTTTTTAGTAGCTGAAACAAAATAATTTCCAGTTAATTTTTAATTAAAGAGAAAAAATCTTGTAAGGTTTATAGTTCAAACAATTGAAATTCTAGCTTATACAAGTTTTTTTTTTTTTTT
>NW_021604704.1:3622135-3626798 GCF_004785775.1 Grammomys surdaster
GACAGGGTTTCTCTGTGTAGCCCTGGCTGTCCTGGAACTCACTCTGTAGACCAGGCTAGCCTCGAACTCTCGAACTCAGAAATCCGCCTGCCTCTGCCTCCCAAGTGCTGGGATTAAAGGCGTGCGCCACCACCGCCCGGCTTAGCTTATACAAGTTTTAATGCACACTGAAACTCACCTGATTGACCTGCAGCCTTGGACCAAGGTTTGTGTATATCTCTTTAAGGAGATCAATAGCTCGGCAGGCAATATCATCATTACTCTGAATTACAACCTATATTAAAAAAAATAATATTCTCAAGAAATGTTTCACTGGGCATTTACATTCAAATCATAGCCTTAGTTATTTTCAACACACTAGTCAACATAATGGTTGACTAAGTAAATGAGACAAATGAATCAAAGAATAAATGCAACTTTTTAAATTTACTCCAAATAAAATACAGTTTCACCAAAGCGTGGGGCTTTCTAGGAGGAATTTAAACTAGTTAGAAAAAAGCAAGATGCTATTTGAATACAGATTAGTATAAAAAAAATTCTCCCTTCTTTAAGTTCTATAATATTTATAATTCACACCTATTCATATTGGTGGTTTTCAAACTCTGTTCTACATTCTATAGTGTTTAGATGAAATGTGTCACGGCTGATCCCTGTAAAGAGGTTTGGAGAAAGCAAGATTAAGAAGCCTGGAGACAAAGAACAAAAATACACAACACAGGCTTTCTCTATTCAACTATGTTTACATTCTACATTATCATGTAAAGTTTAATCATTGCTGCGATTATTATTATTATTATTATTAGTCAGGATCTCATTCTGTATTTGTAGCCTCAGGCAGGCCTAGAACTCTACCTTTCAAATATGTACAACCCACTCATTTTATCTGAAGTGCAAATTTGGATTTGGAAAAGGGTTTGCAACATTAAAATATGCACTGGAGACTGAAACTGGGGCTTAATTTACGCATAAGTATGTACTGCCTTTCAAGCCCTTTCATTGCTTATAAAACAAACAGACAAATAAACAAACAAATACCCTAAAACTCCAAACTTTACTTATTTGAAAAGTGTTAAGTACTCAAATACCACATGAAATACCTTGGTATATGTAAATGATTTGCAGATATCTAAACATAAGTTAACAGAAGCAGCTATATATAACCAACCTAAGTTTTAATGATAGAAATATAAAATATCATAAAAGACACTTTACCCTTCAATAGACCAACATTATACTTTTCTAGATTTAAAAGAATGTTAAACAATGCTAGTAAGGAACACACAAATGCAAGATAATGATAAATCCCAGACTCCTGAGACAAGCATCAGAGAACACATTTATAGTTTATATGGCACAACATTTTTAATTAGTTACTTATTCATACAACAACAAGTACAATGTTGACAGAGCTCCTATTTTTGACTTACCCTCCAAAGATAGTCTAATCCTATCAATTCCAAATCATCCATCATATATGCTCTTCTTTTTGCTACCAGTTTTCCTTCTCGACAATTCACAGCTTTGAAGAATCTCTCAAAACATTTCATCCCATTTTCAGTTAATAAGGAAGGATCAAGCTGAAGCACATTGCTTTCAAAGAAGTCCTTATTGATATCAGGATCTAAGTCTGGTTCATCTCCCATTAATTTGGAATACCACTTAAAACAGGCTTCACGATCACAAAGATAAACTGCATTCTCTGCTAAGCACTTCCATATTTGTTTTGCCTGAGGAGCACACAGCCACAGCTGGCCATCCTTCAATAAAAACCTTAGAAAACATAAAAGATTAATTTATTTGGCATTTATCCTGAAATACAACCTATACCACAATTACATATATTGAACTTGTTTCTCAGTTTTTATCTGAGTTCCAAGACAGCCAGGACTAGACAGAGAAAGCCTGTCTTAAAAATCAAAATCAAACTAAAAGAAAGAACAAAGCAGGAAAGAAAACCGTTTGTCTCACACTGGTTACTCTAAAACACCTGATTCTTACTGATCAAATCAGAGGTAAAATATAAAGTGTTTTATTAGCACAAGCTAAAATAAAAGAGGTTCTTTTGCCTCCAGTTGAGCTGCTATTATTCACAGATAAATACTAACATAACCAGCTGGGACTGTAATACTTCTTAAATTCCAAACTTCAATATGGCAAAGGGGCTTGCACCATTTTCTAGTTCTAATAACCCAAAGGGATACAAAACAGGTTATCAATAACTTTGATTCACTGACAGGTCCTTTTACTTAAGTGGTTGAAAAGCATCAACTTTAAACAAACGTCAATATTCTTAAAAGATAGAAGAGTTTTTCTCAAGTTATAATCATTATATAATTCTATTTTCTCCCCCAAAACAAAAGAGCTCAATAAAATTAAGTCAACAATTAAGGGGAGGGAGCGACACAAAAATACTCTCCAGGACCTGTATCAGAGCAACAAATGCAATCAATTTTCAGAAGTACTGATACTTAGCACTGTCTGAATTTTTTTTTTTAAAAAGCTATTTATTCATTTAATGTATAGGAGTACACTGTTGCTGTCTTCAGATAGAGCAGAAGAGGGCATCAGACCCCATTACAGATTGTCGTGAGCCACTATGTGGTTGCTGGAAACTGAACTCAGGACCTCTGAAAGAGCAGTCTGTGCTCGTAACTGCTGAGCCATCTCTCCAGCCCTTTGACTTCTTAAGATGTAACCCCTTTATAAACTTTTGAGCACAAGGGACTTTTCAAAGCTTTAAAGGGATACTCACTAAAAGCTGATATCATGGAGCAAATCGATATGGTTTAATGAAAACATGCATTTTCCTCATCCTTCTTAGAGACAATGTTATTAATAACCTGATTTCAAACTGCCTTTGCCAGACACTGTAGAACAAGGTAGTACAGGACTTAGACTGCATTAGGTCCAAAAGAATTTTTCTCTCAATTGTTTAGTCCCGATGGTACTAATGTAGTATGGGTCTCTGGTTTGTATCAATGTATAAAAATTTGTCCTCTAGGGATGGGGTGAAGAACTCTGGGAAGGAGAACTGGCAGGGGGTAGAGGTCAACATTTGGAATGTAAATAAAATAATCTAAAAAATTGTCCTCTAAAAGTAAACATTTCCAGCATAAACAAATATGAGAACTCTATCCTACAGCTTAAAAAAATGAGATGAATGTTACAATTTGCGCACTAATCTTAAAGCATTCAGCAACAAAGGAAGCTGTGGCAAAGGGAAAAATCAACAAAGACAGCATATTCAGTCAGTATATTCTTGTCAAGAGAGCAATACTAATGATATTAAACAAACCTAAGGAAGTTAAGCCGTTCTTGGACTTCTTGAACATGACTATATCTACTTCCCAGTCTCACAGTTTGTGGGTCATAGTCTTCATTGTCTGCAAATTAAGAAAAATAAATAGATGCATTATATATATATGGATAATCATACCACTGCTGATTTCAACCAAGCAACTTATCAGTTAAAAATCATTGATCTTCTATCACTATACAAAGCAACTGCAAATCTAATACTTGGTACATTGATAATGGTGTTTTCCAACCCATTTAATATCCTAATAAAATATACATTCCTTCTATAAAACCCAAAGGAAATGGTCTGTAAATGTGCTACCAAAATCCTTTTCCTCCTTAATATACTTGGGCTATAATTTCTGGGGAAGAATATTAGAGAAGTGATACTATATCCCCCTGGTATTAACAATCAGAAGGCAGATCATGTCACTCTGTGGCAATCCTCATGATGCTCACTTTGATTACATAGTTGAAACGGTTTGCCCCAGGCTTCTTCACTGTCAAGATGCTATTTTTGCCCCCACTGGTTTTAGCAACCTGCCCTAATAATCTATTCTGCGTTCAATTCTTAACACTTTGGACATAAAGCTTTGAAATAGTCCAATGAAATCCAAACAAAGTTAAGAAATAAGACACTAGCTTTGTAATATGTGGGAAGTGGTGGTGTACACCTTTACTCTCAGCAATGGGGAGAAAGAGGCAGGGCAGGCAGATCTTGGAGTTCAGTTGGTCTATATAGTTGAGTTCCAGGCCAGGGAGGGATACATAGAAAGATCCTGTCTAAAAAAACAAAACACCAAACAAATAAAAGCTGATAATTTTACTGTAAATAGTCCCAACAATTCTCTGACTTGCTAGCAAATAAGGAAGACAACCACTACTGACTTGTATAGTCTTATATAGCAGGTATCCCATGGAGAAAATATATATGATCAATTCATTAATCTTTGAAAATTGGTTGCCAGATAACCAACACAAAATCAGTTCTCATTATTTTAAGTATCAAGTTGTGAGAGCCATTTTAGAATTCAGTATGAAAAATTAAGTTGGGGTTAGAGAACTGGTTCAGTGGGTAAGACTACTTATTGCTTTTGTGGGGGAGCTGGGTTCATTTCCCAACATAACACAGATTAGCTCGTTTGAGTAACTCCATTTCCAGGAGATCTGATGTCCTTTTCTGACCGCTTCATGCACCACACATGTATATGGTGCACATATACATACTAGGAAAACACTCATTCACATATAATAAAATACATCAAAATTAATTAAGTTCATCTGCTAATAAACTTTTTTTTTTTCAAGACAAGTTTTCTTTGTGTAGCCATGGCTGTCCTGAAACTCCCTGTGTAACTAACAGAGA
>NW_021604704.1:3626808-3653355 GCF_004785775.1 Grammomys surdaster
AAATCATTTTTGTTTCCTCTTCATACACATTCCTCAGACAGTATTGTCTGAGGCATTTCATATATGTGCAATTATGTAATAATCTTTATCAGTGCCAAAGTTAGCAAGTTTTCAAGATTCATGTGTATTGTAGCATGTAATACTTTTGATATGCTGAGCAATATTTTACTGTATGCACATATCACTTTTTATTATTTCTATCGTTTGGCTAATGTAACAAGCTTGCTATAAATGTTCATTTCCAAGTTTTTATAAGTTTGTTTCCATTTTACTTGAGTATGAACCATACTATGATAACTTCTGTTTAATATTTAGAAGAACTGCCAATCTAATTAGTAAATAAGCCCACAAAGAGTGAAAATCCAATTTCTGAACAGTCTCAGCAATACCAAGTGTTGTCCTATATCACAATATACTCTCTTTTAGCATGGTTTTGACTCACATTTTAAAAATTAATCACATTCAGCATCTTTTAAAGTTCTTACTAGCCACCTATAGTTTCTCTGAAGAAATTTCAACCTGTTCCATATCCATTCTCTTTGTAGAGAATTTACTTGGCATGCAGTGTTATGGTTTCTTCAAATATAACCAACTGGGGAAATTCTGTCTCTATGGCTTCTCTCCACCCTTTGGGCACAATATCTGTTTGTGTCACTAGATATGAATCAGAGGCACGACAGCACACAGCTTTTCCAAGAATGATATCTCTGACTTATCAGTATGTGCAGGGGTAAAAATAGGGCCATTAATTTCCCCTGGTATGAACCACTAGAACCAGTTGTGGTGGGGTAATTAGGGCTGGCTTATAATATTTGGAGTTAAGTTTCAACTTACACAGATACTGAATAGGGAGGGTAGTGAAGTGACATCTGCATAATTAAGAGGGTATCTGAAACAAAGGACTAAGAATAAGGCGGCCAGCAGCTTGCTGTGCAAGAAGTCAAGTGCAGTCCTAGACTAGGAGCTGTGGGGAGGGGGACTACTCCTTAGTCAAACTAGCCGAGAATAGTTTCCTTGTGGTGAAGCTAACTGTGGAGACAAATGAACAAGTTGTAGCTCAACTGCTAGTTCTGAGATTTAGATTTTCCTATTTGTTATAACTCCCTATAACAATTCCTAGGCACTTTAAAATTATTCTGGTATTTTTATGCAGTTAAACATTTGTTTTGTCAAGGTCCACTGAGTCTTTTATTTTCCTTTATATGAGTTTATATTTTATTTATTCAATGCATACAGTTATTTTTATTATTTTGTTCTAGTTCTGGCTGATAAATGCCAAATCTTCCATTCTTTTGACAAAACTTGATTCTTTCATCACTTTCATACTTTTCCCAGTAAGAAGCCGTTGCTCTAGGCCCCCAAACAGGCATTTCTCCAGGTAGGTAGAAAATGCTAACAAAGAGTTAATGATGCATTTTAAAAACCCATATAGACTTTGTATTTTCATGGCTGAGAACAAGGAAAAGCTATAAATGAGGTAAATCATATTTCTAGTAAGTGTTGAGGTCAGCACAATAACTATTCTACCAGTGAACTAAAGCTTTAGTGACAACTGAAAGATGGTTTACACTTTGCTGTCTGTACAGAAAAACTCTAGAAAGATTGGTAAGTACTAGCACATGAAAGCATTAGTAGTTACAACACATAAGCAAATATTGGTAAGAATTTTAGTAGGCTGGCCGGGTGGTGGTGGCACACGCCTTTAATCCCAGCACTTGGGAGGCAGAGGCAGGCGGATCTCTGACCTCGAGAGTTCGAGGCTAGCCTGGTCTACAGAGTGAGTTCCAGGACAGCCAGGGCTACACAGAGAAACCCTGTCTCGAAAAAAACAAAAAAACAAAAAAAAGAAAGTTAATATAGAAGATGGTGCTGGGTATAGTGGTGTATCCCTTTAGTTCTAGTACTTGAGAGGCAGAAGCAAGCAGATTTCAATGAGACCAAGAGCTGCCTTGTCTAGTTTCAAGACAGCCTGAATTATACAGTAAGATCTTCCTTTCTCCAGAGGAGGAGGAGGAGCAAGAGGGGGAGGAGGGAGAGGAGGAGATGGGAGACAAGAAATTGAGAAGAACATGGGCCAAAACCCCCCAAACAAAAAACAGCCCAAATGTAGAAGGTGGCATCCTCCAACCATTTGACTGATACACAATCCCACCCAAGCTGAAGATGACTGTGGTAATGAAATATGAACAGAACATATACTTAATGCTGATGCAATGGTTGCCTGGAATTCAGATTATCAGTAAACTATGGAAGTCTGATGTTATTCTGCTAAATATCTCATTTATAATAAGATTCACACACCTTCACTATGTACAAGCAACAAATTCTGTTATTTACTGCACAATTGCAAATTCAAAAATGTTGGCAGACATTACTACATTACTATCAGTGAGTTTAATAGGATTTTAGTAGCTTTAAAAGTTACTTTTTACAAAAAAAATTACCTCTTCCCTATATTAAAATATTTAAGACTACTGTTCACTATAAGAGTGCTATTACAGTGAAATAGTATACAGACTGATTAAGACAAAGAATTGTGTGGTATCAATGAATTCAGAGGAAAATATAAAAAAATCCAGTGCCTTACTATGTGTCAGATATTGTTTTAGCATAAGTAACTTAGTCAAGATCATAAAAAATACTATGTTTAAGTCAGTCATATATCAGACTTGGATAATATATGTGTAAACTGACAGGTATTCACATGCAGAAATAAGACAATATAAGAAAAAAATCTTGAAAAATGCAAGCATTCTTGTGACCACAAAACTAAGATAAGGCAGTAATTCATGTAGAATTTTACTCAAACGGAGAAGAAAACCTTAATGAGGCTGAACTAAATAAACTACACATATATTACCTCCTAAATATACAAAAGGACAGTCTCCAATTTTTGAGAATGAAATCTAAGTACATAAAAATCACCGGGAAAATATACATATAGCCTGTATGACACCTTGGGGCAAAGTCTGTACTGTTAATTAAAAAGTCTGATGAATTAATCTCATGTTTGACCTTTCTATTTCTCTAATTTTGGTTTTCTTTGGTATAGAACACATACCACATGGTTGTATACTTATATGGCCTTCACTGTTCTATCACGATGATGAGACACAAATTAAGACTAAAATAATTAAAGATCACTATCTGGTGCTCCTCAGCTGCCTAGTTAATGCTTTATCTAGCACCTCATCAAGGAGGTCCTGGCCCAAAGGGGAGAAATCTAACAGCAGAGTCAACAAAATCAGTAGGACTATCTGAAGAGTTGCTTTAATTATGTTTATCTGAATTTTTAGCCAAAATTTCGTGACTTATAAGCAGTATGAATTTAATTCAATGTCAAGTCTATTCTACTGAAATAAGTGTTACAAATCTTCATTTTAATATACACATTGCAAATCCTATAACATGGCAAATGAATGGTATATGTAGGAATCATGTATAATTCAGTCTGTAACACTGAAACTACATAAAGTTCTTTATGGCTGTGGGGACAAACCAGAACATTAGGGGGTGGCTTTTCTTTTGGGAATGCTGGACTATAAACATAACATAAGACAGAGGAGAATCTCGAGGCTAGCCTGGTCTACAGAGTGAGTTCCAGGACAGCCAGGGCTACACAGAGAAACCCTGTCTCAAAAAACAAAACAAAATAAAAAAAAGACAGAGGAGAATGTCTACTAAGAAGCACACTCGTAAAGAGATAATGACATCTGTTTAGAAGTCAAAAAATGTTAACGTAAGGCTTCACATAGGGAAGACACTTAAGACTTACAGAAAACAAAAGGTTCTTAAAAGGTGATGTAGTAATAAAACAAATCAGGCACTATCTTAAAAGGTCACAAGAAATTCTTAATCCTGACTGGCAGAGACCTGGGAGGGGACTCTCAGTACTCAAAGGGAGAGAATTTGGATGAAATGCCCTACAGTGGGGAGAAGGAACTTGTTGAGCCCAACTGCAGCAGATAGACAGGACATCAAGTGAGGGGATGGGGTTGCCATCCAACAGTCAAAAACTCTGACTCAGAACTGTTCCTGTCTGAAAAAACTGCAGGGACAAAAATGGAGAAGAGCCTGAGGAAAACGAGGTCCAGCGACTGGCCCAAACTGAGATCCAGCTCAAGGAGAGGTCCCAAGGCCTGACACTATTACTGAGGCTATGGAGTGCTCATAAAAAAGGTACCTTTTATGACTATCCTCTGAAAGAGGCAACAAGAAGCTGAAAAAGTCAGATGCAGATATTTGCACCCAACCAATGGACAGAAGCTGGTGGCCCCTGTAGAAGGACCAGCAGGCTCAACTGACCTGGACTGCCGAGATCTCTCAGACACCAGGCCACCAACCAGCCAGCATACACCAGTTGATATGAGGGCACCAACACATATTACAGCAGAGGACTACGGGGTCTGGGTCTAGACTCAGAGAAGATGCACCTAACCCTCAAGAGACTTATGGTCCCAGGGAGTGGGGAGGTCTGGAGGGGTGGAGAGGTGGGGGCATTCTCAGGGAGACGGGGTTGGAGGTAGGTGGGGGTGGGGTGGGAGGAGAGGAGGTATGGGATGTTGAACAGTCAAGAGGGTGGACTGGGAAGGGGATAAAAGTCTGGACTGTAAAAAGATTAAATAAAATTAAAAAAATAAAATAAAATTGTTACTCCTAAGGTAATTAACAGAAAACAACCACCACTGTTGCTTCTCACAGTTATCTTACAATACATACCTCTGCCATACATTCTCATACTTTCCATGTAAGTTGCAAGGTTTTCTGCTACCAAAGTAACTAGGGCATGATTGTGCTGAAGTTGATTGATTAAGTCATGGCGATAAAATACATGAGGACTTCGCTGACTTTGACTGAAACGAGAAGAACTTAACAATATAATTAGGAAATTAAAGTCTTGCAATCAAGCGTTTATTACAACTAAATTAGCTACTAATTAAAAACTCTAAAGACAGCTTTACTCATTTACTTCCTTAATGACATTAAGCAAACTAATTTAACAATGTTTAATTGTTAAAAAATAAAAATTGTATTACTTGAAAATTAAGCATCAGTTTGTGTCTATTACTATAATATGGCAGTAGCAAAGCATTTTTATAAAAAAGCATAATGTTTTAAAAATTACAAAATCCAAACTTCTTTATACAACTAGTATTGCAATTCCCAGTCAATGTTTTTTACATTATCATCATCATCATCATCATCATTATCCAAACAGATGACTTAGCAGGAAAAGGCACTTGCTGTCAGTTTGAACACCTGAGTTTGACTATCCTCATTTGGAAGGTGAGAACATGTTGCCTTTCTGACTTGACTACCATACAAAAATGAGTTCCTACTCCCCCTCCCCTCCAAAATAAAATACTGTAGTAAAATTTAAAAACTATTAAGTTACACCCTGGGAATATTTGGTTTGCAGACAAGTTGTTGTTGTCACTAGAAAGATACTTAATTCCTTTTCAATTTGTTTTGTCACAAAACAAATTTCATAGTCAAATTTCATACTACCATTCTAGTATAGAGAAGATCATTAATTTCTAGGAGAGTACTTGAATACTATGTCTACCTACAAGTTAATAGATTTCAGAAAGGCACATGTACCCTGGGCCAAACATACTCAAAATAGATTACTTTGACAAACATTACTTTTTCCTCCATCTGCATTTATTACACAAGGAAACCATGATGATATAGAGAATGTTCCCAAGAGTAAATGACTGCACTGTTCACACTTCATCTATGAATATTAGTTCCACTACACTCAGCTTTCTTTCACATCATATAATTTTTCCTTTCTATGTCAACCATTTTAACTCATTCCCAGAAAATAAGAGGAGAGTTTGTACTTATAAACAGATTTTGGAATCTTAAGATAGTACATTTATTTTATCCATTAACTCACTTCTTTTAAAAATTCTTATTTTTAATACATGTGTTAGTGTCTGTGCACCATGTGCAATGTCTACTGAGGCCTGAATTGGGCATGGGATTCCCTGAAAATCCAATTACAAATAGTTGTGAGCTGAAGTCCAATCCTCTGGAAGGCTACCCAGTATTCTTAAGCACTGTATCATCTCTTCAACACCTGATTTTTTTGTGTATTTGTTTTGTTTTTTTTTTTTTTGTTTTTTTTCCGTTTGAGGTAGGATTTCATTCTATGGTCCTGGCTGGCCTAGAACTCACTGTGTAAACCAGGTTGGCCTGGAGACCACAGAAATCCATTTGCCTCTGATTCCTAAATGCTTAGATTAAGGGTGTGTACCACCATGCCTGGCCCAAGAAATGATATTAAAAAATTCAGTGTTCTATCATGCCATCTACTATCACTTAACTCTCCATGCAATTTAATCTTTTAAATTTACTGTAAAATTTAAAAATCAATCTTTTATTTGTGAAAACTACCATGTGATATCATGAAACAGCAAGAGCATCTTGATTTTAATACTGATCATTTATTTTAATAGTGATCATTTATCACTTACTTTCCTCATCAATGAAACAAAGGAGGTAGGAATGACAAAAGATTCTTTTGTTCTAAAAGGAGCCCTTTTCTTAGTTTCCTGTCATTCCATTAACTTTCTTTAAAATTTTCTTTTGCAAACTGAAATTAACAAACCACGAATAAAAATATTTAAATTGTCTAGTTTTAAAAGTCTTACCTCAAATTTTGAGGTGCTTCACCAAACAAACTACAAATTTCTCTTATTTGTTTCAGTGCAGGAATGACCCATTTGTCATTTGTGCGAAGTTCTTCTATGAAGCGATCTATCCACTGGATCTTTTGGGTGTCCCGGTCCTTAAACAATTTCAGTATTTTATAAAGAGCAATATTCAGTAGAATTCTATCTTATCTAAGTCATAGTATTTAAAGATAAATGTATATTATCATGAAATTAAGCTAAATTCCAATGATTCATGGAATTAAAAAGTCGGTTTTTCTTATAAGATTAACATGCTAAATATTATACTGTAATTGTAAGAGTTTAATTTTTTTAAAGTGCTCTAGGTATGCCTTAACTTCACATTACTACCAAACTCTAAACAGTAAGTAACTAAAATTTATCACATACATATATTTAGTAAAGTTTGAACAACTTCTAGGTTTGAGATTTATTGTTTTAACTTAAAAAATATTCTATCTCATCACAGAATCATGAATTAACATGCAACACCCTGATGTTATGATATACTACCTAGAAAGTTCTACTAATTGTTCTTTATCTATTATGAGCAAAGAAAGTATTTATCTCTAAAGTTTCTAACTCAGCTTTACTATTTTATGATCTATTTGATTCCTTTACCATACATATGACAACACTATCACTAAATGACCTACTGTTTGTACTTCCTCTTCCATAGAGACTCAGTTGGCTCTTAAAACTGCCTAAGAAAGGCAGACTTAGATGAACATCAATTCTTGAAATATAATGGTAGAATAACCTAAAATTATTCTATACTTTTAGCCATCCTACCTAGTACTGTAGGAGCATAAAAGTTATACAACCAAGCCAAACAACACCTCCTTACCTGGGAGCAACTATAATCTAGTATTTTGATGTGAGCACTGAGAGCCAAGTCCATGATATCTACAGGCACATCATCACTGTGAGCTAGATTCCACAGAAGGTTCAACACTTTATGTGCCATCACACCATCTTTATCATCTTCTGCAAGACGACGAATCAGCTCAAGGAGCTTTTCACGTTGCTTTTTACTTGCATTTGTCCAACTGGCCTAGAAAGATATTTAAGTAACATGAAAACCCTTATTTCATTTTCTCCTCTTCATTTTAGGGTAGTGTAGATCTCTCGAGTTTGAGGCCAACCTGGTCTACACAGTGAGTTCCAAGCAGCCTTGGATATAAAGTGAGATACTAACGTAAAAAAAAAAAAAAAAAACACGCTGGGCGGTAGTGGTGCACACCTTTGATCCCAGCACTTGGGAGGCAGAGGCAGGCAGATTTCTGAGACAGCCAGAAATACACAAAGAAACCCTGTCTCGAAAAACCAAAAAAAAAAAAAAAAAGTGCTTGTCATTTAGCAAGCTCTTGATAAATATTTATGAATCCAAAAGGAGAAATCAAGGAACTAATCATTAAGGAATTATCAAAAGATTATCCTGGAAGAAAGAAGACCCAAAGTATGTAATAATTGTTTTTTTCAAGGCTGTCACTGGTCATAAATCACCACTATTTCAGGAGTCACCTCAACATGAATGACTATTTTAGAGCACTCACAATAACTGCTTACATTATTTCTACACCTGTCTTTATGGGGAAAGTATACACAGCAAGTTTATCTTTTCAAGTGTAAAATGTGAAAGATGTACTTAAAAATGCAGAAAACATTAATTTGTTCCCTTCAAAGCACTACAATTTTCAACAAGACATCCAATTTACAACTTTTAATGTGTTAAAACTAATCTGAGAAACTTAATGAAAATACAGACTTTTAGGCTTTATACCTAGTGACTGACTTAATATGCCTGGGGTCATTTTTCCCCCACTGTGAAATATACTTTGAAGATGTAAACTGGTTTCATTATAAGACTACCCAGTGTAGACATCTATGTCAACATTACCTACATTTAAAACCGTATGTGGTGAATAGACTCCTAGGAGCCATCTGGAACTATTTCTGAAGTTTATGTTAATTTAATCAAGGTACAGAAATTACTACATAGTTTCAGTCCTTTTTCAGTATTCTGAAATTCATCCATGTTGGTAAATCATTTCAGTTTGTTTATTCCCATTCTGATGGAGTATTCCATTAAATGAACATTTGTTATATATCCTCTCTACAGAGACATTTGTAGCTATTAAAAACCGTTTCAGTTCACATGTTTTTAGACATGCAACCTGCTTTATATACACAAGAATCTTTTGGTGTTTGGGATTGATTGAGAGCCTTGTTATGCTAGCCAACTGTTCTACTACTGAGCTATACTGACAATCTCCAAATGTTATACTTCATCAGAGACACCACAGAACCTTCCAAAGTGTTACAGCAACTTATGTTCCCAGTGAGAATGACTATTTTTTTTAGTAGTAATACTTGGTGACTAATGATATAATGCCAATAGTTACAAGGCCCTCCCTTTGTAAGCACTCCTAAAATGCTATGTTCTTAATTCATAAATTCACTAACCAATTAACCCATCCACTGAATCACAGAAACTGACGAGAGAGATTCTTAACACTACATAAAGGTACATGACAGAACCAATGTGAGTATGACTGTATGGTCTGGCGCTGCCTTGTAAAATGGTATATTTCTATTATGTCATGCTTTACCTGAGTATATATACCCAGAACACCATTGTATTGATATTTCTTTTATTGGCATCTCTTATGTTTCGCACAATCTTCCTTTCCTACTTTTCTACACTTCAACCTATTTCCAAAATAGAATGGGAAAAGGAATTCAAAATAATAACCTAAATTGTGAACAAGAGTCTTTATTAGGGCTATTAACACTACCATGAAAATGAAAATCAAGTTCTTAGAAAACACTGGCATAGTCTTTTAAGCCAGATAAAGTCCTTTCATATCAGAAACTGTCTTATGAGCTTTTAAAGAATTTGTGGGTTAAGAATAACTTGTAGTTCTAATGAATCAATTCTATCTAAATATAAAATGGCAATAACTTTGCTGTGTTAATAATTACCTTAAAGCAATCAAAAAGATGATCAAGCTGTTCAGGAGAAAAATCCCATGCCAATTTGGCCAGTAGATCATGTACATTCTTTACAATGGCTTCATGTTTCCCTGCCTATTGATAAATAAAAAGAAAGATCACATAGCACACTAGACTGTGAACAATAGAAACATTATCTATTCTTTAGATCTAAAATCTCACAGTTTCATTTCTGGATATACATAGTTAACATGTAATACCAAATTTTTATTACTTTATTGAATATTGTTTATGTAGTTTCTGGCTTTTAAAACCTTTTCAGAAAGGTTGCTAATACTGCTGAAAAGTTTTAAGTCTTTTGGAATTGAGTGTTTTAACTATACTTAAGAACTAAGTCTATTAAGAGGTCAATGATAGATGTATATTTATTTTCCCAACAGTATTACTTTATTTTCTGGTACTAAGTCAAGTACAGTATGCTAGTGAGCTATTTGCATCCCTGTCCCTTATTTTCTGGGTCAGAAGCTTGCGCTTTCAAGCCTAAGTTCCCTTGTAATACATGATTCTTCCACTTGTGCACTTCCCATGTGCTGAGATTGCAAGTATACACAAGCACACTCAGTTTCCCTTATTATTTTATTTTTTGCCTCTTTAAATTTTGCCAAATATGAACTGTTGAATATTCAAGCATTACTGACAATTTAGAAGAATTTCTTCCAGAAGGATTTAAGAGGTTTCAAGAGCCTTACCTGTGCTGCCCAGATGTTATCAAGATCTTGCAAGGTCAGAGCTTTTTCTTTTATGACAAAGCGCAGAATCTTTTCGAGTTTCTCTACATATTGTGGTTGATGAAGACTATCTCGTAAAACTATGGATAAAATGTTGTTCTGCTGTATCCATTCCTAAAGGTAATTTAAAAACCAAGTTTCAAAATAAAACAAAAAGTTTTTTTAAGTACTAAAATACAATTTAAATACATAGAAATCCAAAAGCATATTTACAAAATAGGCAAAAATGCATTGTATTCATAAAAATTACTTTAAAAAATTTACAGTAAGGTCTTCTCTTTTACTCCTAAAATGGCATCTTGCTATGCAGCATAAGCTAGTCTTAAGTTTGTGAGCTTCATGCCTCCACATCCATCCCAAGTGCTGAGATTAAAGTTGGGACTACCATACCCGACAAAGTAATTTATTGAGGAATATCTCGATAAATTATAAATGCTGAAATCATAAAAAAGATATTATACATTCTAGCACTTAATTCACAAAAATATTATTTAAATGCAACAATCACTTAAGGTTTAAGTAGAATAGGCACAGGGTCATTTTTGGTATCTGGTAAATAAATATTTGATAAATAAATTTATCAAAGACATATTCAGCCACCAAATAAGTATGCTACTTTAAAATTTCAAGATTAACAAAGTTGTAAACTAACCAAAAGATTCAATTTTCAACTTAAATTTAGAATGCTAACATTACTAATTTTACTACAGTCATTCTAGGCTTAAATGCTTGTTTACTCACAGCCATTCTCTCTGCTGTGAGCCACTCTTCTTCCTCAGAGCTGCCATGCCGATGGGTATAGTACGACACACTGGAAATCACCTTATTAACCTCATTCAGTGCATTCATCTTTCCATTGAAAGAAGAAATTTGCAACAATCTGTAAGAGAAAGTCAGTTGTAAATCAACTCTAAAATTTCATGTAAATAATTATTTCCAAGATAAATAACTTACCTAAGTATCATTTTTAACCTAAATATTTCTAAGTTCTTTACAGTTTCTTCTTGTCCAGGAACTCGTGAAGCTAAATTCTTCAATGATTTAATAATCATTGAAAGAGCATCATTTTTGGCTTCATTCTTTGCTTCTTTCTTTAGCTCTTCATCAGTTAAGTTTTCTAAAAACTGTGGAACCATTTCTATTATTGGAAGAAAGTATTTTTTCACCGTGTGAAGGGTAACAAACTCATAGCACTGTCCAAACGGTCTGAAAGAGAAGAAACTCCTGTAAATACTCGATTTCTTAGCATGAATTTAGTAAGTTCTCATAGTACATGTATTAGCTTTAAAAACATTCTCTGTGTGTTTATGTATTCACATTTGGATTAGGCATATGCAGAAGTCCTCAGAAGCCAGAAATGCTGGATGCTCCTAGAGCTGGTTGGTGTTAAAGACAGTTTTGAGCTACCTGCTATAGGTACAGGGAATAAAACTCAGGTCATCTGAAAGAACAGCCACTTAACCACTGAGCCATCTCTTCAGCCCCAATTTTTCCATTTCTGAATTTGAGCCAAAATAACAGAAACTACTAACATATTAAACATTTGATTTTAAACGTTACTTACTTAATAAGGGCTGCAATTATCTGAACATTTAATGCTGATCCATTAATAAAACGATCGTGCAGTATCTGGAATCCATTTAAAGTGCCAAATTTGTTGAGGAGATCCACTAGCCAACCCTGCAATACAATTAACAAGAAGTTTACTTTCTTGGCATTTATGATGAACAAAGCACTATTTTATCTGACATATTAAAGCCAATTAATGTTAAATCATTCTTGTAAAGGCTTCAAAACATTCACAGTAATTGACCTGTGATGCAGCAGCAATAAATAGTAAGCATGGATTAATTACAGGAACACACTGCTTGTTAAGCTACGTTTCCATCTCAGCTATCCCACCTTTAAGAGTATATGGCTTTTCTAAATTCCTAAAAACACTTGTATTAAAAACAATTTAAAAAGTTAAAAAGACCTTAAATAATAGATCAAAGAAAATCTAATGCAACAAACTCTGAGACAAATTCTTATCATACTTTAAGCAAAGGCATAGGTTTGATTAACTACTTGCCTTGCAGGATGAACAAAAAGAAAAAAGTATTAAAACAAATTATAATGTGGAATATGTGGTAGTACTAACTAGAACATCTGGATGCTTTTGCTAACTTATCTGAATAAATTTAGTTCCTATTTTATTATTTTCCCATCAAGCTTGCAATTGAAAACTTAAAATGAACTAAAAGGTTACAAGAGAATTACATATATTTGAAAGGTAAGTATTAAGACAACCTTTTTTACACCTTGGCACCCTCTAAAAGGCGATGTTTTAAAAGCCAGTGAAGGACTGAAAAGATGGCTCAGTGGTTAAGAGTATTGACTACTTTTCCTGAGAGGTTCCGAGTTCAATTCTCAGCAACCACATGGTGGCTCACAACCATCTGTAATGGGGATCTAATGCCCTCTTCTGGTGTGTCTGAGGACAGTGACAGGGTATTCATATATGTGAAATAAATAAATCTTTTTTTTTAAAGCCAGTGAGAAGAAAGTTTCTTTATTATGTCCTAAGCAAAAACAATACCCACAGCTACTTTTAAAAGGGTGACTGCTGAATAAAAGATTTTAATGCTAATATTTATTTTGTTTTGTTTTTTCGAGATAGAGTCTCACTGTGTAGCCTTGGCTGTCCTGGAACTTGCTCTGTAGACCACACACTGGTCTCAAACCTCAGATAGATCTACCACTTGCCTGTGCCTCACCATGCCCAGCTATTAATATTTGTTTTAAAGACCAAATACAAAAAAAACTAGTTATAGCAATATAAATTCTAAGTTCTCTAAGAAATCTACACTACCAATTTCAGTATATTTACTATTTTCCTACATTTTACTTTGCTCTTAGAAGACCATTTCTAGGTCATTAAACTCAATTTTTTTTAAATATGTGTGAGTGTTTGTCTGCATGCATTTGTACAACGTGCATGTCTGGTGCTAGAGACCAGAAGAGAGCTTTGGATCCACTAGAGCTGAAATTAAGGATAATTGTGAGCTACCATATGGGTGTTGTCAACTGAATCCAGTTCCTCTAACCACTGAGCAATCTCTTTTGCACCAAGCCCAAACAAAGTTTACCAGATCTTTCTTCTTGTAAAAAAAAAAAAGTACGTAATATATTTTTTAAATTTTCTTCACTAAGGTGCTGAGCATGGTAGCATATGCATTTATCTATTCTAGCCCTTAGGAGGCAGAGACAGGAAGACTTCTGCGAGTTTAGGGCCAGCTTGAACTGTGAGTTCCAGGATAGCCAGGACTACACAGAGAAACCTTGTCTTGGTAACTAGAATAAGACTACCGAGCTGATATAGGTATATTCTATTTCTCTTTTTAAAAATTTATGTTTCTGAGTGTTTTGTCTCCATGTATGTGCACCACAACTGTGGAGGTCAAGAGGAATCAGATGCCTAGAACTGGCAACATCAAATCAGTCCTATATAGAAAATTTTTGAAATGATTTCATAGCCTAGAATGTACACATGCACTTTTATATGTAGCTTTACCTGTATTTTTGATACACATTAAAAAAAAAAAAGAATCACATATATGTTCGGTGTAGTGAGAGGCACACACACCTCTCTAATCCCAGCACTCAGGAAGCAGAGGCAGCCAGATTTCTTGAGTCTGGTTTACATACTGAGCCCAAGGATACTCAATCTTTGGAGAGTACTTCCTTTATGTTTTATATCCATAGTGTTTGCATCCAACTAGGGACAGAGTTGAAAATTCTGACCAACATATCCTTGATAATTATTTTTAAAAGTTTACAAAGATTCAACTATGAGAAATCACAAAATTCCTCAGATTTCAGTAGCTAGTAGACAACGCTCCAGAAATGTGGATTATAGCCATAATCTAACAAAAATATATACTAAACTCAAAGGCTTTGAATGTCTGTCTTTCTTGACAGTTTTTGTATAAGAATCAGATTTCAAATACATAAAATATCTTCAGCTAGAAGTCACTCCAAATCTTTGCATTAGCCATGTTAAATCGAGTTATTTTCTGTGAGCCCCTTAGGCAGAAGATTACTGACCCACTGAGACAAAAATGAAATAAAAGAAATGTAGGTATAGACAGACTTCTCCACCCTTACTATCCTCACAGGGTCTCTCTGCATAGTCCCAACTGTCTTGGAATTTGCTTTGTAGACCAAGCTAGACTCAAACTCAAGAGATCCAACCTGCCTCTGCCTCTCTGGAATTAAAGGTGTATGCCACCATGCCTGGCTAGATGGAACTTATGACTTTGAAGATCATTACTTATGATGACTGGATGCTACTCAAGCAAAAACAAGCCATCTAGTGGCAACAATATGAACTGGAAAAATAATAGTTCTAAGTTTAACACAATGGGTGGCTTGGTTCTTAAGCATTGCTCTTACAGAGAAATTGGGTTCAATTCCCATTACCAACATGGTGACTCACAACACTCCATATCTCCAGTTACAGGGGATCCAATGCCTTCTTCTGGCCTTACAAAGAGCACGAGGCTTGCGCACAGTGTACAAACATGCATGCAGACAAATTATTCATGCAAATAAAATTTAAATCTTGAAAAAAGGTGTCCCTAAAGTCTAAAATTTAGAAGTTATATATTACTAGCATTTACTAAAGAAAATAAAATAATAAAAGTATAAAATTTAAAGTGTATAGTAAAAAAACTACAAAGTACAGTCTTGTTTACACTACTATAGAAAACTTGTTTTCAAATATATATTTTAGTAAAATTTCAAAGATTTACCATCCTGTTTCTTCTTCTTTTTTTTTTTTGGTGTTTCGAGACAGGGTTTCTCTGTATAGCCCTGGCTCTCCTGGAACTCACTCTGTAGACCAGGCTGGCCTTAAACTCAGAAATCCGCCTCCCTCTACCTCCCGAGTGCTGGGATTAAAGGCTACTTACTATCCTGTTTCTATTTTATAATTTCTATTATTTTACTTTTGTGATGTATTATTAAACATGTATAACATACCTATTTTGAAGTTTAAAAAAACTTAGAATATATACATTCGTCATGGCCTTATTGATTCACACCTGAGGTTTTTAATCAGTCATAATCTCTTCTATTATTATTATAAAGGAAATGTTATATATTAACCCAATTACAACTATTTCCAGGTTGACTAAATGATAAGAGGAATTAAGTATAGTTAATTAACATGGAGAAAAATTTTAGGAAGCCATAAGCACTGAACTAAAATGCTATGACTATGCAAAAAGGCTCCTAGTGCTATATATGAAAGTCTCAAAACACATTTGGTTGTCAGATGTCAATTATTACTACACAGAAAAACTAGATAGTAGTACAAACAATAAAATGTAGCTTTGGTACAAAATAAAAAATTCAAAACATAATGCAGAACCTATTTTATAAAAGAGTATAATTAAACCAGTCTTTTTGCCAAGTTACCAGGAGACTGAGATTAAAGTTCTGTGGTAGAACAAAACAATCTTAATAAAAATTTGAAAATAACAAACTAGCATACTTTTGGTGATCGAGGATCTGGAGAACGAGCAAAGAGTTCATCTTCAGGCAACTGAACACTTGAGGACACTGACTCGCAGGGACGTGTACCATTGTAGATATGGAATTTGCAATGAGGATTTAAGGCCATGGCAAGAAGTTCTAGAAGCGGAAACCAATCTTGGGCTAACTTAGCCACACATAGCTCCACCAGGCGATGAGTATTGTTAATAATACATCTCTGTTATATATGGGAGAAAGGTGATTTAGAATATGAAAGCATTGCAATTTCAAACAGATGTAACTCTAATTACTCTTAATGTTAAATGAGCTCCCCATTTTTTATACTGATAGATACTAGTTGATCCACTAGTACTATGACCAAATTAATTGGCTTTCAAAAAGCTATTTGGTTTTAAATGAAGTAGGTATTATGAGGTGCCAAATTCTCCTGTTATCTTCAGACAAGATACAAATTCCCATTTTTCTAAAATTGAAATAATATATCAGTTACCCCAGATGGAAGACTATACACTGCCAAGCTGTGTATTTCTAAATCTAAGAAATTATGCTAAACCAGATAGTGAGACTTTCATCCCCTGGTCGTAATTGAAAAAACGGTTCAGACCACAAAACATCATCTGCTTTATGACTATTTCCATACATAGAAACAGGTTTGTAGCATTTACAGCATCTTATTAGTCCAAAAACAACTTCTTTCACTGTTGAAGTAAAATCTGATTTTATCCTACAAATAATGAGTAGTGAAGTATTTGCTTTTGTCTCTGTTCAATATTTGGAGATATTAGGGGCTTGAGAAAACTTTTAGTCTTAAAAAGGAATTACAACTGTAAATTGAATCAAGGCTATATAGAACTGTTTAAACTGTTCATGATTCCAATACTTAGGAACTTTAGGTGCCCAAATTAAAATATACATGTGAGTTCGTTTGTCATTACTTCTATAACACTGACCTTTCTGGTATCCCTAGACCTGAGTTAATATTTCCCCTTCTTGGACATTTTGCATTTAATACATAAAATAGCAGCACATTTTATAATTGACAGCACCAGACGCTGCCTCCGAAGAGATGAATTAATATGAAATTACTTTAAAAGTTATACTTTTATACTATAATATATATACACACAAACACACACACTTGTTCCTCCCATCCAAAGGATCACTATATAATCTTCTTTTTAAAAGTCAAATGGAAAACTCACATGAATTTCAAACTTCCAGCCACTCACTGCTTCATCTGTAAGGATTTTTGTGAATGAGATTGTTAGCCCATCTCGGAAAAATCGCTGACATGCTTCACTTTTAACATCAAGGCCTAAAAAAGAGGAGAAAAAATAATTATGCTCAACTATATAATGCAGGCATAAGTAATCAAAAACCTGGATAACAAGCTAACAGTTGAAGAGCACAGCTGGTAAAAAAAAATGCTCACGATGAAATAATATTATTATTATTTCAAAGTTTCTAATATGTCAGAAAAAAGACTTAACTCATAATCACTATTTAAAGAAAAATATAAGTGTGTATGTAATGGCCGGAGTTTATACTATGCTGAGTGCAGGTGATTAAGCATTGGTATTACAGGTAGTTGTGGGTGCTAGGAACCTAACTTGGGTTTCTTCTCCAAGCATCCATAAATGAACTGCTTGGCTATTTCTTCAGCCCTCCCACCCTAAAAAAATTTTAAAATAAGTATGCAAAAGTACATTTAATGTGATAATACTAATAATAACTCAGGACTGGGGATATAGCTCATTGTGAAGGCAGCTAGCCTTAACATGTAAAAGATCTTAGGTTTAGTCAAGGAAGTAAAAACAATTCCAGTGCCTTAAAAAAATAAATGAACTGAGCACCATAGATAGTCATAGTCCTCTACTAAGAGAATTCTACAGCATTAGAAATAGATGAGAGTAATTTAATAAAATTGCTTAATTTCAACATTAACCTTTTACTTCTGGACAACTGAGTACCATATTCCTTTAACTGAGTTTTTAATATTTCCTTTAAACACAGAACAACCACATTTACAAGTCATTTTTTTCTTTTAGAGAAAAAATAACCACATATTTCATATTTTTTTAAAAGCTAGTTTTACTGGGCTAGCCATATGGCTCAACCTACAAAAACAGTTTGATCCCAAGAACCTACAGGGTGGATGGAAAGAACTCTTGCAAGTTCTTGATTGTATATGTATCCCAAGCCCCAACCACAATAAATACACAAATTGAAAACAATCAACAAAATAGTAGCCTTCATTCAAAGAATCACAGATTAAGAGTCATACACTTTTGCTTCAGGAAAGCTTAAGTAATTTACAGGTTTACACATGACTCATCTCAAAAAATCCCTTAGAATACTCACCATCCACTTCCCAATTCTGCAGCTACTTAAACCTGACTGATGGATGTATCACCTACAGAGCATTTAATTGCAAAACTTTTGTGTATATTATGGAATTTCAATAATGGAAATGTTTTAAATCATTGATTGATTGCAAATCTAAACAATGAGCTTACTCTTTAGAAACACAAATACATATACATTTTATGTCTAGCACTCTTGAGTTCACATTTCTTTAAAAAGGACAATCCTCTATTTATAAGCTTACTATACACTTACTTAAAACACTGTTTTAAAAGGAAAATGAAGTTTTCAAGAATAAAGTGAAAACATATCTAGCAGCATGCATTTAGAAAAGCATAACACCGAGACATACCTTTCTTACTAAGATCGATAGCAGCTTCTAAAAGCACTTCTAACTCCCCTTTTGGCAAAACTGGAACGACCCATCGAGGCCTAGGAATTTATGAAATAAAGAGACTTACTGGTTATGCACTAAATAAAAAAGGTACTATAGTCAGTTACTAATTACAATTATTTATTTCACTCTGAAAATATTAAATATTAACTAAAATAGCATTAAATATAAAAACATTGGTGCTGGTTGAAGTTTTTTTTTTTTTTTTTTTACAATTATCACTTGTCTCTACAAGCAGACGTTTAAAAATTAATATAAGCTACTAAAATATCAATTAGGCATCACAGAGGCCTATTATGAAAATGTCACAAGAAAAGAGTTTTCAAGATAGATTTTAAAAAGGCTTGAACTTCCTCACAAAGAATAAAACTTCAGGGGGCCAAGACTGATTTATGCTTGATAACCTATCAACTTTTCCTAATAACGCATTAGAAACAAACAACTATGCATTATTTATTTATAAACATCCTTTGCCTTCTACTATCAAGAATTGTTTTGCCAGGAGGTGGTGGCACATGCCTTTAATCCCAGCACTTGGGAGGCAGAGACAGACAGATTTCTGAGTTCGAGGCCAGCCTGGTCTACAGAGTGAGTTCCAGGACAGCCAGGGCTACACAAAGAAACCCTGTCTCGAGGAAAAAGAAAAAAAAAAGAAAAGAAAAGAAAAAAGAATTGTTTTATGTAGCCTAGAATTTAATCTGCATATTTTATCAATCACTAGCCAAAACTGAAATGTAGCAATGCAACTTTGTTATGTCATCTGAGAACAATCAAGGATCATTATAAATATATACTTTCAATAGTTCATTGCATGTGATTACTATATATATATAGGCTGCTATTAGAAGCATATATGTTCTCTTAAATGTTCCTTTGAAAATGAGTCCACTGGAAGAATATTTCAAACTAGTTAACACAAGTTACAAAATTATATTAAGATTCTGTATGTGTAGAAAAATAAATACATGATAGTAAACAGAAATATAATATGAAAAATATACTCCTGATTATTAAAAAATTGGTTGGAATATGTAAAAAGGGGGAACTAAAGCTGGGGGTTATGAGAGAAGGGTTAGAGAAATTTAATCTATTTATTATATATTATATAACATAGTTCTATACTTAGTAATGCACAATTATTACTAAGAAAATCAGATATTTGTTTGCGTGTTTTTTCCAGACCAAGTCTTACTATGTAATTCTAGCTGTCCTAGAATTCACTCATACCAGGCTGGCCTTAACCTCAGAAATCTGCCTACCTTTACCCACTAAGTGTTAAGATTAATGGTGTGGGACCCTACGACCAACTCAGTTTTATTTTAATGCAAAGGATTTTTATTTCCCAGCGCAGATTTGTTTTGACTTTAAGTGAAAATACAGCAAAAAGTAAAGCAAAGTACCTACAAGAAAGTATATTTTCATTATTCTTTAAAATAATATTCTCATTTGTAATTAATTTATATGTATTATAAGTATTGTGTCTCTGTGTATGCTTGATGTCTTTAGAGACCAGAAGAAGAGGCCACCAGACTCCTGGGTCTGGAATTACAGATGACAGCTGAAAAAGATGCCACGTGGGTGCCAGGAATTGAACCCTGATCCTCTAGAAAAGCAAGAAGCACTCTTAATGGCTCAGCTATTGCTCCAGAGCCCAGTTTTAAAGCAGCCCCTGGCAAACTTGCACTGCCCAGTGAGGATAATGCTCAGATGGGGATTTCTGATATGTTCTTCACATTTCTTTACAACCTTTACAACTTCTTTACAACTCTTCAGAACATCATTAAAGGCAGGCTAAGAAACTCCTTACCTACCACCACACATAATGCTATAAAAAAAAATCCTTGGTTTTCTTATATAGGATATATATTAGAAACAAAACCAACTGACCTGTTGATCATATCATCTAACTTTGCCAAGTCAGTGTGTGGAAATGCAGGTTCCTCATCTTCAATCTGTGGAGGAGCATCACCTTGACCTTGCTCATCAGGAGGAGTTGCAGGGGAATTTTCATTGGACGAATCAGGCGATGAAGTCTTGATTAAAAAATAACATTATAGATTTAAGTTTCTATTAACACACACACATACACAATCACAAACCTATTAGTATTATTTTAAAAAAATGTTAGTAACATGAAATTCTACAAAGGCATCATTGAATGCTTATAATTTAATATTTCAAAGTTTATACAGAATTTCCAAGATAGACTAGCAACCTGATGGTGAGCTTGTACACGTAAAATGCAACACTGCAGTTATCAAACAGTCAAGATGCCAGTCAAAGAATTCAAGTGCTAGAAATCCCATACAAAAGCTATCTGAAGTATGTGACTTTAGAAGCCTGTTTTATTTTAAACACCAACAAAACACTTTATCCTGTGTATTCACATTCTTACAGAAAACACAGACAAAAACAACTGTAAACATTTATAACTTCATACCAACAGATAAAACACCAGTAACGACATTTTAATTACACCCTTGTGATTTTTTTTTAGGAGTGAAATAAAAACTGGCCATGTATGCATAAATTTTCAATAAAACTGGGACTATATCTGTCCTTTATCATTCAATATCTAAAGATTTACTTATTTTGTATGAGTACACTGTAGCTAATCTTTGGATTCACCAGAAGAGGGCATCAGATCCCATTACAGATGGTTGTGAGCCACCATGTGTTGCTGGGAATTGAACTCAGGACCTTTGGAAGAAGAGCAGTCAGTGCTCTTAACCACTGAGCCATCTCTCCAGCCCCATAATTCACTAAGTATTCAAATTCTTCAGCATTACATAAATTAAAATTAACATGAATCATTGCCAAGTATAAACCATCTTATAGAACGCAAAACTTTCTTTAGGATACTAAAAATATAACTTCAACAGTATAGATAATTTCTTTTAAAGACATTGGCACACATTGCCAAATTATAATCCAGATCCTTCTCAGATACCACATCTAAGGAATAGATATCCCACTTGCTACTAGTTTTTATGTCTTATGACTTAAAAAAATTTCTTCTACAGGTACATATTTTAAAGTTAAAATTTTGATTAAGAAATTCCCTTTATGGGTCGTAGCAAGATGGCTGAGTAAGGAAGGCACTTGCTGCTGAGCCTGATGCCTCGAATTAAACACCCAGAACACACACGGTGCAGAAGTCACTCACTTGGGTTATTATTTCTAATTTCCCTTTAAGTAAATATATGTAAAGCTTATGAGAAACTGAGCTCTGGGCTGGAGGGATTACTCAGCTGCTCCAGAGGAATAGAGTTCAATTCCTTGGTCTCTGACAAGGCAGTTTCCAAGCACCTTTCATACCAGCTCCAGGGTGATCTTACACCTACCTTTGTATGCACCTGCACTTATATGCACGTACCCACAGATAGATATATACACATATATTTAATTAAAAGAAAAAACCAAAACTAAAAAACTAAGCCCTAACATAGGCTCTGATTAACACTTTGGTCACTCCTTAGTGATCCAACAGTATCAAATCTTATGAAGTACTTAAAACACTAACATTAAAGAATATAAAATAATAAGAAACAATGAGAAATTCTAAGTAAACAGAGTGATTCTATAGGCAAGAAATGTAATCTGTTTTTGTTCTTTTGTTTTAAAAATACCAGCTATCTTAACAAACACACTGTGCATATATTATACCTAACAGACATATAATATTAATGTCACAAACTTAAGACCTCTAAAAAAAATAAAAGTTAACATATGCTTTTAATCTCAGCATTTGGGAGACAGAGACATGAGATCTGAGACTGAGGCCAGTCTGGTTTACATAGAGGAATCCAGGCCAGCCAAAGCTGCACATAGTGAGAGAATTTGTTTCAAAACGAATATAATGTTAACAATTAGTATTTTTTTCCACTGAAAGCCCTGCAAAGCCATTACATTGCAAAAGAGGTTAGAATCCATGCACGATGCATGTAATAAAGTAGAAAAGACAGAGAAAGATAAACTACTACTAGCTCCTGGTTTTAAAAATAATTATTAGCATCTACCAACCCTTTGACTATGCTTAAAGAATCTTGAATACTGGCCTTCAAATTTATGGCTCCAAGTTCTATAACCATTTTATGTCTTAAAAATGAGAATTGTAAGAGAAAATGAATTAACAAAGTTGCCACATTTGGATGAAAGTTATCTGGCTTGCTCATTTCTCTCAACTGGGAGAGGAAGGGGAATCAGAGAGGGTACAATATCTTTTCTATAGGAATGATAGCTGTAACAGCTGAATAGCAAGACAGTAGTACCAAGCCACAGATAAAAGTAATCTACAGTAACATTTTTGCATTAACCCAAACACTACAAAAATGTGTACCTCTGTAAGCAGTATGTCTTACTGATGTATACACAACTTGAATTAATTTACATATAACACCATCAGTATCATAAATATCACAAATCTTACTCTTTGTGTTATTCAATTTAATTCTTCAAAGTATAAAACTGTGTATACCAGAAAAGGCTAAAATAAATGTCAGGAGATGAAAACAAGAAAATCAAATCCAAGCTGGGTGGTGATGGCTCAAGCCTTTAATCCCAGCACTCAGGAAGCAGAGGCAGGTGGATCTCTGTGAGTTTGAGGCCAGCCTGGTCTACAGAGCTGACAGTCAAGTGAGATTCTGTCTCAAAATCAAAAACAAAGACAAAGACAAAAAAGAAAGAAAAGAAAACCAAATCCAATGACAGTAAAGAAAAGAATAAGCAGATGAGAGTAAAAGTATATGTTTATGGAGGTTTATCCAAGTCCCAAAAGCGTTTTAAAGGGGGAATTAAATTGGCATTCTAGAAGAAGTGCAAAAAACTGACCAAAAACAAACAAAAAAACTCTTAAAAAAAGATGAATCTAGGTGGGGATGATAGCATATGTCTTTAACATGGCACGAGACAGTGGCACGAGGATCTCTGCATGTTCAATGTCAACCTGGTCTACATAGTAAGTTCCAAGACAGCTAGGGCTATGTAGAGTTCCTAACTCAGAAAAACAAAAAGATTTATCTATATAGAAAACTTGCTTACAAAAATCAAGATTTTTTAACTAGTAAAATCTTCCTACTAAACATTTCCAATGGGGGAACAGGAATCAGAACTAGAAACCTTACATAAATTGATACATATTGCCTTAAGAGCTTTAGGGCAAGTAAATACTGATACCAGTATCTATGCTAAAGTATTTTTATTATTATTAAATTTATTTATTTATTTATTTATTTATTTACCAATCCAATGTCAGCCCTTCCTCTCCTCCAAGTACCCCCTCACATAAGTCCCCTCCCCATTTCCTTTAGAAGGGGAAGCCTCATTCTGGGTGTTAACCTCCATTTTCCCACCCCCCTCATTTTACTTGGTCCTCAAACAATGCTATGAAGTTCCATTACTGTTATCCCTAGTGTATAAATGAAGAAACAGGATTAGAGATTATATAATTTACCTAGTAATAAAGTTAGTATGGTACAAAGGTGAAATTTGAACACCAGTAATAATAATACTCCAATACATACTCTTTAAAAATATTTTAGATTGACAATTAATGATTTTATGTATATGACATACAAAATGGAATTATAATTTACTTGATCCCATAGGCTAAACTAAATCAAACAATGGTTTTCCCAGAATTGACACTAAGCTTAATTCGTTCATTTTATTGAAGACTGATAATGTAAGGCATCTGGGGAAAAAAAAACCAAAAACCAAAAAACAAAAAACAGCACCTAACATTTTTGCTACTCAAAACCTGTATTTACTTTTCTTAAAACAATCACTTTATGGTTACTTCAAAATTCTTTCTGCCATATTTCCTTACTTAGCACTCAAGAATTGAGGAGACATAGCAATGTGGCTTTAACTAGTATCTTTCTTACCTGATTCTGTTGGAGGGGAGGCTGAGACTGTCCATCAGGGGCTTGGCCCTGGTTGTCATTCCCTCCAACTGGAGAGCCACGAGTCGTGGCTGTCATACTCGACACAGGGCAGATCTTTGCAATTTTGTCTGCTTATGTAGTTGTCTTAAGAAAAGAAATTATAGTCCACTTATAGAAGATGAAGTACCAGCATTTGTCAGTCTTAAAAGGTTCAAATTCAAGAATAAAACATCTTGCAGAGACCATTGCATAACCTACAAGTAAAAGAGAAAAGAGAGTATTTTATTTTAGATATAACAAGCATGAACTAAAAAACTATTCAAGTTTATTATCACCAGTGAATCAAGTCAAGAGAGCATGGCTATATAAATGACAGGTAAAAAGTGAAAAGCTAAAGCTTCATTACTACATTCAACTTAAACCAATAATGGTACTGGAGCCATTATACCACAAAACCTGTCTGTATCAAGTAATTTCAATTTTCTTCTGGAACTAACTTCAAAGTGTATCAAGAAGTCAGCTGCCACTTGGTTAAATTATAGAATGGGGCAAACTGATCTAAACTGGCTAATACCTTAAGTATATTGCAAAAGCATATATACTCAGGACATAAAGCACAAACTGACTTATAAATTTTAAGACACACTACTCATCTAACAAAGACAGCAACAAGTTCTTCAACACACACAGACACACATCTCTCTCTCTCACACACACACACACCTAAAAAAGAAAACAAGCAAACCAATTAACACCTAGACATTGAATTTCAGATTCCATAATTGTAAGAAATTACACTCTTACTATTTACATCCCATCCTTATTCCCAGACCAAAGACCTCAAACCCCATCACACCTTTTGGAGGGAATTTTTCTTTGTAAAGAGTAAACTGTGTAACCTACTACTCCAATACAACCAAATTCATCAACTAATTGTAGCTTTGCATTTTTGATAAGGTTTTCATTACAAGCACTTCTGGAGCCCTCTCAAGGCAACAGGTCTCAATCACTTAATAGCAACCTAAAAAAGAGTGCCCAGAATACAACCAAAACTTTAATTCCAATTATTATACCACTGAGTTTCCTTTTGGTCTTCAGAGTAAAAGCACCTCTGGACTTTTTAAAGAGGTACTTTAATAGTGCTGATGTCAGCTTCCTCATTAGATACAATCAGGACAATACAAATGCATTTTAAATAAAAACAAACAAACAAACCTCCTGTGATTGAGTCTAATGTGCCACTAGACTGAGAAACTAGATCTAGTTTCTCCCAGTCTGCCCACTACAGAAAGTATTATTTTCCTCATTTCAAAGTCGACAAAAAAACTGTAGTTTATTCAAACCTATTCATAGCCATATCTAACTTGTGCCTACCTCTATATTATCTTCTTAAAGTAAAAAAGAAAGTGTACTTCATCAGCTGGTTAATGAGGAAAATGTAAACAAAAAACTTAATTCCAATTAAAATAAAATATACTCTAGGCAACATTCACAGATATCAGGAGAATTTGGGCAGATTTATCCATGGAAGTTAAAAGTTAAGGTCTCCAGTAAACATTAAAGGGATGTTTTCAGTTAAATATGAAAAGGTTCTGGAAATGGTGGCTGCTTATAGGTCTTTGAGAAAAAACTTTTTTTTCAATATTTCATGTGTATTTTGCCACATGTATATCTGTTCATCATGTGCAAGCCGGAGGCCAGAAGACGGAGACAGATCCTGTTGAAATGGAATTAGCCACCACCATGAGTTCTGAAACCAAACTTGGGCTTTATATTGATTTCCTAGAACTGTAGTTATAGGCAGTTGGGATGTGTCATGTGAATCCTGGTCTTCTCCAAGAGTAGTAAACCACCAAGACATCTTTCTAGCCCTTACACACATAGACCTAGGCACAGTCTCTCTCTCTCTCTCTCTCTCTCTCTCTCTCTCTCTCTCTCTCTCT
>NW_021604704.1:3653365-3737560 GCF_004785775.1 Grammomys surdaster
TCTCTCTCTCTCTCTCTCTCTCTCTCTCTCTCTCTCTCTCTCTCTCTCTCTCTCTCTCTCACACACACACACACACACACCCACACCCACACCCACACACCCACACACCTCCCTTCCATCTGTACATATTAAAAACTCAATCAGTAGACAAACCAAAACTATTGGGCAAAAGTGATGAGAAAATCATTGCAGACAAAGATACCATATAAATTATCAAGTGGCAAAACTATAGAAATCTATCAAAAATTTTGGATTTAGAGACTTTTCATGAAATTGGACTTTTCATGAATGATTTCCTCAAATTAAGTTTTTTTCTAAAACATGACTAGTTATATTAATAAGAAATATAGCTTTTAAAAATTATAAACTGGATAGCTCTGTGTATAAAATACTTGTTACACAAGCATGAAGATCTGAGTTCGATACTCAGCATCCCCACAAAGAGCAAGGCAAAGCAGCACATGCTTATGATCTCAGCAGTGGGAGGGTAGACAGGAGGATCCCTGGAGTTTGCTAACCGGCTAGCTATCCTAGCTCAATCTGGGAACTCCCAAGTTCAGTAAGTGAAGGTGCTTGCCACCAAGCCTGGTGACCTAAGTTGGATCCCTGGGATCAACATGGTAGAAGGACTGATCCATTTTCTGTAGGTTGTTCTCTTACTTCCACATCCATGCACTCACATATGCAATAAGAAATCTAAAGGGAATGGAGACGTAACAGCATTTAACAGCACTGGCTGCTCTTGTAGAGGACTCAGGTTAGATAAGAGTCCTAGCAGCCACATGGCAGCTCATAATCTTCTATAAATCCCAAATAAGATGACCCTCTCTGGCCTTTTCAAGTACTAGGCATGCATGTGGTATACAGACAAAACATGCAGGTAAAAAACCCAGACACATAATTTTTAAAATTAAAAAGTATTATCAAAATAATTAAAAATTTTTAATTAAAAATTAAGGTGCAAAGTAAGAGAGGTAAGTTAATATTGACCTCCAGCAGCCACATAAAAAATTTATTAAAATTATTATTCCAAGAGATGAGTTCATGCTACAAAGTTTGAAAGATAGTACATTTATTTTATAAAATGTCTTAGATTTATTTATTTATTTATTTAGTGATGTATATGAGTGTTTTATCTGCATTATACCTCAACTCCAGAAGAGTGTATCAGATCACACTGCAGGGGATTGAACTTAAAACCTCTGGATGAGCTCTTAACCCCTAAGCCATATCTCTCCAGCCCAAGACAGTACATTTATAATTTAGCAGTTCAGTCCATATCCAAGAATGCAAATTATCTCTAAGCAATTTTACTTAAAAATTTTTTTTAAAGTTCTCTGGTGGTGGTAGCATATGCCTTTAATCCCAGAACTCAGGAGGCAGGACCAGTCTTGACTAAAGAGTAAGTTAGTTACAGGACAGTCAGGGATGCACAGAGAAACCCTGTCTCAAAAAATAAACAACAAAAAAAATTAAAGTGACATTTTAATTTTCTTGGGTGGAGGTGTGGGATGCTAAGGTATACAAATAAAGCTCAGGGGACAATCTGCTAAGACTCAGGTTTCATCTTCTACCATGTAAATCCTAAAGATCGAACTTGGGTTGTCAGGTTTGATGGCAGGGACCTTTACCTGCTGAGTCATTTCACTGGCCCCACTAAGCAATTTTTAAATTTAATCTTTCTTCAAGAATAAAATGCTGGGCAGTGGTGGTGCATGCCTTTAATCCCAGCACTTGGGAGGCAGAGGCAGGTGGATTTCTGAGTTCGAGGCTAGCCTGGTCTACAGAGTGAGTTCCAGGACAGCCAGGGCTACACAGAGAAACCCTGTCTTGAAAAACCAAAAAATAAAAAATAATAAAGTATTTCCTTGTCCTAGCCCCCAATACTCCCATAATTATCAGTATATAAAGTCATCATTCTAAATTCTTATTGGTTCCCAACATCAAGAACAAGGTTCTAAGTGTGATGCCAGTTCTAGACAACTTCATAACCAATCAATTCAGAAATTGAAAATGAAGATGTTCAATTACTGTTATATTCCCATGTCAACTAATTGTTCATATTCTATTCTCAACACTACTTAAAGCTCTCTTCATATATTTTGTAACTAAGTCACTATATCTAAGACTAATTACAAAGGATAACTTCCCTAGAAGTCACTGCAACAGACCCTGCATCCTTCACTTGAAAATCCTTATGGCAAAAATGTATTCACTTAAAAATGCTTGATAATTAACCAAATACTCTTATTCAGACCTCCTCCACAGTAAGGTTTGTCAAGTCCTGTATACACATTATGGTACTGGAAGCTTCAATAAATGTTAGCATCCTTTCTAGGCATTTTCAAAACCAACTTTTCAGTGGTTATCGTACATCTGTAGAATTTTAAATTAAAAATGACTTTAAAATGGTACATCGGAAGCTCTGCGGGCAGTTTCCTCAGTAAAACTACCACTGACAGCAAGTTAAAAAAAAATTAAGTCTCTAGAAATTGTCTTAAGGATATATAACAAACAACAAAACTTTTGATCACAACAAATCTACTGTATCAGTAAGGACAGAACCTGGTATTTAAATCACCATGGTTTCATTCCAGAGGAGCATACCAAAGAACACTGGGCTCTCCCCTTCAAGTTAATGCTATCTTCCTGTGAGAAGAAAGCAGCTAGATTTCTCATCACATCCAGCAAGAGGCTCTATTGCAGGAAGACTGTCTGGGTTCTGGGTAAAGTTCTACTTCAAGGGCAGCAAGCCAAGAATACTACAGTCCTAATGGCTCTTACCCCATCTCATCCATTGGTTCAAGATTCTAAGGCAGGAGATAGGTTAAAAGTCACAGGGTAGGGGGCTGGAGCTCAGTGGTTAAGAGCACTGACTGTACTTCGAGAGGTTCTGAGTTCAAATCCCAGCAACCACATGTTGGCTCACAACCATCTGTAATGAGATCTGATGCCCTCTTCTGGTGTGTCCCAAGACAGCTACAGTGTACTCATATATAATAAATAAATAAATCTTTAAAAAAAAAAGTCACAGGGTAGATGCTGTCTCCATGTAGCAGTTTGCTAAGTAGGGGCTTTAACTATAAGAGAACCCAGCTACAGTCAGTCTGCTTCTTCCATTCTAAAGAGGTATAAAGGTTCCACCACGGGGGGGGGGGGGGGGGAGAGAAAAAAACAAAAATCTAAGTGCTTTTATAGTAAACTGGCTTTATTTCAATTAAGATTCTGATAGTTCGATAAAAGCCAATAAAAATCACCCAGCTAGGTAGTTTACCAAAAAGAACCAGGGAAACAGCTGCAAACAACCATCCTGGGTCAAAAACAAAGCCTCAAGAACCAGCAAAGGATTATCCCTGGAAAATGAAATTTTTAATTGGATCAGGGATCAGACTGGGGAATTTTATAACCCAAAGCATTATGTAAAACAATAGAGCAATCAGTAGGTAATTAGTAAAAGCTAGTATCTGGGTAGAAGAGTGGGCAGGCAAAGACAAGACACATACAGCGCTTGTTGGAACACTCAACAGAGAGACCGCAGAGATTCCAAAAATGACAGGAAAGATTTATTAAAATTGTTCAGCTAGTTATTACATAAATAAATAAACCAAACAAAAAAATAAAGCCTTGGACGTGGCAAGGCAAGTAAAAAATCATTACTCAATGTACTACATTGTATTAAGGGTCCATTTTTACATTAAAAATTAAAATATATGAAAAAAAATAGGAATGCATGGTCCAACTATACAGGAAAAAAACCTTCAAAGAGTCCAGATGCCCAACTAAGCAAGGCTTCAAAAAACAGCTCTTGCATGTATCCTCAAAAAATTAAAGCATGATACTAGGAAAGGAAAATGTGATTATATCCTTTAAAGGTAGACTGTCAATAAAGATACAAAAAGGACATTGAAAAACAAAATCCAAGAGCCAAGTCAAAGGTCTGGACTACAAGTAAAATTAGAAATTCTCTACAATCAGCAAATTTGCAGATTGTTAGATAGCAATCTGAAAAGAACTAAGAGCAAAACCAAAAAAAACTCAAGAACAGATTATCAGAGCAATAATGTGTCACACATCAGTATAGAGTAATGAAAAAGACAAGATCTGTGATGAAATTAGGGTTAAAACCTCACTCCAAATTTAATGAAAAAACATCAAAGAGTTTCAATAAATTCCAAGTAGAATACATGTAAAGATACAGACCAAGAAATTTCTATAATCAAACTGACACCTTGAAACAGAAATTTTTGGTGTGAAAATATTTTGTCTACTCTTCACTGATTTAAAGCATAAAAGGCAAATTTCAACAGCCAAGGATTTGACAATAGATTTTCCTAATAGCACAAGCAACAAAAGGAACAGGCAAATCAGACTTAAAATTACAAACTTTGAAGGCTTGGGTTGTAGCACAATGGGAGAAGGTAAGCACTATGTGAATGGGCACATAGCTCAATCTCTAGCACCAAAAATAAAAATTAAAGGGCCAACCAAATGCCTGAACTTTAATGAAGATAGTGGGGAGTGGTAATAAGGATGGGGAGGAATTAGAACCTCTATTTATTGCTTTTAAAGAAAGGTAATTTTACCAAGTATGGTGGTACATACCTTTAATCCCAGCACTCTGGAGGTAGAGGCAGGCAGATCTCTTAGCTTGAGACTAGCCTATTCTGCAAAATTCCAGGCTAGCAAAGGCTAGCAGCTTGTGTAGTAAGACTGTTTCAAAAAAGATTTTTACAAGCTGCAACATGTACAAGAATTTGAATGTATTATTTCATGAAATAAAATATGAAATAAGTCAGTTAAAAAATGATATAAAAACCATTATGATTCCATTTATAAGGTACCTAGTTGTCAAATTCATAAAGCAGAATTGTGGTTGTGGCCAGCCTTCCTCAATCATACTATTTTGTAGCCAGAAGTTTATTGTCCCACACTCTTCTTGGCTTTGTCTAGCCACATGCTCTAAGAATTCTTTTCTTGCAGTTCTACCTGACTTTTGTACGTACTTTTTAACCTTGTATCCTAAACTCAGTAACTTCAACCCTTCCATATATCCATTCCCTTTTATTATGTTACCTTTAATGGGTCTTATATTTTGTGAGGAATTGATCTTTTCAATTATGTGTTAGTTTTGTTGTTGTTTTGGTTTTTCAAGACAAAAAGAATTTTTTCCTAGGGAAAAAGAAATTTTTCCCTAGTTGTCCTGGACTGGCTTTGCAGATCAGGCTGGTGTAAACTCATAAATCCAACCACCTCTGCTTCTCAAGTGCTAGGACTAAAGGCGCATGCCACTACATCTATTAGAAATTTTAACTGTTTCAAAGTAAGATAGCTTATTACAAAGTAAGATAGCTTTCAGGTAACCAAACTGCTTTTAATTTTACTGTTTCTCATGAATCCCATTATTTTTCCAAGGCTGATTCTACAGAACATAGGCTTTTTTTTTTCTTCTTTCAGCAATGCATAGTGCAATATAACAGAACCACAAGTTCAATTTCCAAGTATCATCTTGCTCTTTTCAGGTGGCTAACACCTCCAGAGATTATTAGAAAACTTTACTGAGAGGATGTGCAAATGCCAGGAACATGTAGAAGGGACCCAGTAAATATATTTTTCAAAATGCTGATTAGATTATTACTCATTCCTGACAATTCTTATTTTTGAACTTTCAAAGGCTCATTAAGAATATGATCTCTAGACTGGGCCAGGGCAGGGGGGGGGAGTCTCCAAATTATATATATTATCAAGATTTTCTGATTTTGATATGCATTGTCACAATTGCTATGGATGATTTGTGAAATTACTATTTCAATATTTTTATATAACACAGGTGTTAGCATTATGTTACATTAGCCCAACTCTACTAGAGCTGATTGCTACATTGTCCTTTGTGAAAACTGAATTTCAAGTAAAAAAAAAAAAAAGTTACCCTCTGCAACATAATTTATAGTGTCATAATATTCCTATCAGAGTTTGTTCTGGCTCTAAAACAATTTTAATAGCAGGGAAATTAAAGAAGCCAGTAACAAAATGACATCAAAATTATGCAGTTCTATACAACTTACTAATTATCTGTTGAATGAAAGAAAATATAAACAAACCACCCTTTGAGGTACAAATGGATCTTCCCCATTTAATAGAGAAATAACTTATCAATAAGTATCCAACTGTGGTTCTAGTTTATTTGATTATACCTGCTAGATTTCTATCAATGGTAAGCTGGCTCAAGTTCGCTAACTCTGATTCTACATTTAGAGAATCTTTTAATTATTTCCTATTATAAATATTGCTTAGGGAATCTGGGCGTGGTGACACACCCCTTTAATTAAAGCATTTATGAGGCAGGGGGAGATTGCTGAGTTCTAGGCCAGCTGGGTCTACAGAACAAGTTCCAAAACAGCCAGGACTACATAGAGAAAACCTTTGCCTGAGGGGGGAAAACAAATTTACAAAACAAATGTTTCTTAACTATAAACATAAACAAAATTAAAAATTAAACTTATTAAATATACACAGAGGAGAAGACAGCAGGAAATAATCAAACTCAGGGCTGAAATCAATCAAGTAGCAACTAAGAGAACTATACAAAGAATCAACAAAACTAGGAACTGGTTCTTTTGAGAAAATCAACAAGATAGATAAACCCTTAGCCAGACTAACCAGAGGGCACAGAGACAGTATCCAAACTAACAAAATCAGGAATGAAAAGAGAAACAACAACAGAAACCGAAGAAATTAAAAAAATAATAATCAGATCCTACTATAAAAGTATATACTCAAAAACTGGAAAAGCTGGATGAAATGGATGATTTTTCTAGACAGACACCAGATATCAAAGTTAAATCAGGATCAGATAAACCATCTCAACAGCCCCATAACCCCCAAGGAAATAGAAGCAGTCATTAAAAGTCTCCCAACCAAAAAAAGGCCCAGGACTAGATGATTTTAGAGCAGATTTCTATAGGACCTTCAAAGAAGATCTAATACCAATACTTCTCAAACTATTCCATAAAATAGAATCAGAAGGAACACTACCCAATTCTTTCTATGAAGCTACAATTAATTACACTGATACTTAAACCACAAAAAGACCCAACAAAGAAAGAGAACTAACTACAGGGCTGGAGAGATGGCTCAGTGGTTAAGAGGTAATGCTCTTCCAGAGGTCCTGAGTTCAATTCCTAGCAACCACATAGTGGCTCACAACCATCTGTAATGGGATCTGATGCCCTTTTCTGGTGTGTCTGAAGACAGCGACAGTGTACTCATATACATAAAATAAATATTAAAAAATAAGTAAGTTTTAAGAAAAGAGAGAGAACTACAGACCAATTTCCCTTATAAATATCGATGCAAAAATACTCAATAAAATTCTCATAAACTGAATCCAAGAACACATCAAAATGATCATCCACCATGATCAAGTAGACTTCATCCCAGGAATGCAGGGATGGTTCAATGTACAGAAATCCATCACCTCAATCCACTATATAAACACAAAGAAAACCACCATATGATCATTTTATTAGATACTGAAAAAGCATTTGACAAAATTCAACATCCCTTCATGTTAAAAGTCTTGCAAAGATCAGGAATTCAAGGCCCATACCTAAACACAGTAAAAGCAATATACAGCAAACCAATAACCAACATCAAACTAAATGGAGAGAAACTCAAAGCAATCCCATTAAAATCAGGGACAAGACAAGGCTGGCCACTCTCTATCTATTCAAAGTTCTAGCCTGAGCAATTAGACAACAAAGAGATAAAAGGGATACAAATTGGGAGGAAGTCAAGATATCACTATTTGCAGATGATATGATAGCATGCTGATACGATAGTATACTTAAGTGACCCCAAAAATTCTACCAGAGAGCTCCTACAGCTGATAAACAACTTCACCAAAGTGGTTGGATATAAAATTAATTCTAACAAATCAGTAGCCTTCCTCTACTCAAAGGATGAAAGGGTTGAGAAAGAAATTAGGGAAACAACACCCTTCACAATAGTCACAAAAAATATAAAATATCTTGGTGTGATTCTAACCAAGCAAGTGAAAGATCTGTATGACAAGAACTTCAAATCCCTGAAGAAAGAAATCTAAAAAGACTTCAGAAAATGGAAAAGATCTTCCATGTTCATGGATTGGATCAATATAGTAAACATGGCCATCTTACTGAAACAATCTACAGATTCAATGCAATCTCCATCAAAATTCCAACTCAATTCTTCACAGAGTTGGAAAGAGCAACAACATTCAAATTCATTTGGAATAACAAAAAACCTACCATAGCTGGAGTGTGGGTGGGTGCCCTCATACAGGCAAAGGGAAAGGGGGATGTGGGATGGGGGAGTTGGTGGAAGGGATAAAGGGAAGTAGGATATCATTAGAGAAGTAAACAAATGGAATGATTAATAATAAAAAAAACTAAACTTATTTGTAGTTATATAAAACCTAAACTTATTTGTAGTTATATAAAACCAAACAAAAAATATATATTTTAACTAAGTCCAAAAAACCTATTAATATAACATGACAGATTTAGAAGTAGTTGTGACTGCTAGGTTTGAATTCCTGAACCTAGCATGGGTATATCAAAACCATCATATGGCATGTGGAAGACAGCTTTCTTACTTCTACTTCAATTACATCACTCTGTATATATGTTATGCTATGATATCAGTTGCTCCTGGCACCAACATACCATTCATATGTGAAGTTTGCCTGCTATTTTCATTATCCCAGAAATCAACAAATGAAGATTTATTTTTTTAAAAGATAAACTTTTGTTTCATTGAAAATACACAAAAGAAATATACAGAAAGCTACAACTTTATAGAGATTCTTTCTTAAAAAATTAAAATAACCCCATTCATGAGATTATCTCATTGTATTATTCAAAAGTCATAATACAAATCACTTTATCTGAACTGTACAATTGAATGGGTCTTTCTATATTTACAGTTGCACAATTACAATTCCAGAATATTTTTATCACCCACAAGAGAAAAACCATACCAAAGCTAAGGGAGTAGCTCAGTAGCAAATAGTATGCAAGGGGCCCTGGACTCTATTTCCAGCACCAGAAAGAAACCATACCCTCATTATTAAGCAGCCACTCCCCATTCCCTATATCCTCCCTTAATCTACTTTCTGCCTTCTGCAACTGGTTTCTTTCATTTCAGAATGCTTTTAAAGTTCATGAAAGTTGAAGCATATCAATATTTCCCTTTTTATTGCTAATATTTCACTGTATGGTATATATTCTATGAATATATTCACTATATGAAGACATTTGGGTTGGTTTTTGTTTTCAACAAAGGGTTTCTCTGTATTGCCCCAGCTGTCCTGAAACTTACTCTGTAGACTCAGAGACCTACTTGCTTCCCAAGTGCTGGGATTAAAGGTGTGTATCACTATGCCATGCCCTGTGCTAACATTTTTATTAGTTAAAAAAGAAAAATCACTGAAATCTGAGTGTTCACCAACAGAAGATTGGATAAATTAAACGAAACATTGATATATGTGCATATAACTTTAGTAGAAAGGTCAAAATATGTTTTGGAGTGATAAGTGAACCTTCTAGACTACTACTAAAAATTTTCTGTATAATAACCTGATTGGTGACTATACAGGTAAATTACTAGTTAAAAAGTAAAATTTTATAGTAGATTAGATGCCATTCTAAAGATCTAAACTTTCTTGTCTACAGCAGTCTAATAAGTTACTGATTTTACAAGTATGGCCTGGGGGTTCCCTGGTATCTATGAGATTTCTCTATTACCCAGAGATAAGTTTTTTCTTAGATATTACTTGTCACAAAATTTTATACCCAGTTGTCTTTCAGAGATGCAAAAATTATAAACCACCAGTGTCCTTGAGAATTCTTATTTTGAGAAAGTCTTTTTTCATAAAAACATTTACACTGATAGGAAATGAGTTTTTTTGTTTGTTTTTTTTGTTGTTTGGTTTTTTGAGACAGGGTTTCTCTGTATAGCCCTGGCTGTCCTGGAACTCACTCTGTAGACCAGGCTGGCCTCGAACTCAGAAATCCGCCTGCCTCTGCCTCCCAAGTGCTGGGATTAAAGGCGTGCACCACCATGGCCTGGCGGGAATGAGTTATTCTTAACTAATTTTTATTATTTATATGCGTGTACTCGTGGATACCTATGGAGGCCAGAGGGTGATTGATCCGATAGAACAGGAGTTATACCTGGTTGTGAGACACCCAATACAAATATTTGAAAATTGTTAGGCTAAGAAATATAAGCCTTCTAGTACTTGAGAGGTAGAGGCAGTTGGATCTCTGTGAGTTCAAAACCAACCTAGACTACAGAGAGTTCCAGGACAGCAGAGTTACACAGAGAAACCCTGTCTCAAAAAAAAAAAACAAAAACAAAAAACAAAAAAATAAAAGAAAGAAAAAGAAGTAAATAAACCCCAATAAGCTTGTTTGGTTAGTTCCCTTTAAAAAATAATCAAGTGGGGTATCACTATTTTCTCTGAAATCATGTTGGACAAAAAACACTGCCTGTGCGCCACCACCGCCTGGCTAAAAGAACTATTATAATACTATCCAATCCCCTGCTACATTTCTACTTCAGTATATCTACCATGCTATGCTCAGAATCTTTGTGTATGCAAATGAGTGCATGCATAGGCCAGAGGACAATCGAGTGTAGTTCAATAGGTATTACCCACCTTAGTTTTTGAGACAAGGTCTCTCATCTGCCTGAAACTGTCCAAATAGGAAGAGTTGGGCTGGCCAATGAGCCCTAAGGATCCATCTATTTCTAGTTCCTCATTGCTGAAATTAACGGGTGCATGCTGTACCTGGCTTTAAGTGAGTTCTGGGGATTTAGCTCAGGTCTTCATGCTTTAATGATTGTCCTATCTGCCCATTCCCCTCAGAATTATCTTTAAAAAAAAAAAAAACAGAAACCACTGTCTTTCACTTAAAGGCCCTTCACACTCAAACTTAAATGCTCTAACATATTATCTTGTAATCAAGCCTTAAACTAAGTCATCTCCCATAACTCCTCCTGGCTGACTCTCTCCAGTGTTCCTTCTATGCTATACTAGTTTTTTCCTCTAAAAACACTCTTTCTGCCATTGTACCGTTTCAAGTAATGGCTCTCAATTTCTGTTTGGTGCACACTTTTCCACATTATTAGCCATTACAACAGGGAGAAGGTCCTACTGAAATTTTATAGGTAGAAACCAGAGATGATTAGTAAGTATACAGCATGCCTCGAGAAGTGTCTGATCAAGTATTTGGTCAGAAACATCAAGGTTAAAAAATACCATCTGGGCCGGGCAGTGGTGGCGCACGCCTTTAATCCTAGCACTTGGGAGGCAGAGGCAGGTGGATCTCTGAGTTCGAGAGTTCGAGGCTAGCCTGGTCTACAGAGTGAGTTCCAGGACAGCCAGGGCTACACACATAGAAACCCTGTCTCGAAAAAACCAAAAAAGAAAAAAGGAAGGAAGGAAGGAAGGAAGGGAGGGAGGGAGGGAGGGAGGGAGGGAGGGAGAGAGAGAGAAAGAAAGAAAGAAAGAAAGAAAGAAAGAAAGAAAGAAAGAAGGAAAGAAAAAAAGAAAGACAGACCGACCATCTGAAGGTCCCTACTCTAATTCAGGCGATGTCAAAATGACATCTTTGAAGATTTGCCAAGCCTCATTTTAAAAAATCCAAACTGAGCAATCTTTCTTATCACTACATTTTTCACACTTTTTATGGTTGTTTTTTGGTGCTGAGAATTGATCTCAAGAGCCTCATGCTTAGTAAATACCAAGCACACTATCACTTAGCTACACCCCCAGCTCCTTGCACCAGATTCAACTCTTATGGAAGTGTCTGGCCCAACATCCTAGAGTCTTTAAGGTAGACGTTAATAACCATCTTTGTATCTCTCTATGCCTATAATGGTGTTAAATGAATGAATTTAAGTCAATCATCACAGCAAGGCAGTAATCAGAGTTTAAGTTTGAATTTTTTTTTTTTTTTTTTTTTTACAATTTCACCAAGATCAAATACTTGCTTACCACTTACCAGTTACAACTATAATCTAAGCCTTTGAGATTGTTGAGGGTATGGTAGGTGGAAAAGAAGACATCCCTATTAACCTGTTACAATACCTAATATACAGAGGAAGAGGTGGAGAGACAGGGATTATGAAAGGCTGGAGTACTTACTTACTATTACCAACTACTGACCAATTAGCTCAGAGAATGAGAAAGAACCTTGCAAACACAGACTATGTCAAAAATTTTGTTTCTCATGGAATTGGCACAGTAAGCATTTTGAGAAGTATTTGGGGGACAGTAGGAAGAAATAAGGGCATTAAAACAAGCCCCAGCTTACATTTATATGACTAATTTCAATGCATAGTAGAAAGGGGAAGCTCTCACAAAAAATAAATTCAGGGGAAGATTCTTTAGTCTTCATTCAGCTACACAACCACAATCACTTTCCCCAGTCATGCCTGATGGATCCTGACTGTAATCCTAGCACTCTTGAGATTGAAGCAAGAAGATCACAAGTTACTGGCTCTAAGGAGGAAAAAACCCAAACAGGCATGGTAGTGCAGGCCTGTATTCTCTAGCAGCACTTGGGAAGCTGAGGCAGGAGTGTCAGGAGTTTGAGACCAGAAACATGAAAGCCTGCCTCAAAAAGTCAACAACAAAAAGAAAACAAATTAAAAAATACCTCATCCTCAAATGTACTTCCTTATCCTCTTTCAAATAATTCAAATCTCTCAAAGCTAAACAACAGTGTTTCTCCACTCTCAGAACGGAGGAATTTATAAAATTCCTGATTACCTTCCACTCTCAGAACGGAGGAATTTATAAAATTCCTGATTATCTTCAACTGTCAAATAGAAGCCACGGGCTGGGAATATAGCTCAGCTGGTGTAGTACCTATCTGGTATTAGTACAACCCTGGTTTAATACTCAGCACTGCATAAACCCTGCATGTCAATACACTCCTGTAATCCTGGCATTCAAGAGGAGGTAGGAGGTTTAAGGTCATATTCACCTACACAGTGAGTTACAGCCTAGCCTAGTATATGTAAAACTATGTCTCAAAAACCAAACTACTACTACAAAAAAAAATAGAATCCATCTTCTAAAAAGCTTTCCCCATCAAATATTAAATTACAACTTAACTGTCTTGAAAGAGAACTTTGATATTTTAAAGTTTTATACCAAATGACGTTTCACTGTACTTGAAAATACAGTTTTCCAATTTAGCTTATTATCACTGGCCTCCTTTAAAATTGTACTGGCTCAAAGATTCTAATGAAGTAAATATGGTGACTAATTTTAAATTCATTTTAATATAGGGTGGGACAATTCTGTTTTTTTAACCTTGTATTCCTATTACCTGGTACAGTTCCTAATATACAGTACAACCCAGTACATAACAGGTATTTACTATATAACTGAACTTTAAGCACAAAGCAGAATATTCAAGATAGAACTACACTGTAATAGACCAATGAAGTAGGATATGCTAGAATTAATGGAGTAATTCTCTTGGGGTAATTCCCTGGGAACTTTTTAGTAGCATACTCTAGACCTCCACTGCAGACTAACTGAACTAAACTTGGAATGAGCAGAGGAATTTTTGGACAAGCCCTCCAGGTCTAGGAACTAAGCCAGGTCAGGCAAAACTAAAAACTAGGGTGACAAACTAAATCCAACCTCTTGGTTTGTTTTTTGTTCAATCTAAATCAAGAATGACTTAACACAGAAATATTTGCAATCAACTTGAGAGAACACTAGCTTTAAATTCCAATACTATATTATACCCCAAACCAAGTTTTGATTTTTCTCATTAAACCTATATTATACTTAATGTGTCTAATTACATTTTTATCTCAACATACAATTCAATCTCCTCAATTTTGCCTCTTGGCCCACAAAGTCCAAACTATTATTATCTGGCCTCTTACAGAAAAGGTTTGCCTAATCTTTCCTTTGACCTGAATTATAAAGACAAGCAACCCAATCCTTTTGCACTATTGTGCTCAGAAACAAACCACTCTGTTAAGATCTAAAACATCAACTGTCATGTTCTCTGGTGTCAAAGATATTAATAATCAGATTCAGAAGCTCATATAATTCAGAGTAAACAAGAAAAAGAGACCTGTAACCAACTAACAAAATTTGTTGACTTTCAAAATACACCAGTCAGCAAAACACAAGGCACTAAGACAGGAATGTGAATGTTTCCCTTCTCTGCCTTTTTTCCTGTCTTCTCCTTCCATATTCAGAATGTACAGGTTGAGATTTAACATCCAAGACTAACAGCTCAAAATCATCTGAAGAAAACAATTCCTTTGATATGCTTGGTTAACACAGTACATGTTCAGAGTTCACATAAATGATAAGTTAGGGGGAAAAAGTATACAGTGTCATAAAATAATGCATCTGTATGGAGGTTTAGTCAAATCCATTCCAGTAGAGATGGTGGGAGAAGTGGTCCAACCTCGCCATAAGTGGGGTTTGGTAGAGGGAGCAGGGCTTCAAATGGACCTAGCTTGAAGGTTTTCTCTGTGCCTACTCTTTCTTAAGCATTTTACTGGCCCAGTGATCCTGGCTATCCTTAACTTCATTGCCACAGTTTCTTGAGTGGTGTAAGTAATGACCAAAGTAATGATAATTATCATTTATCCCACAATCTTAAGTCACTGATACTTTGATATGAAATAAAAATTAAGACACTTTCAAAGGCAGCTTGGTCTTCATGTGGGTCCAATAACTGAAGCAGAGGCTATCCCTGAATCTGTTGTCTGCCTGTGGATCCTGTTTCCCTAGCTGGACCAACTTGCCTGGCCTCAGAGAGAGAGGCTGCACCTGGAGAAACCTGGTGTGCAGGGAGTGGGGGATACCCAAGGAGGGCTCTCCACCTCAGAGAAAGAGAGAGGAGGTTGGGGGGGGGGAGATCTGTGTGAAAGGGTATTGGGAGGAGCCGATATTGTGATTTAAAGTGAATAAATAAATTAAGGAATTTTCAAGCCAACAAAAATACTGACCTCTAGAAGACAAGCTAAATTATAAAATATAGAAAATGAATGTAGGAGGACAACTACTTGGAAAACGGATGAGAAAGGAGACAGAGTCAAGAACAGATAATAAGGAAGTATAATGATCAAAGTACACAATAAACACTTAAAAATAATGAAATTCATTCTGTACAATAACATACACTACTTTTTAAAAACTAGAGTATTAATCTCTGCCTCTGCCTCCCAGGTGCTGGGACTAAAGGCTTGCAACACCATGCCTAACTGAAGTTTTCCTTTTGTTTTGTTCAAGGGTTAGCTAACTCTATAAGTAAACATGCAATTTTTTAAAAAACTCTTTTAGAATATCAGCCCTATGATACTTAGTTTTACAATTAATCAAAAGAAAATAAACTGAACTAAAACCAACCTGAGCAAGTCTGTGAGATCCTGTCTCAAAATAAAAAGTAAATAAAAGATGGAAGAATGGCAATGAGAATATACACAGGTTAGTGGCAAAAAGAACACTTGCTAAAGCATGTTGAAGGTCCTAGTTTCAATCCCTGGCACTGCAAACAAATCAAATAGGACCCCAATTTTACCATTCAGGGAAATCAATAATGTTGTAGGTGTTCCAGGCCAGCCAAGGTTACACACATGGTAAGAGCCTGTCTTGAAAAAAAAAATTCATTTACACTATCCTTGATATATCCTTGAGAAAATAAATTCAGACTACATTATTAAAAAAAAAAAAAAACTGGGCCGGGCAGTGGTGGCGCACGCCTTTAATCCCAGCACTTGGGAGGCAGAGGCAGGTGGATTTCTGAATTCGAGGTTAGCCTGGTCTACAGAGTGAGTTCCAGGACAGCCTGGGCTACACAGAGAAACCCTGTCTCAACAACAACAAAAAAAACCTGAAAATAGGACAATCCCATTGGTTTATACCTTAACAAGTCTACTACTTATATCTACCTAAATCAGTTTCTATGAGACACATAAAAACGATACCAATTAGAACCTAGGAGGGACTTTAGAGAGAACTAATCCTGTGCCTCTCCTTTTACACAATAGTAGTTGCTAGACCAATGCCTGGGACACAGCAAATAATTATCTATGATAGATAAAAAGAGTTAATGTGTTAAAAGATATTAAAAACATTATCTCTGGAGCCAGAAACCTTAATTCTTGAAAAAGTTCTCAAAACTAATGAATGTGTGAAATAATATATTTGAGTCATGTCTGTGCAATCACTTTCTCATATACCTAATCAATCTAGGTGCTGAACTTCTCCCTATGTTTGGGTTACAGTCAGAACTTTTTGATTGACAAAATTAGGTTCAAGTGTATTGCTAACAAAACACAAAATGCACAGGACTGCAAATTCTCCCTTTTTCCTAAAATGAACAGCGAAATAACTCTCCTGTCCTGGGTTACCAAGACAGAACTCTAATCATTTTTCTTTAAATGGTCGGGGCTGGAGAGATGGCTCAGCGGTTAAGAGCACTGACTGCTCTTCCAGAGGTCCTGAGTTCAATTCCCAGCAACCACATGGTGGCTCACAACCATCCGTAATGAGATTGGATGCCCTCTTCTGGTATGTCTGAAGACAGCTACAGTGTACTCATCAATAAAATAAATATTTTTTAAAAAATCTTTAAATGGTCAGTTCCTGCTCCAAACTGTACTTGTACTCTATAGAATAAGACCAAGACAAACATACTTTGAAAATGTTCCACAAAAGATTCTGACACACAGTTAAAGCACAGAATTAACTGTTAGGCAATCACCCAGAATAAAATTGGAAACTTCTCAGTGTGGCATGGCAGGTCTATACTCTCATGTACTTAGGAGGATGAGGTCAATAGCTTCATAGGGGACTAGTCTGAAAACACCAAACAACCAAAAGTCATTTGCTGAATATACATATATATGTACCTATGATGGGTACAGGACTTAGCATAGGTATGCTTGAAAAATAAATTTTAATCATTTCTCAGCCTTTTGGCAAAGATCAAGTATAATTTCAGGGAAATATCTCATTTTTACAATAATACTTTCCCACATTTTCCCCTAAAAATATACTAGTCATTTTAGCACCAATAACCTGTCAGAAAATTTCAGTCATTTTTCTACATAAGAAAATTCAGAGCCAGATGATGTACCAGCAAATATACTTGCAATCCCAGCACTTGGAAGGTGGGAGCCGAAGAATCAGTTTAAAGTCATACACTATACAGCCAGTTTGTATCCAGCCTAAGTTTGTGAGCTCCTGTCTCAAAACACAGAAACATAAATAATATAAAAGAACTTTAAAGATCACTAAAATTCCATTTTCTAAAATTCACTAAAGATATTTGAGGATTCTTATGTCTCATTGAGAATAATTATAGAGATAGAGATGTAACTTGGTGGTAGCATTTAACTGCCCTAGTGTTCATGAGACCCTAAGGAAACAGGGCACATAAACCCAACATCTGTTGTGGCTATTTTCATTTCATAATTATCAACCAACACTACCAAAATGGTAAAAAAAAAAAAGGGGGGGGGGCTGGAGAGATGGCTCAATGGTTAAGAGCACTGACTGCTCTTCCAAAGGTCCTGAGTTCAATTCCTAGCATCCACATGGTGGCTCACAACCATCTGTAATGGGATCTGATGCCCTCTTCTGGTATGTCTGAAGACAGCAACAATGTACTCATGCGTGAAATAAAATCTTAAAAAAAGAAAAAAAATGCTAAAAGGAAGCATTAGTCTTAAATTTTTTTATTGAAAGTAAAATTTTTAATTAAATGAAATTCAGAGTTCTCAAACTGAAATTACAATTTCACTATATGTTGAAATAATATGAATTCCCAGGAAATAAATATCTTTTCATTTCAGGAATGTAAAAGTTGTCTAGTATTATTTTAGTCATAAAGTCACTAACTAATAACCTATTACTCTGAACATGTTAGTAGAGGTATGAAGACACCTATTTGTTCTACTTTCCATGGCCAATCAAACTATTTTTCAGTTGTCAATTTTGATACTCTTAAAAGCAAAACTAATCTAAAGCTACTCTGTTATAGTCAACTAACTAAAGGTTCTAAATTTCTTCTAAAATTGTAGTCAGTATCATTTCACTAATATGGCACCTAAGCTAAAGTACCACTAAGTATGGCAGGCCCTCCACTGGTATAATAATAATAAAATAATACTACCACCTATATAATGTAATAAATAAGAATGTTCAAATGCTTAACAGAGTAATTAATACTAAATAAGTGCTACTTATGCTGAAAATGGAAAGCAGTTAGAAAAAATCTATCTTATTTATCTATAAAAGTTATATAATAATATGCAACAATAGCCACAGTTTTAACTCTGATACAGTATTAGAATCATACCCAGTACTCTTAAAATACAGCTTTTATTAAGTCCCATATCAGATAAACAAGAAAACCACTCCCAAGTGATTCTAATATCCAGAATTGAGTATGAATGTAGTAAATCCTTCCCAAACACTGTTAGAACATGTAAAAACACAAGACAGCAACCAAGAACATGGTTCTCAAAGATGCAGATCCTAAAACAATGAAATGGAAACTAGACTTGTTTCTTAATTTTTGAGAACCATTTCGAGATTCAGAAAACTTATCAGCAAGAAAAAAATATAATATGCAAACAAAATAACAGTTAAACAACCACAGACTATACTTCACAGGGGATCAAAGTCAAAGACTAATCTATATACACACACACACATATATATATACACACATACACAAACACACATGCCCGTGCGCGCGTGTGTTAAGTGTGTATATGTGTCTGTTAATTTTAAATTAGTGGTTGAGTGTGTTTCTGTCACTCACAGAGGGGTGTCAGATCCCCTGGAGCTGGAGTTACAGTTTGTGGGCTGCGTGATGTGGGTGCTAGGAATCCAACTTGGATTCTCTGCAAGAACACTATGTACTCACAACTACTAAGCCATTTCTCTAGCCCCAGACACCCCTGTATATTTCAAGTAATTTCCTCTCACCTGCTTTAAACAAAGATTGGTTCCAATGATAAAATTCTAGAAATATTAAAAACTTTAAAAAATTGATCCATTAAATAGGAAAAAAAATAAACGAATAGGTTTTCGTGTGTCCAACTAATCAATAACTAAATGACTGGCATATGAGAAGCTTCCATAAGTAGCTTTATTAATATTATGTCAAAAAATAATTTGAAGAGACACCACTAAATCGCTCTTCTAGAGATTATCAGAAAATGTATTTCAAGATGCTAGAAGACAAAAGAACCAAAGTAAATCCTACTGGATGAAGCATTCCACTGATAGGCAGAAAATGAAGGGATCCCCATGAAATGCGCCATAATTTAAGGATAAAATCTGTTTTTCAAAATTACTTTCAGGAAAAAAAAAAACCCTAAGATTCTTGTCCATGGTGTTCTGGTCCTTAATGCTTCCAGATAGTTCCTTAGATTCTACCAAGGTCAGCAAACTAAAGGAAGAAACAGCAGAACATTAAGGTAACAGCGTATTTTTGTTGGGGGAGGGGTAAGAAAATGCATGAAGGCATTCATTCATATAGCTTAAAAGACAAGAGTTTTTAGTAAGAGAAAGCAAAACATATTTTTTCTTTCTATTTTCACACTTGAAACATTAAATTTCAAATACTTCCGGCTTTCATTCTACCCAAACACTGCAACAATAAAGTATGAATGGTTAGAGTTGCAAGTATGACAAAGCAAGTAAGTTTAAACATTGCAAAAACAAATGTTACTATCTCTGTATATTTAATATCTAAATCTTCTAAGAATTGGAAGGCATTTTGCTGAAGCCAAAATGGCAGCCTGGTAATTCAGTAGACTAGAACAATCTAAAGAGTTTGTAGTCTCTATTTTTAATTAAGTTCAAGTGTACGACCTAATCATGGTTAACCAATCCTTATAATAAAGGAAGCTAATGAACTCCTTTATTACCGGCTGCAGAGTTCCCACGTAAGTACACCCAAAATAATTCTTCATAAGTCAAATTATACAAAGAGAGATAGAAGGGTGGTGGGTTTTAAGGTTAAAAAAATTACTTGAATGCCTCTCCTTCTAACAGAAACAAGAAAATATCACCAAAACCCACAATTCCTTCATTTACAATCAACGACCCTCTGCGGCAAGTACACACACCTGTAAACTGTGGCTGTGAAAATTCAATTAACGGTGTAACTAGAGAACTTCCAAAATAATAATTTAAGTACGTCATATCTAAAAATCTTATCATTCCAGTCTCTGGAGAAACCCAAACAGAAACAAAACCCCAGCTTCGCACCTGTTTAACTTAAATATTTCACAATGAATGAAAAACAAGCCATTCATCAAGCCTCAAGCCTCACATCACAAGCATCTGAAGGTTTTATTAGTCACAAGCTTGCACATACTAGTATTTTCTTTCTTCGTCTTCTTTTTTCTTGTTCTTCAGGAACAGCTAAAAATACAGAGGTGGTAGGTCTAACTCTCGCTTGGAAGCGATTTCGGCATCAAAACATCCTTCCGGGCCTTTGGCCGTGAGTAGACGAAGCGGGGCGAGGGAGGTGTAGGGGAGCGATAACCAGCTCAGACTTCCCAGGGCACAGGGCCACCGAGCGACTGCAGGTTATCGCGGGAGGGCGTTGAGGAGGCAAACTAGTCCGCAGGCCAGATAGCCAGGCGTCGCCGAGGCCTAGCTCTCCCGCTCCAAATCACTCCACCTCAGTAATGGCGTTTGGTGTCAAGTGGAACAGGCTGAGGGCGTCCGCGGCCGGGTTAAGGGGCGCGCGAACCAACTGTCCCCGCCCCCACCCCCGGCGCGCCCGCGCGCTGTCGCGCGCTCCGAAGCGACCTCCCGCGAGGGTGGAGGGGCGGCACGCCGCGCCCGGAGTCTCCATCCTCCTCCTCTCCAGTCAGGACGGGAAGGGGGGGGAGGGGGAGGGCCAGAGCCGTCAGCCATTTTCCCTCCCAGTCCAAAACACACACGCACACACATCGACACACTCGCTCACAGACACACACACACACGCTCACGGGACCCCGGCCGCGCGCACAACGGAGGCTCGCGCGCGTTCGCGACGGCCCGGCCCCTGGGCGACAAGGGAAGCCCCCCACACCGCCAGGCAGCGGCCCCCAAGGGAGGGACCTCTTACGCACACACACCCCCTCGCGCCGTCCTCCCCACCCCTCCAGCCAGCTGTAGGCCCGGGAAAGGCGAGTGGCCCTGGCACCGCCGAGCTAACTACTCACCAAACACAACACAGGAGTCTTCTGCGTAGCAGGACACGCGGAGGCGGGAGGCAAAATGCAAAAGCTCGGTCCGGGATGAGGCCTAACCTGGGAGCATCCCAAGCCAGGGCCTGACGAGGGACAAAAATATGAGGAGAGGTTGCGGATGCCGGGCTCGCGGCGCTCTACGCGTACCGACAAGGGGCCGGGCCCCTCACCCTGGCCGCCCTAGGACAGCGGTGGCCAAGGCCGCCTCCTCCTCCCTCTCAGCCGGCGGCGGCCCTCTTCCCCCTTCTCCCCTCAGGCTGGGGCGCTCTGTGAGCTCAGTCAAGCTCCGGGCTGTACGTTTCTCCTGCGTCACCTCCTCCTGCTCCTCCTCCTGCAGCGGCAGTTTCACCTTCCCCTAGTCGCCGCCTCTGTCCCCCCACTCCCGGCCTGCTAGCTACGCTGCGGCTCCTCTCCTCACTCCCGTCACCAATCCCAAGCCCTGGGGCGGGAGAGGCAGCCGCCTCCCTTGAGGGAGAGGCGGCGGCGGCCGGCTCCCGCGAGGCCTGGGAGCGGGTGCAAGGCAGGGAGGGGGTTCGCTGAGACAGGGAGGAGGGCCCGAATGGGCCGTTTACCGAGAGGTTGCGGCTCCGCCACCGGCGGAGTCTAGTAGCTTCCGCAGCCTTGGGTACCACAGCCTCGTCAATATGGCGGATCCAGCAAATCAAAAAAGAAAAGACAAAAAGAAAAAGAAAGAAAACCGGCACGGCCAGTGGCGGTGTCGGCGGCGGCGGCGGCGGCGGCGGCGGCGGCAGCGGCGGCGGCAACAGCAACGGCAGCGGCAACAGCAACGGCAGCGGCAGCAGCGCAGACTCCCACCAGTCTCAGCGCCGCTTAAGACTGAGCTTCTCCGCCCCCGTCAGGGCCCTCCCCCTCTAAGCCCCGCCCCTTCCGCGCTCGGCCTGGCCCCTCCCCCTGCCCAGCCCCCCTCTAAGCCAGCTGCCCCCTCTCCCTGTCCATCTCGGGTTGGTGAGGGAACGAAAGGAAGAACGCTGTGGGCCACTAGGGGGCCCAGACAAGGCAGTGGACGCCTGGAACGCAGCGAACTGAGTGGGGGAGGGGAAGACAATGCTAGGGAAAGATTGTTCAGCCCTACTGTCGCTTCCGGACGGCCCCTCCAGGGGGTCATACGCTGGCCAGAGATTCTTACATACCCCTTAGCAAGGGGACCAGGCCGAGAGCTGACTTAGGACCCAGAACACTCCGAAGAGGAGGGTGGAGTGGGAGAAGGGAGAGATGTCGCATGCAGCCTGGGCAAAGGGATTAGTCTGTCGGGAATGGCCAGGATGTGGACAGGAGAGGGTTAAGCATGCAAGCTGCAGCCGTGTCTCCGAGTTTGTCTAGGGCTGCTTGTTTTTGTTCCATTGTGAACCGTGGCCCCACCATCGAGTGCCCGGATGGTGACGTCACCGGCCTCCCCCTTTTCCGGGATGGTTGGGGGGGGACGGAAAGACGAAATTCCTGGGTCCCAGTGCTAGGCGTTTGCACCCGCGTTGCTTGAGGGTCTTGACTGCGCACCTGATCCGTGTCCCGTGACACGAGGACAGGATAGGCCACTGAGCAGTGGTGCCAGGTCTTGAGGGTTTGGCCACCTGCACCATGCCGATAGGGGGAAGGTGCGGCTTGAACTCCAGAGCATGGGGGCCTTCCCACTCCACTTTGAGGGAGGCGCTTTAAGCAGCTCATTCACACGATCCTGCAGCATCAGTACCTAAAAGCATTTCGTCAGTCTTAAAGGCATAGTGACTGGGAAACTGAGGACATTTTGGACACAGGAATCCTTACAACAGTAAAGACAAAACGTAATTACACACCGTCATAAACACCTTAGCTACTCAGTAATACTAAATATAGCAAAATGACTTTCTCTTGGCATATCATCAGCACCACTCAGTATGAGAGCCTGGGAGGGACTTAGGAACCCATCCACTACGTCAGGGACTATTTTTTTCATATTGAGAATCCAAAGTACAGGCTGCAGAGGAAAAATTTATCAGAGCAATCTCAAACGTTGGTAGGTTTGGAACAATTCTATAATTTACCTAAAATTCACAAATGAAGAGGAAATAAATACAATTACTGATTGATCACATTTCATTTTGACTTAAAAATGCCTGTTGGCAGCAAACCTCATTTAAAATCATTATAGAATACTATTAAGTCCATTATATTTGGTATAGGACAGTTGAACTTACACTATAAACATAGTCATTTCTAATAAGGGAATGTTAAATGGAATCCCGAAGAATTTAGGTGACAACATGTTACTGATGTCATTTTTAAAAAACCATTTCTCTATGCTGCACAAGACTGTTTTCACCACAAAACTAATAGCTTACCCTAAACATATTATTTATAGTCCTTATTATAACTCTTAACACATGCAATCTTGTTTATATAATTACTTCCGTGCATGCTTTTCCTTGCTTATGGAGCCTCCAGAGAGAGCCTACTACCCATGTAACACTCTAAATTTGCTAAGTACATGGTATGGTGGGTTTTATTTAATCCTCAGAACCCTCTGAAACATATGGGTAGGTATTTCTAGGCTTGATTTTAGATGGAAAAACAAAACGGGTAAATCATTTGTTTAAGATCAACAAGATTGGTAAGAAAATGTAGGTCTTTTAGCTACATCTAAAGTGCATCCTTAACAAAAATGTCCACAGTAGCCAATTCTATTCAGCATTATACTTGAGGTTCTAGCCAGAGAAGGCAAAGAAATGAAAGATACCCAGATAAGAAAGGAACAATTAAAACTTCCTTTGCAAATAACAATCTTACATAGGGAAAACCCTAGGTAATCCATTATTTTAAAAAACTATAAAGTACATGATTTTTTACAAGACTGAGGCTAGAGGTTTGTCTACCTCCATTCATCCTCTCAAAAAAGAAGCTATCACATTAAACCCTATAAATATCATTACTATGTGTCAATTTAAAATAACAATTCAACCCTTTTCAGGGAAGCTGCAGAATGTTTTGTTTTATTTTTTAAAAAGTCTTTGTAAATCATTTATCTAATAAGAAATTCACATCAACAGTATTAACTTCAACTCAACAGCAAAACAAATAAAACCCTTCAATATAGAAATAAGCAAAAAGGTCTAGAGAGACTTCTAGGACAGTCAGGACTACGCAGAAAAACTCTGCCCAAAACACCAAAAAAAAAAAAAAAAATGCAAAGGGGCTGGTGAGATGGCTCAGTGGGTAAAGGTGCTTGCTATCAAACCTGACAACCTGAGTTTGATCCTTGGAACCCACATGGTGGAAGAAGTAAATTGGCTCCTTCAGGTTGTTCTCTGATCCCTTGTAATGCCTGTACACACACACACACACACACACACACACAATTTTAAAAATCTAAAAACTAAGCAAAGGAAACTGGGTAGAAGGTAGTTATAGTTGCCTGTAATCTCAGCACTCTGGAGGAAGAGGCAGAGGCAGGACAATGTTCAGTTTGAGTCCAGCCTAGGTTATATAGTCAAATTCTATCTCAAAAAGGAAAATTAACTTTTTTTTTTGGTTTTTCGAGACAGGGTTTCTCTGTGTAGTCCTGGCTGTCCTGGAACTCACTCTGTAGACCAGGCTGGCCTTGAACTCAGAAATCCACCTGCCTCTGCCTCCCAAGTGCTGGGATTAAAGGCGTGCGCCACCACCGCCCGGCAGAAAATTAAAATTTAAAAATGAAAATAGGCAAAGAATTTGAACACACATTAATCAAATATGTGAATGGCCAATAAATACATGAAAAAAATACCTAACAGGGCCATTCATTAGAGAAATGCAAATCAAAATCATGTGACATAACATTTGATAGTCATTAGAAAGACTTACAGAAGAAGCAAGTGAGGGAGCAAGGAGATACTGAGTGCCAAGATGCAGAGGAATTGAAATTCTATCTTGCTGGTGGAAAAGTAAAATGGTGCAGCTGCTATTGAAAGCCATAGAGCTGATCTTCAAAAACCCAAACATAACATTACTAATTCTACTCCTAGATAAAGCCTAAAGAACTGAAAGCAGGGACCCAAACAATTGCTTGTATACCAAAGTGCATAGTAACAATAGCCAAATGTGGGAACCACCCAAATGTTGAGTAGATAAGTGGATAAACAAAATGTGGGAGACATAGACAATGAATGGCCTTAAAAAGGAATGAGTCTCTGACAGACACTAGAACATACATGCACCTTGGAAACATACTGAGGAAAATAAGCAGGACGCAAAAGTTCTCATGTGGTTTTAGTTCCATGTGATACCAAGAGTAGACAAAGTAGGATAAAGGCTGCTGGAGCAGGAGGGGTAAGAAGGATGGGAGCTTCAGTTTTAGGGACAGAGGATTTTTATGGAGATGGCAAAAATAGTACAATACTGTTAATGTACTTAATGCCATAGAACAGCACACTTAAGGTAATCATAATGGTAAATTTTAGTTATGTTTTACTATGTATTTTCAAGGATGAAAGGCTAGGGGTGTACCTCAGTAATGCTTAGCACAAGTGAGGCTCTGGAGTCAATCCTCAGAGCTCTCCCACCCCCATTCAAAGAGGAAAAACTTCCAATCAAATATTGGTAATTTCCTATAGGGATCTACATACTATACTCTTAGCAGCAAGTCTAGTTTTAAGTCTTAGTTGTACAGCTACTTCCCAGGAAGAAGTGTACACTTGGCTTCCAGGCTGGGTATGGCTACAGGACTGCCCCTTGTGACATCTTCCATTCAGTTCATGAGACAGGATAAGAAATAAGTTCAATGCCATTGGACAACTGAAATGAAAACTCACTATAGTCCAGCCCTTTCTTCTCACTTCCTTTATCTTGGTTTCTCTTTTCTAACACTTGTCCTTTCAGGTTGAAGACTAAATTTTTTTTTAACTTCCTGGTTCTTTGCCATCAGGACAGAATTTTATTACATTCTATTTCCTCATAAAATTTCCCATTGTACTCTATCCCCTCCCCACTCAACCCAAAAAATATTTGCTAAGTATATTTATTGCTTAGTAGCATACATCCTGAAATGTAGGCTTTCTTGAGGACAAATTTCAAAGAAGTTCTATAGGCAAGGGGTTAAATGTTTCTCCCTATAAAAAAAATCTTCCATTAGAAATGATCTGTCCATCTTGCTCTGATGGTGCCTCTCTAAAACTAACCTATTTGTAGTTGGACTTGGATATAAAGTCCAGCAAGAACTCCAAGAGTAACCCTGGTATTGGATGATCTCTGTATCTCAGGGATATACACACAAAGGAGACATGTCCTATACTTGTCTACTTGACAGTTAAAGAAAATGCTTTAATCTTGGTATCTACACCAGCAGTCACCAATGAGTATCAGGCATTACAAGGAAAACATCAAGGATAAACTAGCTTAATGTGAGTCACCATCCTCTGCACCTGTGCTGTTATGCCCGATCCTGCATCTCTATGCATTTCCCTGAGAAGACTGCTCAAGGAGAAACCCAAACTTAGGTGATAAGCTGCCAAGTGTGTCTCCTTATTCCTGTTTTGATCCGTGTTCCTGTTTTGATCTTTGTTCCTGTTTTTATTCCTGTTCCTGTTTGTGTTCCTGTTTTGTGGGGAGTATAAAAGGGGTCTACACAGTTGAAAATATAGCATTTGGTTCTTTACCAGATGACTCTCTGTCTTTCTTTCTCTCGCCCTCAGCCCTCCGCCAATCCAAGGAACTCAGTTAGCTATGCTGTCGTAGCTGACAAGTGGAGGTTCCCACCGAGATCGGAAAGAAGAGGAAGATTGCTGTCGGGCCGTCTCCGGGGTGCACATTAAGACAGGAGACGTATTGGGCACGGACCGAAAGTAAATTTTCGGTAAGTAAACGCCATGGGTTTGGCACACAGTAAGGAGTTGCTAGCTAAGCAACTATCTACTCTCCTGGCTCAGCGGGGAACTGCTGTTAAAGCTAGGGTTATTGAAGAATTTATGAAAGAAGTACAAAAATTCTCTCCATGGTTTGTGGCAAATGGCACTTTTAAGCTGGAAGACTGGGAAAAGGTAATAGGTGATTTTTGTGCTGCTGCTGATCGCCATGGTCCTTTAGTCTTTAAGAAATCAGTTTGGGGCGTTTTGAAACTGGCTAGGGATGCCCTTGTTAGGGAAAGCGAATTGGTTGAGGAACAAATTGAGGAGGCTAAGAAAACTCTTGGAGAAGTTTAGGAGGAATTGGCTAGGGAGTCCCTATGTGGATCTTCTTCCTCCTCTTCATCTACATCGGGGGATTCTTCTGAGGAGAAGGAGGAGGAACTTTTGGAGGCCGATGGAGGAAAGGAAGTGGGCTCGAGGAGAAAAGAGAGGGAGAGGCTGCAATCCCAGGAAAAACAAGGTAAACAGACCAAGATGTTAAGATTCAAATCCTTAAGAGGTTGCACATCTCCTGCGGAGCCCTGCTCCCCTTCGGCTCCACCTGCGTATGAGGATTCTTGGGAGGAATGGTGGCAAGGTGAGATGGAACTGAAGGCCGAGGAGGCCCCTGTTACTAAAGGGATGATTTTTCAGAAACAAAGAAGGGAGTGTCCTCGTGCCTATCCTGTTGTTGAGGTGCCTAATCCTGCTAATCCTGGGCAATTTATTCGGCAGCACCAACCCTTGACATTTAAGGAATTAAAGCAACTGAAGGAGGCTGTAGCATCTTATGGCCCTTTGGCCCCCTTTACCAAGGCTTTGATAGATTCTTATACTGCTATGAATTTAACTCCTAGTGATTGGCAACAGTTGTGTCGTGCCGTTCTTTCAGGGGGGAATTATTTGCTCTGGAGGAGTGAATATCAGGAGCAATGTATTAGAACTGCACGACTCAATGCCCAAGCTGGCAACCCCCAGGTAAACCTAGAAATGTTAACCGGTACTGGGGCCTATGAAGCTCTGCATAACCAAATTCAATACAATCCTGGAGTGTATGCTCAGGTTGCCACTGCAGCTGTGAGAGCATGGGGCAGTCTTCCCAATTTAGCTGCAGGGGAACAATTAACCAAAGTCCTTCAAGGACCTTCCGAGCCTTATTCAGATTTTGTGGCTCCACTGATGGCATTAGCTGGAAAAATTTTGGGGGATGTGGATTCTGCTATGCCAGTGATTAAACAATTGGCTTTTGAAAATGCCAATAAATACTGCCAAGAAGCTATAAGGCCCCTTAAGTCCAAAAGTCTTAATGAATATTTGAAAATTTGCAAAGAGATCGATGGGAATTTTGTGCAGGCCCAGGTGCTGGCTGCTGCCTTAAATAAAGGATTAAGGAGATCTCCTTCAGACAAAAAATGCTTCAGTTGTGGGCAAGCCAGACATTTTAAAAGAGAATGTCCTAGTATGATATATTATTAGCCGCCCAAGGGAAGAAAGAACTATTGATGGCTTATGCCAAGTTACAGGGAGATCTGAAGAAAGCTGGGTTGGTTATTGCCCCTGAGAAGGTTCAAATAGGATATCCTTATCAATATTTAGGTTATAAAATTTTAAAAGAAGGGGTTCGTCCTCAGAAGGTTCAAATTAGGGTAGATCAATTAAAAACATTGAATGATTATCAAAAACTATTAGGAAATTTAAATTGGGTGCGACCTTCAGTTGGAGTGTCTTCAGGGGAACTTAAGCCTTTGTTTGAATATTTTGCAAGGGGATGCCGACCCTACCTCTGAGAGGGTCCTTAGTAAGGAAGCCAGAGCTGCTTTACCAACCTTTCAAGAAGCCTTATCCTCTACTATGTTACAACGTATAGATTATCATCAAGATTTGTGGCTGCTGGTTTTCCCATCTCAATTTGCTCCCACTGCATTATTATGGCAGGGGGCCCCTCTTTATTGGATTCATTCACCAGCTTCTCCTCTCAGGATTGTTTCAGGTTATCCTACCTTGATTTTACAATTACTGTTGAAGGCAGAGGGGGTATCCAAACAGTATTTTGGCCTTAGAATTAGAAAAATTATTCTTCCCTATACCAAGGAGCAATTAAGTTATCTAATTAGTGATGATGAAGGCTGGGGAATGTTTGCTTGCTATACCTCGGCACAGTTTGATAATCATTATCCTCTGGATAAAAGGGTCCAATTTTTTAAAATGCACCCTGTTTGTTTTCCTAAGATAGTATGTAGGGACCCAATTCCTAATGCCAGAGTAGTTTTCACTGATGGATCTTCTTCGGGAATGGCTGTGGTCGTTTCTGATAAAATAGTAGAAAAGGTTTTTATTTCCAGGGCCTCTGCTCAACAGATAGAATTAGAAGCCCTTTGTTTAGCTTTGAATTTGTTTACTGAACCCTTAAATATCTTTACTGATAGTATTTATGTGGCGAATATCATAAAAAATTTAGAAACTGCTCCTTTTATCGATCCCCATTCTACTGTAGCCTTTGTTTTGAATAAAGCACAGAGGCTTTTATGGCAGAGGAATAATCCCATGTATGTTGGACATATATGAAGTCATACAGGCCTCCCAGGTCCCCTTAGTGAGGGGAATTCCTTGGCAGATCAGCACATGAGATGCATGCTTGTTGCTGAAGATTCTTCCCTTTCTGCTGTATCTCATGCTCAGCAATTGCACGACAAATTTCATCTTAATGCCCAGAGCCTAAAGTTTCATACTGGCTGTTCCAGAGAGCAGGCTCTGAGGATTAGTTCCTCGTGTTCAGCATGTGCCCCATTTATTCATGTTCCAAACTTGGGTGCTAATCCTCGTGGTCTCATGCCCAATGATGTTTGGCAAATGGATGTTACCCATGTAAATAGTTTTGGTAAGTTATCCTTTGTTCATGTGTCGGTAGATACCTTTAGTGGCCTGATCTTTGCTTCGGCTCATAGTGGAGAAAAGGCTAAGGATGTTAAGGTGCACTGTTTAGTGGCCTTTGCCTATGCAGGAGTTCCTAGAACTATTAAGACAGACAATGGCCCAGCATATATTAGTTCCTCAGTTCAGACATTTTTTAAAGATTATGAGATTAGCCATAAAACTGGAATTCCATATAATCTCCAGGGACAAGCTATAGTAGAGTGCTGTCATAGCACTATAAAAAATTACTTAGAAAAAATAAAAAGGAATGAATATGGCATCGTACCACATAATAAATTATCTATTATACTTTATATTTTAAATTTTCTTTTGGTGGATGGTGATGGCAGATCTGCAGCCGAGCACCATTGGAGACCAAATAAGGCTGTAAAGGAAGCGTTGGTTCGGTGGAAAGATTTAACATCTGGGGTTTGGAAGGGCCCTGATCCAGTGTTATTAAGGATTAGAGGATCAGTCTGTGTCTTTCCAAAAAATGCAGATGGGCCTCTTTGGATTCCCGAGCGTTGTGTTCGCCCTGTGGATGAGCCCGGTAAAGGGAATGGAACAATGGAGCCTGGTCCAAAATCCACCGATATTGATAAGTGTGAGCCTTGATGCCACCATGCCTGTCTTGATATGACCCCTTTCCTTTTGTTTTGTTTAATCAGACCAGTGAGGGGGGCAACTAAATTGTTCTGCTGAGTCTTGTTTTTTGGCAAATTGTTGGAGTGGACTTATGGTGATACCAGTGGAATCTGACGAGGCTGAAGTTATCGTCTAGAAGCGACAGAAAAGAGATTTTGGAATTACTGCCAGGATCATTGCCACCATTGCCATTGCTGCAGGGACCGCCGTGGGCACAGGCATCGCCTTATCCAGCAGCATACAAACTGCCCAGACATTGAATGAACTTTTGGGGAGGGTACAGATACATTGGTTTCTCAGAGTGATATTCAGTCTCATTTTCATATTGCTGTTTTAGATTCAAATCAACAAATTGCTTTGGTTCAAGAACAAGTAGATTTTGTGTTATTCACCAGACATGTTGTTAGCTATGATCCCTTCCTTCATGCCATTTTGTGTTACACCTGTGCATGTAATTAATGCTTCCTTTTCTGTTAAGTATTTGAATCAGTTGATTTCTGGCTCTTGGAATGCTACTTATTATTATCTTACTCGGCAGCTCTTTAATAAGATTGTATTAGTTAATAATACCAGAGTTTATCCCATTGATGGGTCATCTATCTTGAGCATGTTTCTTCAAGTGGGAATGCTGGTGAAAGAGTGGGCTGGAGTTACTTCCTTGGCAGTTTTAGCCTAATTTTGCTGATGCTTGTTTTTGGGTGTCTGTGCCGCCTTTGGGCACAACAGGTACAATCTCAAGCTATTGTTCGAGGATTGGTGCTTTTACATGGTCGAGGGGATCCCTCTGCCCAAGTGTGGCTGACCATGCTACAAAAAGCATAATCATTCATCTAGGCCCGAGCTGCAGCCGGGACTGCAAGGGAGTTTTCCCTGAGAGACATGCCTGGCTGCATAGGAGTTGGTGTTGATACAGTTCCCCTCCTCAGGAAAAAGACACCGGGATGGGTATGACCATACCACCTCACTGTACAACGGCAGGGGGCTGGAGGTCATTACAATATCCCCAATATTCACTGAGGGTCTGGTCTCTGTCTCCTCTAATTAAAAGAAAAAGGGTGAATTGTGAGTCACCATCCTCTGCACCTGTGCTGTTATGCCCGCTCCTCCATCTCTATGCATTTCCCTGAGAAGACTGCTCAAGGAGAAATCCAAACTTAGGTGATAAGCTGCCAAGTGTGTCTCCTTATTCCTGTTTTGATCCTTGTTCCTGTTTTGATCCTTGTTCCTGTTTTTATTCCTGTTCCTGTTTGTGTTCCTGTTTTGTGGGGAGTATAAAAGGGGTCTACACAGTTGAAAATATAGCATTTGGTTCTTTACCAGATGACTCTCTGTCTTTCTTTCTCTCGCCCTCAGCCCTCTGCCGATCCAAGGAACTCAGTTAGCTATGCTGGCGTAGCTGACAGCTTAAGATGATTATTAAATCAAAGAATATTTAAGATTATTAAATAAGTCAATGAAATTGGACAGTTGTCTCAAAATTCATAATAAAATCTTAATATATTTGATATTAAGTTGTAAAACTGAACAAAAATTTCTAAACTATTCACAAGAAAAATATTTTTAATCAACCATGTTTTCCCCTTCCTAAATTTTGTGTTCTTTTAATTTTTTCAGCTATTTACAACTTGTAACTTGTGGTGATTCCTTTTCTCATTGTAAATATCCTCTTTTGTATTTTGTATCTTAACTTTGAAAAGCTTGCAGGAAGCTTTCTAGATTGTGTCAGACTTCACAAAGCCCAGAGTTTCCCCTATTATCTCATTAGAAACTATGAATCAAGCCTAGCAGTGGTGGCGCACACGTTTGATCCCAGTAAGGAGACTGAGGCGAGGCGGTAGATCTCTGAGATCCAGACCAGCCTGGTGTACAGAGTGAGTTCCAGGGCAGCTAAGGCTACTGAGGGAAAAACTCTCTCAAGGAAGGAAAGAAAGGTGTGTGTGGGTGGGGGGGGGGGAGGGAATGACAGGACACTGACAGGGACACCAGCATCCATTTCCCTGTGCATCCCGAGTGTGGATGCTTCAAGCTGCCTCAAGCATCATGATAGGTACACAGTACAACAGTGAGCCAAAATAAATCCTTCCTTCCTTAAGCTGTTTTTGCTAACTCTTTGTCATAGAAATAAGAAACATAATTCAGGTAGTTTGTGCATGTTTTTGTGATAGCTTCTTCCAGTGAATAAACAACACAAAGTTGTTTGTAACAACCTTTAAAAAGAAACAACAACAACAACAAAAACCCAAAAAACAAAAAAAAAACCCACAAGGCAAAACACATGTATCAAGATGAAATATTTTTCACCTTGATTTTATTTCTTCTTTTTTTCTGTTTGTTCAGGGCTATGGACAGACAGGGTCCATAGCCCTAGCTGTCCTGGAGTTTACTATGTAGACCAGACTAGTTTCAAACTTACAGACCTCCATCAATCTCTGCCTCTTGAGTGCTGGGATTAAAAGTTTGGGCCATCATGAGCAGCTCGCCTTGGTTTTCAAGCTGGTAATGTGAAAGATCAGTGCCCCAAGCCTGTGCAGAAAACTGCATAGCTCTGCAGGATGCCCAAAAAGGGTCCACAGGCAAGGAACGAAAACAGAAGAATCACAAGATAGCAGGCCAGACCACCAAAGATAGGAACCCATGGAAAAGCACAGGTGACAAATAGCTATTTCACTAAAAAGTCGCTTTTCAAACTGTTGCCACTCTATAGCAGGTGTTAATGGTATAAACACCATACCACTGTTAATAATAAGTATCTTCTTCCTTTAAGAAGGAGCACTTCCAGTTGTGCTCTCTATGTTAGATTTATCTGTATTTGCCTATCATGCAGTTAGCACCAGAGACTAGATAGCTCTAGGCATTCAAGATTCGAAAGTTGAAACCTGAAAAGGCTGGCTGAATCCCAGAGCTGACTCACCCCACCCCCAACAGGAAGCATTAGTTAATATTTGTCCAGTGTGTCTACGGTCTTCATTCAAAGTGTCAGGAGACTCTTTTGCTTTAGATTATGGGGATCTTTGGATGTTCTGCTTAAAATTCGAAAGGATTGATTTTGTGTTCTTTGTGCAAATGAGCACAGTGTAAAATAATTAGATCGTTTTGTTTTTCTTGTAAGCAAAACATAATTCTGTATAGCTCTAAGAAGTACAGAGTTCTTTAGTCTAAGAGGGAGTATCATATTGTTACACAGATTATACCTATTCCTGACCCTAGCGTGGTTTAGTAACTCCAGCTCCTCACAGGGTTGTATGTAGCTCAGTTACTTGTCTGGAATATTCTTAATTTTCCATGTCTTCCCTGTTGAAAATATAAGCCTAAGTTTATTGTACACAACATGACTCTTTTAATCATTTTCACATCAACACATGATATTCTATAGGACCATTGTTTTGATCTTTCCACTGGCTTTGTCATTCAGGAAATGAGAAAGACTGGGGCTGAAGAAATGGCTTAGCATTAGAACACTTGGTACGCTTACTGAGGACTCAGATTCACTTCCTAGTACCCACGTGGCAGCAACTATTGTAGCGATTGATTCCAGGGGATCCAATGTCCTCTTCCGACATAGGCACCAGGCATTCACACAGAGCACATACAGGCAAAATACACGCATAAAATAAACATAAACTTTTTCACAAAAAAAAGGAGCACTATTGAAATTCACAGCATAAACAAAATTATAAGGGATTTTATATTTTACAATCTAGTTTCTTAATAGAATTGTTTGGAAAAATTTTTAAAGATCTGTTAAGATTTTGAACTCCAAAATTGTTCTCAGTAATTGAAACAGCTTCTTTAAAGCTTTTGTAAATAACACAGCAATGACATGAATGCTCCATTTTCTACAGAACTTTCTAGAATTAAGACTGGCAGTACTAAGAATTCAACTAACAGAGATGCTTCCCAGATAATTCCATGGCAGGCTACTGAAGTATGAGTTCTATTTCTAGGACATTATTTATTAACCACATTTGTATGTTTGAGAGTGTGGTCATAGAGTGATTATCCTATTAAAGACATCCCGCAATTCAGAACTTTTTGCTGATTCAAATAAGCCCATTTTTCCTTTCAATTGACACTAGTAGGATTTGGGTATACGCTTATTTTTGTATTGTAAACATTGCATGTTTTATTGCAAAAACTGACATTCTTTCTTGGCTCTTAAGTGTCTTTTGTCCCTTACTCTTTGAAAGATTTCAGGCCAAGCAGTGGTAGTAGTGGTGGTAGTGGTGCATGCCTTTAATCCCAGCACTCAGGAGGCAGAGGCAGACACATCTCAGTGACCTTGAGGCCAGCTTGGTCTACAGATCAAGTTCCAGGAGAGCCAGGGAACAGAGAAACCCAGTCTTTAAAAAAATATATTTTTGGGAAAACAGGAGTGGCTACTTGTCAGCTGTCTAGCATAAACGGTCTCCTTTGCACTTTTCAGTTCATTCCAGGACCTCTTGCTTTTTTTGAGGGGTGAGTGGGGTACAACAGCAGACATGGCAGCTCTGCCCTTGCTGCCAGCCCATCTGGTTGTTTACAGGAGGTGCTGCTGTAGGAGGCTAGCTACTCACTCTCAGTTGGCTTAAGCGCTCAGCCAGCCTTTCCTCGGTCAAGTCCTTCAACAAACATAGAAGTGCATATTGAAAGAGTGACATATGACAGCTTTTAAACATGTGCTACAAATGGCAATGCAACAAGCAGTGTTCTGGAAAAGGGCTTTCCATTATAACATCCGGACACCAGAAGCTCAAAGCAAACAAAACTCTCCTATGCATCACACACAAACAATTTAACAGAATATGATGACCTTACAAAAATGTCTGGCCAGTAGAGGAGAAACTGTATTGTATTCTACCACCAAAATCAACAGCTACTGTCACCTTAACGTATTTCCTTTCAGATTTATTTGAATGAGCAATTTTTCTAAAAGTCAATTCTTAAAATAAGATAACAAAATTAAAAACATTTGAAGTTCTTGTTTGCTTTGTTTTTGAGATAAGGCCGAATGTAACCAAGGCTGATGTCAAATTTGCTATGGAGCAGAGGCTGACCTTGGATCACTAACTACTCCTGCCTTCACCTCTTAAACCCTGACATTACAGGCATGCCTTGCCACAGCTGGGTTAAGTTGGGAAAAATTGAAAGACAAAAATATTTTTCACAGTGCTGAAACACAACTGCTATAATCTGTTATATATGTGTTTTTTTCCTAATCTTCAAAGATCTCATAGTCTATCTTTTGATATCTATGACTATCTATTTTTCACATGAGCACTGCTTCATTTCCAGAGTGTTGAACAAATGTCAGCATGTTCTCTATCTTCTCCAGTAACTTTTAGAAAATTTTAAAATGTTGTATACATCTTCCCACATCTTGATATTTAGAACTAACTAGTTTTAATCAACAGTATCACACTGAGTAAATGCTCAACTGGATAACCAGTCCTTTACTGATAAATATTTAGTATGTTATTTAATCTTTTTGCTATGATAAGAAAATGCTGACTTCCAGTTTTTAACCCAGCACATGAGGACCTCAGGAATCATCATTGCTGACCTTACAATAACAGAAAAGCAAATAACCTTAAAATCAACAACTCCTCTTAGAGCAATCAGAAAATTGAGGTCACAAGGTTGAAAGTGCTACCCAACCCCCTCCCCCCGCAACACAGACACAGACACACACAGACACACACAGACACACACACACACACACACAGAGAGAGAGAGAGAGAGAGAGAGAGAGAGAGAGAGAGAGAGAGAGAAGCATGAGAAGTTTAGAAAAATCACAGTTAACCAAAGCAGAAGTTTGGAATAGAAGCCTGCCAGCTAGGGCCAGAACTAGGGTAGGTATGGTTAAATTCTAATTGAAAGTGTGCATGGACAAACCTGAGAGTAAAAAGTACTCGCTGATAGGGGATTCTATACAATTTTGTGAGTTCTACCTGCAGGAACTTTCCAGGTTCTGAGGGTGTACCTTTGAGCATGTTTTAGGAGATTATTGCCTATTTCTCAACCAGATAGGAGAAGGAACTATTTTGAAATACTCTTAGAGGATTTTGTTCTCAACAAAAGCATGTCTGCAAGGAAAAGTATTTTACCAAAGTCTAACCACCTTAGGTATGGTTCTAATCAAACTGGAGGACCTCTAACCTTCGACACAGGGGAAAGGAATACCAGACTTCAGCCCTCTCCAGCCTGCCAATGTAGATGGGTGGGAGAGTACGGAACATAAGCCAAATCCCCAATCCAGCCATCCAGCCGCACAAACTCACTAAAAGACTGACACTTAATGTATAAGACTGTAGTATCTTTCTCCTCTTTTCAACATCACAGCCACATCAGTGAAGATTCAACCATGCTAGCAATGTTTACCCTTTATCTCATGCCTACCTGTTGACAAGAACATTAAGAGGACACTGAGAAAAAACTTTAAATAGTTTGAAGAGCTAAGCCTCAGAAGCTCATTCAGTTATTGGAGAGATACTGGTCACATCAGCAGGAATTTAAAACCACTACAATATACTAAGGGATTTAATAATAATAAAAAAAAACTGGGATGCATTCCAAATAAGACAAACTCTAAGAACAAATAAAAAATGTTAGAAATCAAAATGGGGGCTACAGCCGGGCGGTGGTGGCACACGCCTTTAATCCCAGCACTTGGGAGGCAGAGGCAGGCGGATTTCTGAGTTCGAGAGTTCAAGGCTAGCCTAGTCTACCGAGTGAGTTCCAGGACAGCCAGGGCTACACAGAGAAACCCTGTCTCAAAAAAACAAACCAAAAAAAAAAAAGAAAAAGAAATGGGGGCTACAGACGTAGGACAGTCATAAGCTATAGACATAGTATGAACAAGGCCTTAGATTCAATCCCCCTGCACATCACAAATTCTAAACAGCCACCACGGAAATCAAGAGCACCTTTGAGAGGTTCAACTACAGCCTGGTGTGTGAAGTCAGGGAAAATGTCAGAGAACATGAACATATGCCAATAGAAACCTCTAAAATGTTAATGAAAAAAAGAAAGAAAGGGAGGAAGGGGAAGGAGGGGGGGAGGGAGGGAGGAAGGGAGGGAAGGAGGCAGGGAGGAAAGGAAGGAGGGAGGAATTGGGGTCTAGAGAGATGTCTCAGTAGTTAAGAGCACTGGCTGCTCTTCCAGAGGACCTGAGTTCAATTCCTAGCACCTATATAGCAGCTCACAACTGTCTGTAACACCAGTTCCAGGGGATCCAACACCCTCACACAGGCATACATGTAGGTAAAACACCTATGCACAGACACACAAAAATGGAACTGAAATGAAAGGAACAGAAGAAATATTTACTATAATAATGGCGGAGAATTTAACTTTAATTTATTTACTTTCCTTTGATGTGAATATGTGTTTGCCTTGATGTATGTAGGAATGTATACACACCACATGTGCCTGGTGCTGAAAGAGGCTGGAAGAAGGAATCAAAGCCCTGAAACAGGAGTTATAGAGGCCAGAGTTGTAGGAACAGTAGTTGTGAAGAGAACTGGACTTGTGAGCTGCCATGTACTTGCTGGGACCACAGCAAGAGCAGCCAGTGCTCTAACTCCTGAGCGACCTCTCTAGTCCTGAATGCCCCAGTTTTATTTGGTTTTGTTCTGAGTCAGTATAGCCCTGAACTCTCCAGGCCTTTTTTGGAGACAGAGTCTCTCTCTATTATGTAGCCCTAGCTGTCCTAGAACTCGCACTATAGACCAGGCTGGCCTCTGTCTCCTAGGATTAAAGATATGCACCACCATTGCCAGGCTGAATTTCCCCAAATTAATAACGACAGACACCAACTGCAAATCCAAGTCAGAAAACAGTAAGCAGAATAAATGCTCCCCCAAATTGGTATCATATGCAATCACATAATATCAAATATCATATTCACTGAAGAAATTTTTGGAAGAAACAAGAGGAAAGATGACATTAGGTTTCTCTTTGGAACCCTTGCACATGACAGTAGAATGAAATCTTTAAAGTGCTGGGGTGGGCACACAAACTAGAATTCTGTATCCAACCAAATTACTCTTTTGTTTGTTTGTTTGTTTGTTATTGGTTTTTCGAGACAGGATTTCTCTGTGTAGCCCTGGCTGTCCTGGAACTCTGTAGACCAGGCTGGCCTTGAACTCAGAAATCCACCTGCCTCTGCCTCCTAAGTGCTGGGACTAAAGGTGTGCGCTACCACTGCCTGGCCAAATTACTCTTTAAATGTGAAGGAGAAATAAATATTTTTTCTCAAAGCTCTGTGGCTGGTAGAATTATCTAGAAATAAATGTTCAAATAAGTTCTTCAATTATATAGGTCAGAAACTCAGCTCTCCAGTGAGAGGAGGGTCAGAAAAGAAATAAATGGAGGTAGGATAAAATCGGTGGTATTTCTCCTTGACTGACCTAATAGTAGTTTGCTCAAAATCATAAGAGTGAAAGAATATTCAGTGGCTATTGCTGATGGATAACTAAAAAGAATCACAGGCATGTCATGAGAAATGGGAGCAGGGATTCAGGAATATTCTGTCAGAAATTTCTTGAATACCTGAAACCAGTATAGTTATTTGGAAGTAGACTCAGATTAGCTGTAAATATATATTACAAACTCATTGGGGTTTGTTTCTAAGAGTCTCCCTATTTTGCCAGGCTTGCCCCAAACTCACTGGGCCCAAGAGAATCTTCCTATATGAGTCACTCAAGTAGTTGAGACAGGAATATGTCATCATCCCTGGTGTTGTGGTGTTGTGTGGTGTGGTGTTGTGTCCTGGGGAGACAAAATGCACATGTCTACTTACCCAGATAGGGAACCCAGGACAGAGCAAAGTATGGATACCGCTGAAGTCCAATTTGGTGAACAAATGAGTTTTATTACAGTTACCTACAGGAATATGGGTAAGGGGTTACTTATAGCAACAGAAATGACTCGAAGATAGCTGCACCACCAAAACCCACTCAGCATGGGTGACAACTCACAAAGCTGAGATCCTGGTGCACACTGCACAGCCTGCAGGCAGCTCAACAAGTTGGAAAGTTTTCTTTCCAGATGCCTCAGTTGTTCTAAAGCTCTTCTAGGCTGGTCTGGTCTCAGGGTCTTATTTGCAGGGTTCTTTTGTTTCTTGTTTTTCGTTTTGTTTTGTTTTTTTATACTTTGAGAGTCTTATTTGCAGGCCAGCTTCCTAGTCTGAGGGGGATGTCAGCTTTTACTTTGGCCTCGTGAATCTGGTCAGTTTCAGGGACTTCCTGAAGCGAAGCTATTTTGAGTTATTTAATATCTTGTTTAAATTAATGGATGGAATGTTTCAGTCTTGGAAGAAACTGTTACACAACACCTGGTTGGGGAATTTTTTTTAAATGGCATTATTATTTATTCTTTAAAACTTTCATAACACTGAGGATTTCATATAATGCATTTTGATCATAATCATCCCCACTCCTCCAGCTAACTCCTCTCACATATACAACTTCACCTTGACACACCCTCCCAACTTCCTGACCTCTTTTTTTCTTTTTCTTAAAATAACCCATCAAATCCAATTTGGAGTGACTATATAACCCTAGATGTAGGTCCATCCAGGAATCACACCCTTTTAAAAAAACTTTTCTCCCTTTGGAAGCTAACAACTGCCAATAGCTTCTCAACTGAGATGGAGCTCATGAGCTCCTCCTTTGGAGATTATTCTTTTTAAGTATAACTGACATGCTAAGAAAGGAGAGAAAATGGAACCATATAAAATGTTCAATTAACACTAGAAGGGGCTGAAAAAGAGTAGAAGAGATCAAAGAACAAGGTCAATGAACAGAAAGGAATAACAAACATGGGAGACAGAAATACAGCTATATTGATAGTCACTTGAAGCGTCAGTAGTCCAAATACACCAGCGACAGAACCAAGACTTACAATGTATGGCATCTCCAGCACAAAAAAAAGAGAGACCATGCAAGCTAGATGATGGGGTGGGAGCTGGAACAGGAACCAGGAGAAAGAGAAGGAAGGAGCTAGTCAGATGGGATTAAAAGAAAATACCTACTATTTGTTGTCTTAAAAGAACCCATTTTAAATATTAAAGGCATTGAAAGATTAAAAGATGGCCTTGTCTTTAATCCCAGAACTTGGGAAGCAAAGACAAATAGATCTCTGAGTTCAAAGTCAGCCAGAGCTGCAAAGTAAATTGCTGTCTCAAAAAACAAAACAAAACAAAAAACAACAAAAGTAAAAAAAAAAAATTGGTATTGTTGTCTTAATACTAATCAAAAGCCAGCTGAAGCATTTATTTCCAACAAAAATGCTTCAATGCATAATGGTGGTCCTAATTCTCCTATTCTTATTAGAAGACAGAATTCGGGTTGTACCTATAGCTCAGGTAGTTGGTAGCACACACAAAGCCATCCCAAGAATCCCCATAAAACTACACAAGGCAGAGGCCTACATCTAACCCCAGCATTTTGGAGGCAGGAGGATCAGATATTCCAGGTTGAGCTACAAGAGGCCCTGTCTAAAACAAAACAAAACAAAAAAAGATCACTCTTTTGTTCTGATGTACAAAACACATTCAGTAAGGTATAGAGAGATCCATATCTACTTATTGTTTGTATGCATATATCAGTTTTCACATTTTAACCAATGGCTATCATTCATTATTTATTATTTACTAATCACTCCTCTTATCACCCATAATAGCTCTTGTAATCCTTGGAATCAGCCTTAAGTTGGGTACTACTGTCATTACATTTTAGATAAATAGGTTAAGCATTTAGTCAGGGTTCTGTGATTTTTTTTCATTTGAGAGTCAAAATTTAGATCTACATGATAGGGCCCTCATGACTGTTCTTAGCCTTTCTGTAGGAGTTACACATGTAGAGTGTGTGTGTGTGTATGTGTGTGTGTGTGTGTGTGTGTGTGTGTGTGTGTGTGTATTTTGATATGGAAACCAGTAGACAACCTTGAGTTTCGATCCTCTGGAGATCTCCTCCTCCTCCTCCTCCTCCTCCTCCTCCTCCTCCTCCTCCTCCTTCTCCTCCTCTTACTCCCCTTCCTCGTCTTCTTCCTCTTCCTCCTCCTTTTCCTCCTCTTCCTCCTTCTTGTCCTTCTCCTCTAATTTTTAAATTTTGATTTGTGTGTGTGTGTGTGTGTGTGTGACACATGTGTGGGAGTCCTGTTGGAAGCCAGAAGGGTGTTTCAGATCCCCTGGAGTTGGAGTTACAGGTGGTTATGAACTACTGGTGTGGATGTTGGAAATTAACTTGGGTCTTCTGAAAGAGAAGCCAGTGTTCTTAATCACTGAGCCATCTCTCCAGCTCCCCACTGGAGACAGGGTTTCTCACTGACCTGGAACTTGACAAGAAAGCTACACTGGTTGGCCAGTGAGCCCCAGAGATTCATCTATGTCCATCTCCCCATTGCCACCATTGTAAGCATATACCACCACATCTGGCTTTTTTTCATGTTGGTTTCAGGGGATAGAACTCAATTCTTTAGCTATTGAGCTATCTCCTCAACCACCACTTTTCACCTTTCTATATTATAGCTACATATAAACATAGTCATAGGATGGACTGACGGGGTACCTGGTGTTCAGTACTCAGTATTCCATATTATCAGCTGTTAACTGCTATTATATTTTATTGAACCTGGGGTACCATTATTATAAGACACATCACTAGATCTAATGCCACTGACAAAGAAGATGCTACCAATCACAACAATGGAAGAGTCCACCGAGTGTTGGAAAATGCATTCCATTTCAAAGGCATGAGAAAATGTACTTTGCAGAATGAATAAAATTCAATGTTAGGAATGTAAGTTCATGTTTAGAGAGAGTCTAGTGGCTTTAACAACTGTCACTGTCTCAAAGGTCTGTACTCTTACATATCCAGTTTTGAATATACCTTTGAGATGTAAACTTGTTTATTTAACTGTCTGTTTGATGTCTCCATGTGCATAGTTTACAATCATCTCAAAACTACATGAGTTTTCATCATCTACCATCTTATATGGTTACTCTATTCTTCCCAATTATTCAAGGCAGATACCCTGGAATCAACAGATTCTGGTACTTCTACCTTTACTAAAACCTCACAGCTTGGTCATTTCTCACCATCCTCACACACCAGAGCACCTGTAGCAGACATTAGCTGCTCACTTCAGCCATGCTTGCCTCTTCTTCCTGGCCACACCTTTTCCAGCTTCCTTTGTAGGCAGATGTAGCCATATAATGAAATGATGGCTTTTTGTTGGTGGTGTTGGTGTTCGTGTGTTAAGACAGGGGTCTCATGTAGCCCAGGCTAGCTGGCTTGGAATTCAATATATACCCGAAGATAACTTTGAGCATCTGATCCTCCTGCTTCTTACCTTCAAAGCACTGAGATTACAGGAGGGCACCACCCATACTCCATATTAGCACTGCTGGATGGATCCCAGAGCTTTAAGTATGCTAGGTACTCTACCAACCAAGTCACATCCCCAGCCCATATGATAAGATGACAATTGGTAGAATATGAGAAGAAATGTTTGGCTATAAAACTCCAATAGTCTTAACTACATTTCTCCCCTTCCAGTTTGTTGCAATGGCCATGAATCTGCATTGTCCTCTCAATGATGACTATGTATTGAAAGCAACAGAGTCCTTGTCAGCCAGGGTTTCTGACTGTTTAGAGGAGTACACTTTGACCTGTTCACCTGCCCAGTACCATAAGATGAGCAACTGCATTTTGGAGGGTTCTGAACAGTGGGCAGTAAGTGGACTGATACTGGAGTGCAGAAAGATGGAGAGCCATATTAAAAAGCAGCAAAATTCTTGATTAAAATGTCACCTGTGATAAATTGGAAGCCATACAAAATGCCTCCTGTGCCAATAATTTCATGGAAAGGGGACAGAAGGCAATGTGGGGTGTGCATTGGTGGTTATTTGCTATGTTGAGCAAAAAAGGAAGGGAAGAAGTGTGTGTGTGTGGGGGGGTGGAACTCAGGCAAGAACTGACTGATTGAAGACCAGAAAGGAAAAGAAGTCAGAGTTGGAAAATTTGGGAACTCGGTTTAAAAATTGGACTGTCCCTTAGTCCAAAATACAGACCAAGAAAAGCTTTGTGCAACCAAGTGTAGGGAAATGGCCCTAGTATAGCACACTGATGACTTTGCACATCTTCATCTAGGCCACATGAACAAGGTTTAACTGCAGTCTGAAAGGAGTTGGCAGAGTGCCCTGTGATTGCTCCTGGAACAGGCAGAGATAAGGACCGGGGCTGCTGCAAGGGAGTTCCTTGTCCCTATCTTGTGGGAGACTGCCACAAGGCCATTTCTCACCCATCTTCTGTCTGAGGGAGGACAGTTTTTTCCATCCTCTCTGATTCCTAGCTCAAGGACATCTGCAGGCTTCTGAGGCATACTAGGATACCACTGTTGTGCAGTGAGATCTGGCTTCTGCATGGCTCAATAGCCTACCTACCACTCAGGTGGCTTGGTTTGTCCTTTGGCTCCTTAGATTAGACATCATCCTGTAGAACTCAGCTCTTGAGCACCGGTACCATGTTGATCCCATGTTCACAGCTCTTTAAATAATGTCATTCTTACCCATTTGACCCTTGTTATGTAGTACCTACCAGCCAAGTCAGCAGAAGGGTAGCAAGCCAGCTGAAAACTTTCTGATTTTAAGTATACAGCAAGACAGAAGGAACTTGGAAGGCTCTCTATATACTTAAAAACTGCAACTTTATATTTTTTGTTTTGTTTGTTTTTCAAGACAGGATTTCTCTATATAACAGCTCTGTCTGTTCTGGAACCCACTCTGTAGACTAGGATGGCCTCAAACTCACAGACATCCACCTGCCTCTGTTAGGATTAAAGGTACGTGCCACGACTACTCAGCTTCTCAACTGTATTTTAAGAGAACATATTTGTTAACATCTACTGCAATTTTTAAAATACACATTCTTTCTGACTCTGTATTTCTACTACTCTGAATGTATCCTAGAGAAAGAACAAGGACACTGAATTAATCATAGAGCTTTTGTGATAATTACAACAGGGCACCTTGTGAAATAAGCCATGCTGTATACATGCTGAGAACTAGTATGCAGCAGTTAAAAAGAAACAAACTGTGTGCAATGACTTCCAAAAGAAATTATTTAGCGAATAAGGGAAATCTGAAAAAAAAATCATTATACCATGAACTGGAATTTAAAAAACTACAGAAATGCCATACATTTCAAAATAGTAAATACTTGTATGTTAAAAAAGTCCATATAAAGGCTAACTAATATAGTAGTTGCTTCATGAGAGGGATGAAGAGAAGGCAATCGGGATTGGGAGTGTGGCTGGAGTGGGGTGCAATCTTATTGTAACAATAAACTGTCTTTCAAAGACAATGAAGGCTTGTGCAACAAGAAATCAATTGTTTTATAAAGGCCATTTGGCTGTGCTGCAGACACTGCCCCCTCTTCCTTTAACATACACTGGCCCAGCTTGCAACTGCTAGCAGGAACTCTAGGGGCTAATGCTTCACCAGTGACAAATAAGAGTCTCTGTCAGTCAAGAGCTAGTCAAGGGTCTGAGGCCATATTAATAATGTTAAGTAACTAGCCGAGGGGATAAAGAACACTCGATGGTATTATGGAGGCAGTGACTATAGGAAGCAGTGACTGTCTCAGGAATGGAGTTTGCGAAAATGATAGAACTTGTAGTTAGAAACTGGGAGGAGAAGCGTCTTGGGGCTGGGCCCAGGCCCCAGGAAGGGTGCTGCTCACCTCAGGCTGACATTTTCTGTAGCTGGTTAACTGCAAACAACTCGGCTGGACACCCAAGGAAGGCACAGCTGCCAAGGACAAGTGTCTCTGGGGGAAACTGAGAGGCACAGGAAGCTGACAGGAAAGAAGAGAAAGCATTTAAGTTTCTTCACCCTCCTCGAGCCTGTCACTCCCTTCTATGCCCCTCATAGCCAGAGGCAAGCAGGAAGCCACCCGCAAAGCAGATATGTGGCTTACAGACTTTCCAGTGAAAATCTAGACTATAGGTGCAGGAGGCACAGTATGACAGCAGTCTGTGCCTAGCAAGTGAGCGGCCCTGGTTCCATCCCTGTTCCCCTCAAAGTGGACATGATGACATAGGCCTATAATTTTTAGAAATGTGGTGAAATGAATGAGGTGCCCTTTATCTAAATTAGATGGGAGGCTATTTTCAGGGAAGAAGGGGACCAACGAGAGGGGAAAAGAAGGACAGGAGAGAGTCATGGGCTAGTGAATATCACTACAATGTTATATACAATATCCAAATGAAGAGTTATGGAGAGTGTCCAAATGAAGTCCATTATTTTGTACGGTTACAAAAGCCAGGATGCAATGAAACACATGAATACTAAGCAAATGGCTGGATGAACATTTATGAATTGTACAAGCCTGAGCTGTCCACACCGATGACAAAAGCATTTGCATATCTCAAATTATCCCTTCACTAAAAGCTTATCTCCCAACCCCAATGCTCTTTCTGAGCCTGAATGCATTTAACATAAGACTATCATTCTGGATGCTCCAAGAGTTCATAAAAGAAAAGCAAGATGCAGGTTTTCCATTCATCTGCCAATTTTATAATTACTAACGTGGCATCCCAGAAACTTCCAAAACATACATACATATATACATACATTTATTTATTTATTTATTTATTTATTTGCATCTTGAACTCCATGGGCTTTTTTAAAATTATGCATCAATATGTAGAGTGTTCTGCAGATACAAGTTGTTTTGTTTTCTTTTGTTTCGAGAAATGAGGTGCTAGAGTTTGAACCTAGGCCCTTGCGCATGCTAAGCAAGCTCCCTTTCCACTGAACCACACTAACAACCGTTGTGCTTTCTGAAGTTCAGACTGTTTATCCTGAGCCATTTGTTCTCTCCTGTGCCGGTAACAGCTCCTTAGAAAGTGTACAGTCATCTTGTATCTATCCAGCCTCGGAACAGAAACTAGCCATTTCTCTAAGGAGCTCTGAACGTTTATCTGTTTTAAATGATATTTAAACATCACAATCTGCATGCAGTCTTGACTGACATTCTGGTATAACTTCTTTCTTGTCTCTTCATTGAACAGGACTAAGAAAGTCGTGCCTTTTAGGAAAGGAAATTATGGCCGGGCGGTGGTGGCACATGCCTTTAACCCAGTACTTGAGAGGCAGAGGCACGCGGATTTCTTAGTTCGAGGCCAGCCTGGTCTACAGAGTGAGTTCCAGGACAGCCAGGACTACACAGAGAAACCCTGTCTCGAAAAACCAAAACCAAAAACAAAAACAAAAAAAAAAAGGAAAGGAAATTATGAGAAACTTCTATTTCCAGTCTAAGAAGTAAAAGGGTTTCCAGTTAATTTCCTTGATTTACGTCTCTCTTCTCATGTGTAAATCTTAGGTCTTAATGGTGTTAACATACTAACCTATCTAGTTTACTCCTCTATACAAATAGAGTTCCAGAATAATAATAGTAATGTTATTAGTGACAATCAGATCACTGGGTGCCAGTTAAGATTTATCTAGTTATTTTTGTCCTTGGGACCCAAACACAGGGGGATACATAGCAAAAATACTCTGTCTATAAGTCACTTGAAATAATTACTGTGTACTTTTGCCAGTAGCTTTACAGTTGGGCTCCTCCCCTCTCCCCCCCCCCAGTTCATCTTCAATTTTTAAAAACTATCTCTTTTTTCTTTTTTGCTTATATTCAGTTTTTAAATTATTAAAAACCAATTTTACAGTTCTCAAATTAGTGATGCACTACAGCTTAACAGCTTATATAACAAACTAGTGGTGTAAAACAACAAACATATATTTTCTTAAAGTTTTCTGTGGTCAGAAACCTGGGGTGGCTTAGCATAGCAGTCGTAGTTTAGAGGTGATCAAGGCAGACTCTCTTACCAAGCTGCAAGCACCTTAAGGTTGGTTCAGAGCTGGAGGCGTGGCTTCCAAGATGGCCCCTCACAGGGCTTTCATAGGGCCTCACATTCTCATGTGTTATTATTTGGCAGAGCAAAGAATTTCCCAGGGAACACATGATCCAGGAGAGAGAAAGGGCAAAAAGGAAGCTACATTGTGTCTAAAATCTAATTGTGGAAGGTATCACACAACCCAACCAGGGTACCCTGTTGGTAGGACATCACAAGGGTCTGAATACTAAGAGATAGTTATCATTAAAGGTTATCTTTTACATAAAACTAAAAAGCAAAACAACAAAAAGTATGGAGCAAAATACATTCAAAGAAGCCAGCTCCCACCTCTGGACAATTCTGAGTCCTCTCCCTCCACAGTTAGGAAACCACTTTTACTAATTCCTGCTTTACCTTCCCAGGATTTTGTTTTGAAAAATATCAGAAAATAGGCAGAGACTTACAGCTCCCAAGATTGATTTGCTACACAATATTCCTGCACCTTGCTTTTTCTCAGCACTGTACTGTTTTGTTTTTCTGGGGGCGGAGGGTCATTGAAGACAGGGTTTCTCTTGTTGTCCTGGTTGTTCTGAACTGTAGACCAGGCTAACCCTCCACTCAGAGATCTGCTTGCCTCAGCTGGCCAAGTGCTGGGACCAAAGACATCCACTGTCGGCTCGGCATCATACTCCTTGTTGTTGCTGTTGTTTGTTTTGTTTTATTTTCTGAGGAACTTCCATACAGATTTTATAGAGCTGTGCTAGTTTGTGCAGTTACTAACAGTATATAACTATTGTTCCCTCCACACCCTTGACAGTATTTGTTATTTGATTTGATTTGATATTTTATTTATTTACATTTCAAATGTTATCCCCTTTCCAAGTTTTCCCTCCTGGAGGCCCCCTATCCCCTCCTCCTCCTGCTTCTTTGAGGGTGCTCACCTACCCATCCACCCTTCCACTCCCACCTCCCCACCCTGGCATTCCCCTACACTGGAGCATTGAGACTTCACAGGACCAAGGGCCTCTTCTCCAACTGAGGACGGACAAGGCCATCCTCTGCTACATATGCGGCTGGAGTCATGGGTCGCACCTCATGGTACCGTCTCCAAAATTAACCATATAACTGGTCACAAAACAGGCCTCAATAGATACAAGACGACTGAAAAAATTCCCTGCATCCTATCAGATCACCATGGACTAAGGCTGGTCTTCAATAACAACAAAAATGACAGAAAGACCACATACACATGGAGGCTGAACAATGCTCTACTCAATGATAACTTGGTCCAGGAAGAAATAAAGAAATTAAAGACTTTTTAGAATTTAATGAAAATGAAGGCACAACATACCCAAACCTATGGCACACAATGAAATCAGTGCTAAGAGGCAAACTCATAATTCTGAGTACCTCCAAAAAGAAACTGGAGAGAGCATACACTAACAGCTTGACAGCACACCTGAAAGCTCTAGAACAAAAAGAAGCAAATACACCCAACAGGAGTAGACGGCAGGAAACAATTAAACTCAGGGATGAAATCAACCAAGTAGAAGCAAAAAGATCTATACAAAGTATCAACAAAACGAGGAGCTGGTTCTTTGAGAAAATCAACACAGGGCTGAAATCAACCAAGTAGAAACAAAAAGATCTATACAAAGTATCAACAAAACCAGGAGCTGGTTCTTTGAGAAAATCAACAAGATAGATAGACCCTTAGCCAAACTAACCAGAGGGCACAGAGACAGTATCCAAATTAATAAAATCAGAACTGAAAAGGGAGACATAACAACAGAAACTGAGGAAATTCAAAAAATCATCAGCTCCTACTACAAAGGCCTATACTCAACAAAACCAGAAAATCTGTATAAAATGGACAATTTTCTAGACAGACACCAAGTACCAAAGTTAAATCAGGATCAGATAAACCATCTAAACAGTCCCATAACCCCTAAAGAACTAGAAGCAGTCATTAAAAGTCTCCCAACCAAAAAAGAACCCAGGACCAGATGGGTTTAGAGCAGAATTCCATCAGACCTGCAAAGAAGAACAAATACCAATTCTCTTCAAACTATTCCACAAAGTAGAAACAGAAGGAACACTACCCAATTCTTTCTATGAATCCACAATTACACTTATACCTAAACTTCACAAAGTTGCAACAAAGAACGAGAACTTCAGACCAATCTCCCTTATGAATATCAATGCAAAAAATACTCAATAAAACTCTTGAAAACCAAATCCAAGAACAACACATCAAAACAATCATCCATCATGATCAAGTAGGCTTCATCCCAGGGATGCAGGGATGATTCAATATACAGAAATCCATCACCATAATCCACTATATAAATAAACTCAAATAAAAAAACCACAGGATCATCTCATTGGATGCTGAAAACGCATTTGACAAAATTCAACACCCCTTCATGGTAAAAGTCTTGGAAAGATCAGAAATTCAAGGCCCATACCTAAACACAGTAAAAGCAATATACAGTAAACCAGTAGCCAACATCAAACTAAATGAAGAGAAACTTGAAGCATTCCCATTAAAATCAGGGACTAGACAAGGCTGCCCACTCTCTCCCTACCTATTCAATATAGTACTTGAAGTGCTAGCCAGAGCAATTAGACAACAAAAGGAGATCAAGGGGATACAAATTGGAAAGGAAGAAATCAAAATATCACTATTTTCTGATGATATAATATTCTTGGGTGACCCCAAAAATTCCACCAGAGAACTCCTAAATCTATAAACAACTCCAGCAAAGTGGCTGGTTATAAAATTAACTTAAACATCATAATCTTAACGGTAGCATACAGATGTCATCAGTCCACTGTGGCGCTTCATTCAACTCTGCTATGTAACTACTATCCTTTAGTCACTAAAGTTTAGTGTTTCAACGCCTTCATCATTTTTGCAATGATTCTTCACCTTTAGGGTGTCTGAATTGCTTATAACTTTTGTCATTATAAATAATGCTATACTAAATATCCTTGTGTATGAAGATTTTTCTGGATAAGCAATTATCTTAGACAACTTGACTTAAAGGTACAGATTTATTAAGTCCAAGGTCTACTCTGTGAGTGTTTTATATATTGTCAAATTGATGCACATTAAAGATTACATACATCCCTATGATATTCCTACATAGACCAGAAAGAGTGGTCGTTTTGTCTGGGTTTGTTGTTGTTGTTGTTGTTGTTGTTGTTGGTTTTGTTTTTATGGTTTTTCAAGACAGGGTTTCTCTTTGTAGCCTTGGCTGTTCTGGAACTTGTTCTGTGGACCAGGTGCTGAAACTAAAGACATGCTACCATGTTTGGGCTCTTGTCTGCATTCTCATCTGCACTGAGTTAATCTTTACTGTTTTGACAGATAGCTAAGTATATTTGTGTTGGAGTTGTACATTTTTACACCATGTCTTAGTACTTAGTTTACTCTATCACTGTGCATTTCAATGATAATTCATTACATTTGAAATTCACATACACATATCAAATATCATTTAATTTATTCTATATATTTAATCTAAAGTGCATATGGACTCCAAAAATATTTTTCTAAGCCAATAAATATTTAGTATTTACATGCAAGGCTATAATGATAATGCAAGTAATATAAAATCCAATTCAAATTATTCCTGGAATTTTAATATATTTATATTCTTAGAGATCAGAAAACATTTGAAGTGTTTTCTTAGATTTATAGCATCATGGTTCTATTTTGACTCTAACAACAGTTATTAATAAGAAAATTTCAACTGGTGGTTAGAGCTGTACTGTTCATCAACATTACTTACATTCAGTCAATTATTTCTCAAATAGCACTGTCATGTTCCTCATCAAGATGGTGATGGCCAGTTGTTTCTATGTCCATGTGTCGCCATTCCCTCCTTTTACTTTCCAGAGTGACATTTCCAAAATATTTCTGGCATACATTAGCTAGCTATCCAGAGTGTAATTTATAGGTTCGTGTTGTAAAGTACTTTAGCACAAATGTGCTGCTGCTACCATCAATCCTGAGAATATATATTTAGGTCCTAATATTTAAACACCTAGCTATTTTTCTGAATATCAGAGCCCTGTGCTGACAAAGGTTTGTAGCAGTAAGACTGGTAAGCAATCATCAATCTCATTGTTATTCATAAACAAATATAACAAACTGGGTCAAAATGCCCTGAAATTCCTTGGGCTAATGCTTAAAAAGTACTGTTAATTAGTATGTTTTATGTCTTGACCAGCAAAACCAGGCAGATCTGCTGAAATTAACCCTTGTAGTACAAAGAATACATGATAGATGGTGTCTCAAAGCTTTCCAGAGTTAAGATTTCAAAACACATTTTTGGACTATAATGCAAACAAAACAACAAACAGACAAACACCCCCCTCCCCAAGCACATATAGCCAATAAAATCAATCTAAACTGAGAGTGAAGGCAGGGTATTTATAAAGAAAAAAAAAGAATATACAACTAATGAAAATGTTAAAATCCAGTGTCTAAAAGGATGCAGGGAAAAAAATCAGCCTCTTCATCTACTGCTCAAGGAAAGCACACATAGAGGTTTTCCATGGTACTTCTTGGTATTCTACATCATACTTTTTTTAAAGGTCCACTTCCAAGTGATATACTTAGTGTTTCATTCTAGCTCTGGTTACTTTCTGTCACCTGGGAAAAGGAAACCTCAACTAAGGAAGTGCCTTCATCAGATTGGCCTGCTAGGCATGGCTGTGAAGGCATTCTCTTGATTGATGATTGACTGTGGGATGGCCCAGCCCACCACTGCAGCCATGGGTGGGGGTAGTCCTAGGTGGTATAAAAATAGCAGGCTAAGCCATGGGGGGGGGGCAAACCAGGAAGCAGTGTTCCTCCATGGCCTCCTGCCTCCAGGTCCTTGCCTGGCTTCCCCTCAGTTATGGACAGTAACATGCAATCTAAAACAAATTCTTCCAAGTTGCTTTATGTCCTAGTGTTTGCTGAGACAGAAAGCAACCTAGGACAATCCTGAAGAAACGATGGAAGATATGGGCAGGGAAAAATTACTAAGCTGTTAATATCAATACAGTGGATCACAACATAATGGTTGTTTGTTTGTTTGTTTTTGTTTTTTCAAGACAGGGTTTCTCTGTATAGTCCTGGCTGTCCTGGAACTTACTCTGTAGACCAGGCTGGCCTCAAACTCAGAAATCCGCCTGCCTCTGCCTCCCAAGTGCTAGGATTAAAGGTGTGCACCACCACTGCCCGGCTCACAACATAATGTTATAGACATCCAAATGCCAGTCAATATGAAATCTGTGGCATTAAAGCAGATGTGATTATTCAAAATATGTGTATAGAACTCCATTTTGTGGCCGATACTGTCAGAAATCTTTTGCGTTCTTCCTCTATGCTAAAGTATTGTTCTGAGCAGCAATGCTCTCTACTCAAGGCATAAAATCAGGGCAACCCTGACCCCACTTTAACTGCTCCCCCTGCACCTAACATTTTAGTTAAGGTCAATGAAATGTGAGAGCCTACTGGGCACCTCTCCAAAAGTTTTTGCTTTCCTCATGAAAGGGACTGATACCTTTTTGCCAAGAATCACCTATTGCAAACCTGATGAGAGAGAGAGTGCTGGGTGGTGTTTTCTGCAGCTTGGAGCAAGCAGTGTCTTTAAAGGTGGTGAGCTGTGAGGCCGTCTTCAGATGCCCCTCCTTTAAGGCTCCTAGCTATCAGTAGGGTTACCAGCCTGCACCAGCCTTAATCTGCCCGCTTGCTGGCTGGCTCTGGGAATGATACAAGAAGGCAGTTGCCCTGCCTAGTGACACCCCCAGCTCTTCCCCAGGGACAGACAGCCTGCATCAAACAAATGCCCCAGCTTTCTTTCTTCGAATGGGAACAGTGATGAAGGGAATTCTAAACCCAAGCTCCAGCCGTTGTGACGACTGCAGCACCGCCTGGTCCTCTCCAATCTAATCCTGTTTCATTCCCTTCCCCCACTGGAGCTTGAATGCTTGTCAGTCTCGAAAGCACTCCCGGATAAGCTTCCTGAACACAAATCTCTTGTCTCCAGAGTCTGTTTCCCGGGAAACCCCACCCACAACACTAGCGATACATTTATTCAAATGAAAGGATGTTCAAAATATATTGCTACATAACAACAGGTTAGAAAGCAGTATGCATGATGTCATCCTGTTTTTGTCTTACACAGATTCTCTATAAGCACAGAAAATACATCTGGGAAACATTTTAATAGATAATCTAAGAATGTTTTTTTGACCCTGTGATATAGAATTTCGTTTCTGGTTTTGGTTTCTGTTTTCTTGAGACTAAGGGTCAACCTCAGCCCCAAACCGATGCATAATGCCCTATGTAACTGCAAGTGACCTTGAACCCCAGTCTTGCCTTTACCTTTCAAGTGCTAAAAAAGATCAAGCCTGCTTCAGTATGCCAGGCAGTTAAGGGAAAATTTCTTAAATAAGACTTAAAAAGCAGAAGCCATACAGAAAGGGTTATACACATTATACATCTAAGTTTAAAAAATTATGTTAACCACAGGATGCTTTAAAAAACAAACAAACAAACAAAAAACCCTTTAAACTGGGTGTGGTAGCACATGGCCCCAGGAAGCAGAGGCAGGGGGATTCAGGCCAGCTAGGGTTACCCAATGTGAGACCCTGTTTCAGAAAAAAAAAAATCCTTTCTGGCCCAGTCTTTTGTATCTTCAACAGAACTGACAAAAGATTGAGTCCTGAGAATGTAACAAATGGATTAGGAAAAAAATCAAGTTCTTAAGAGAAGGCATAGAATTTTTACAATGAAAGAGCAATTTACAAAAGAAAAACCATATTGCTAATAAAATATTAAAGACTCTCAACCCCACCAGCAAATTCAAACATTTTTTTCAAACATCAGACAGGTAAAAAAAAAAAATTGATGATGTCCAGAGTTACCAAAATTGTAAAGAATGCAGAGAATCAGGTACTGATCTACAACATTTTTAAAATTAAAAAAAAAAAGATAATTTGACCCAGCTTGTTTGAGGAGTAATTTTTAAATTTTTATTTATAAAATTGTATTTGTGTGTGTGTTAGAGAGAGAGAGAGAGAGAGAGAGAGAGAGAAAGAAACATGAGTTCATGCACAAGCATGCCAGTTGTGGTGGTTAGAAGCACCTTGTAGGAGTCAGTTCTCCCCTCCCACCATGTGGGGTCCAGATCTAATTCAGCAGTCATCACCTTTATCCACTGACCTAGCTCCCTGGCTGAGAAGAATTCTTTTTCAAAATAAGTTTTTGCACATTCTAGGTCCTTTACGTTTCCACATAAACTTTAGAACTAGATTTTCAATATTTACCCAAACAACTGTTGCTATCTAGATATGGACTGCCTTGAATCTAGACATCAAATCAGGGAAGACTGGCAAGCCAACACTTCTGGGGCTTTCAATTTGTGGGGATGGCCTAGCTCATTATTTACTTCATTTCCCTTTCCTTTCTCTAAAAAATGTTTCGTTGCATTGAGGTTTATACACATTAAATTTATTTAACTATTTGAATGGTTTTGATGAGATTACACATGGAATGACATTTTAAAAATTGTATTTTTCAATTGTTTTTGGGTAGCATATCAAAGTAAAACTGAGTTTTGGAAACATGAACTTTGTATTCTGTGACTTGAAAAATTTGGTCAGCAGTGGTTGGGTGTATTCCTAAAGGTTTTCTAAAGAGACAGTTGTGTCGTGTGCAACCAGAGACAGTTTCACCAACTCCATTCTGATCTGCATGCTTTGAAGTAGAGAGAATGGACATTATTGCCTGACTTCTAATTTAAGGAACAATGTCCAATACTTCACTATTAACTCCAATGCTATAAGGTTTGTGTTTTCTGGTTTTGTGGGTTTTTTGGTTTTGGTTTTGTTTTTTTTGGTTTTTTATTTGATTGATTGGTTTTTTAGGTGTCATTCATCCTCATGAGAAAGAAAAAATTAGTGGACTTGAAGATGCAGTCATGCAAACTACCAAAATTTAAATACAAAACTAAATGGAAGTTAGGTATAGGTGTACAGCTTAGTTGATAGTGTTTACCTAGCGTGCACAGGCCCTTAACTAGATCCGAAGCACCACATAAATCTGGTGATACAAGTCTGTAATCTCAGCACTCAGACAGTAGAGCAAAGAAGATCAGAAATTCAAAGGCATCCATGGTTGCTAGCTAGCAACTTCAAGGTCAGCCTGAGATATATGAGAGTCTGATCTCAAAAGAACGGAAAAGAAAAAAGAGGGGCTTGCTGGTGAAGACCATTTACAGTTCAAGAAATGTTCATGTTTCCTTCAGGGAGAAGAAAATTTATAGCAGATGGCAGTCTGAAGCTATACAAATGAATGAAGCCAGGAATGCTTAACAAATTTGATAAATATAAGTTCATTTATTTCTTTTTGCACTGCTGACAATGGAAACCATGGCATTATGTAGGTAAGTGTTCTACAACTGAGCCACACCCGAGCCCTATAAACATTTTCAAAATATCTTTTATTGATGTAAATATCTTAAAAAGATAATTGGCTGTCTAAACAAAAGTCACTATGATGTATTACATGGTTCAAAACACATATAGTGGGCTGGAGAACCGGCTTAGTGCTTAAGTACTTGCTGCTACTGCTGAGGGCCTGAGTACAGCTCAGCACACCATCACAACCACATGCAACTCGAGTTCCAGGAGATGCCACACCTTCTTCGGCACTCAGTGGACACTTGCAACTCAGGCACACACACACATAAAATAAAAATAAATCAATTTTTAGTAAAAGGTAGCTTCCCTTCCTTCTCATGTGTGTGAGTATGTATGTGTGTGTGTGTGCATGAGTTGCTGGACCCTGAACTCAGGTCTCAGACATGCTAGGTGAGTGTTCTGCTAGCAAGCAATGTCCCCAGCCTCACCTTTTCCTTTTGCCAAACTGAAACTCGACATCCATTCAACAACAAATCCCCTTTCTGCGCTCCCCACACTCCCTAACAGCTAGCATTCTGCTTTCTGTCTCTCCATACTTGACACTTCTACTTACCTTATTTAAGTGTGATCAGGACTTTTTGTCTTTCTGTTACTGGCTTATTTCACTTGGCTCAATGCCCTCAAGGTTCATTCGTGCTGGAGCAATTGTCAGAACGTCCTTTAAAAACGAAAAAAACAAAAACACAGAAACAGTATTCCATTGTATGGTCACAGCACACTTTCTGTAGATATTTATGGATTTATAAGCACTTAGATTTCTGTAAATGCTATAAAACATTTCTCTGAGTCTTTGTTTTCAGTTCTTTTGTATCTGTACCTGAAAGTGGGATTGCTGGATTGTCTGGCAATTTGAAATGATCAGACATGTCTTTAGTAAGGGATTTATGCCTAAAATATATAAAGAACTCTGGAACACTAATAAGGAACAAACCCAGACACTTTGTTGAAGAAGGCACCTAAGTTGCCAAAAAGCACTTGGAAAGAGGCTTGGTCTCATTACTATCATTAGGGACACGTAAAGAGCGCAAGATACTACTCTGACTTATTAAAATGGCAAAAAATGCAAAGAAATGTACAGGGCATGGCAAGGATACAGAAAAAATGGGAACTCTCATACATTGCTGGGAGAAGTGTCAAATGAAATACTCATGTGGTAAAATATCTAGCAGTTGCTATGCAAGCAACCAAGTTTGTCCCAGAACCCGTGTAAAAAAAACCTGAACATGAGTGGTACCTGCTTTTAATCACAGCACTCTGGAGACAGAGGCCTGATCTACTTACTCAGTACTAGGGCATCCAGGGATACAGAGTGATACCTCATCAAAAAGCAAAGTAAAATAACAAACCTAAGCATGGTGATAGATGCATGTATTCACAATCCTGGAGAAGCTGAGAGATAAGAGGGGCTGTAGGGTTTGCTGGCTACCTACCCAGTCTAGCAGAGTCAGTGAGCTCCAGGGTCAGTGACACACTGATTGAGAAACACTCCGTGTTAACCTCCAACCTGTATTCACACAGAAAAAGGGAGAGAATATTAAACACATGCCTATTTTATGATCCAGCTATTTTATTCCTATTTAGCCACAAGCAAAGAAAGCATATATCTATACAAAAGAGTTGCATATGAATGTTCAGAGCCACTTTATTTATAACAGCCCAAAATTGGGAACAACTGGAATGTCCATCAACAAATGAAAGGCTAGCCACGTTGTCATACAGCCACACATAGGAATCTTTAAAAAGAGAGAAAAACTATCAATACGTATAGTAAAATGGATGAATTGCAAATGAATTATCATGTGTGAAAGAAGCCAGCCAATAATTATTATATTACAGTTATACAAAATTCTAAACAATGTACATTTATTTTGTGATAGGAAGTAAATCAGTAATATGAGTGTGATATGGCCAGCCTGTAATCCCAGTACCTAGGAGGCTGAAGCCTGAAGATGGTCAGTTGGAGGCCAGCCTGGGCTACATAGCAAGAGCCTGAGCCCTGACTGCCTGGGGTGAGGTTTCAGGTAGGGAAGACTGAAGAGGAATTTGAAAGGAAAATTAGGAAATTTTTGAGGTGATAGATTTGTTCACAGTTTTGTTTGTGGCGATGCTGTAGTGGTTCGTGCGTGCATGTGTGTTTGTATGCAATCATATATTTTAAATATATACACATCCTTATAAACTAATCTCACCTTAGTAAAAACACAGAAACTCCTAGAACTGACTTTATTGTCCTTTCCCTGAAACCATGGTTCTTTCCTCTTACATAATCTTGAAAGCAGAGAAACAGAAAATTGTTGGCAGGGATGTATCTTTTCAATTTTTTTAAAGACAAAAAAAAAAAAACAAAACAAAACCCCAAAAAATAAAAAAATAAAAAAAAAACAACCAAGAAACTGATTTTGTAAAATGTCTTCTTAGTCACTTATGGATTCCCATTCAGTTGACAAGGCCTACCAAGCCTGTGCACATCCTCTCATGGTTGTGATGACGTATGAAAAAAATCCTGTTAGGGCCCTAGGCCTCTAGAAAAATGGAGTAAGAAAAATGGAGTAAAATGCGTTTTTCCCAGTACCACTGAAAACACACAAAATGCCTAATTTTAGGAATAAAATAAGGTGGAGATGAAAAGCAGAGCTACTGAGGGCTACCGGACCTGATGAACACATGACTATGGGTTTCCATACCTTCCAGACTGGTTTTGGAGAAGCCAGCACCCCAGAAAGAGCAGGCACAGACAGAAAAAAAAAATTAAAAACAAACCAAACAAAAAACCCACCCTGCAAGAAAAGTCTGCTTTTTCTATCTAGACAGAAAATTTCTGCACAATGACTGCTCCATTTCAGCCAAACACGACAAGAGGGAAAAATCTCAACAGCCTGTGTGGCCCCACCCTTAAGCAGGAAAGGCTCGAGCCTTACAACAGTAAAGAGACATTCCCACACACCCCTTGCCTCAGGGAGATAGCAGGGAAGGCAGGACTCCCAGCGCTGTGGCCTGCGGGGAGGCTAGGGCGCCTCCCATTCCTTGGCTCGGCTGAAACAGCCCGGACTTTCCCCTCCGCTGACTAGGACCGAGGCGTCCCGCCCCCTCCGCTGACGTCACCCAGCCCAGGGTCTGAACTTTCACCCCCTCGCAGCGCTGACGAGTTCCTAGCGACCGCCAGATTACTGGAGGCAACGTCGAGACGCCACAGAGCGCAAGGCGACTGGCGGTTAGCCGCCTAGAGTGGAGCCAGCAAACCGTCTCGCCCCGCCCCGCCCCGCCCTGCCCCGCGCCGCGCCGCCCCGCCAGGCAGTCACACGCAGTCCAGGAGCGCAGGCGCAGGTGCAGGCGCGCGCGTGCGCACACGTCAGCAAACGCTGCTCTCAGAATCTGGCACTTAACCCTTCCCTGCCCGTAGCTGGTTAGTTTGAGCTGCGTAGGAGAGACTTGCTGAAACATAGTATTTGCCTAACATAACGTCAGTTTTTGAAAAGTATTCTCCATACTAAGAATCCGGGAATTCTCAGCTTGAGTGAGAAACGACAATTCACTAAGATGACAGGATTGTTAGAATCAACCGACAAGGATTTAAAAACAGCTGTCATTTTAAAAAAAAAAGTGTAATGGGATTTTTGTAATCATGTTTGTTTGAAACAAATGGGGAGGAAAGTCTCAAAAGTCAAACTGCATTTTTTTAACTAAAAATTACAATAGCTTACAAGCAGAAATAATTAGACTCAATAACAGAATCTAAAAGTCTGGGGAGCCGCATGCCTTAAATCCCAGCACTTGGGAGGCAGAGGCAGGCAGATTCTGAGTTCGAGGCCAGCCTAGTCTACAGAGTGAGTTCCAGGACAGGCAGGGCTCCAAAGAGAAACCCTGTCTCAAAAAAAAAAAAAAAAAAGTCTGGGGAGAAAATCAGAACTGGATGTTAGAATAGAATTTACTCTATTTAAGCAAGGAGAGAAAATATACTGGAAAAAAGAACAGACCTTCAGGGACATGAAAGATAATATATAAAATCTTAATTTTTTTGATCATGAGAGTTTCAAGAGAGAAAGATGAAATTAAAATAGTCAAAGAATTAATGCCTAAATTTTCTGAAATTTGCCAAAAAGGCATAAACATATAAATGCAAGAGTATGTGTGTCTGTGTTGGTTTTTGGGACATAGTTTCTCTGTGTAGCTCTGGCTATCCTGGAACTCACTCTGTTTGTAGACCAGGCTGTCCTCCAACTCACAGAGATCCAGCCTGCTTCTGCCTCTAGTGCTGGAATTAAACATATTCACCACCACTGTAGGGCAAACCTGAGAAAATTTTAAGCAAGATTAACAACAACAAAAATCTGGGATTTATTAAAGCCAAGCTTCTGAAAATTAATACAAACTAATGTAAGCACCCAGAGGAAAACATGCTATCTAAAGATGAAAAATACGAGAAAGCAGAAAACAGTGGAAGAAAACTGCCATGTTTCTCAAATGCTGAAAAGCAATTTAGTCAGGCATGGTGGGTCTCATGTGCCACACTTGGCAGTCTGAGGCAGGAGGGACCCTGGGTTTACTTTCCCAGCATAGCAAATAAGAACCATGATAATCTTGATAAATATAGATGACAGGGGAAATCTTAGATCTCAGGAAGGAAGGAAAAATGACCGAATAAAAGGGGAGATAAATACAATAGACATTTTCTCTCATCTTGGCCTTTCTAAATCATGTTTAACCAGTAAAGCAATCGTTACAGCGCTGGCTTTTGTAGTTTTTAATACATGTAGAGGAAATTGTTAGCATAATTATAAATGGGGGAGTGTTGAGTTATCAAAAGAGGAAGATTTCTATACTTCATTCAAACCGTTAAAATGGAGATTCCAGTAGACTAACTCGTGTCTAGATAACAGAATGCTTAGACATTAAAAGTACCAGGCAAAGATCCACCCAGCAGGACATAGTGACATGAATCTGTAGTCTCAGCTACTCAAAGCTGCCTCAGGAGAATGACTTGAGCCTGGGAGTTTAGGAGAAATGTCCATTTCTTGGGGGAGGGGGGAGAGGGGAAAGGGAGAGGCAGAGGGAGACAGGGACAGCAATAATTAGAACAAGAACAAGAAAAACATGCTTGGCATTGTGATACATCTCTGTAATCCTACCACTCAGGAAGTAGAGGCAGAAGGATCAGACACTCAAGATCATCCTGGGCTACTTTAGGAGTTTAAGGCCAATCCGGGCTACATGAGACCCTATCTGAAACAAAAGAACAAGCAAACAAAATATCACAATATATACAAGGAACACTATAGCTAAACCAACAGGAAATTACAAAGTATCTACAAGAAACAGGAGGAAGGCAGGTGAAGGAGCAAATGAAAGGGTGATGGAGGTGAAGGGGTCAGAAGTAACCTTTTTGTCATCCAGAACACAGTCTATCCTATGCTCTGGGGTGCATCAGAAATGTGGAAAGGAAGAAGAACCTACCAGGCTCTTCCACAGAGCTGTGCATTGACTAATTGGTTCGTGGCAGGGCTGTTTACACTAGGACTCAAGGAAGGCTCTTCTCCAGTCCTCCACCATACCAGAAGGGGCTCTTTGCCAAGGCGAGGGCTCATCTAACTTCAGCACCGTAAGGGATCCCTGCTGGGGCAGCATGGAATGTCTGTTTTCTGATTACAAAAGCCCAAAGTACCACTCTGTGTGTGTGTGTGACCTACAGTGCTGGTAAAACGGAATGAAATGGCTTTGAAAAGAGCCTGATACAACTTTGGCAAGAGCTAGAGGCAAACTCAATACATTTGGAGCTCTGCCCTGTTCTAAGTCAGGCAATCTTGGCAAACTCTCCCTTCTAGATATAAAGACCCATTTTAGCATGCATCTTCGCTCTTTGAGCCACTCAGAAGAAAATGTGAACTGAGCCCTGGAAGAGATCAACTGCCCGTTCATGCCATTGAGGACAGAACTGGCTATCTGATCCTTCCTGCTAGGAGATGAGCCCCAAATCTGGTAGTAGACCATCTTCTATGACCTATTGGCTCTATGTTTCTGGCTTCTCCAGTCCTTGATCTCCCAGAAAAATACCCCTAAAGGCTTTCCATAGAGTTATTTGTAATTTCGATACTTTTGAAAACAGGAAAAATAAGACGGCTTAGCAAGAAAAGGCACTTGCTGTTGACAAGCCAGAAAACTTGAGTTGGACTCCCCCAAACTCACACGTTAGAAGGAGATTCCTACAAGTTGTCCTCTGACTTCCACATTCACGTAGTGGTGCATGTGCCCTCCTCCCAAAATAAATCTAAAAAGTTGTTTTTTTAAAACAAGAAAAGTAACCAGACATTCATTGGTTGCACACACCTTTAATCCATTTTAATCCCAGCACTTGGGGGGCAGAGGCACACAGATTTCTAAGTTGGAGGACAGCCTGGGCTACACAGTAAGTTCCAGGATTGCCAGGGCTACCCAGAGAAACTCTGTCCAAACAAACAAAAAAACAACAAAAGTAAAAAAAAAAAAAAAACACAAGAAAAATAAAAACACACATAACAGCACACACAGAGACACACGAATAATCTCCATCATCTATACGATGTGTCCTCCTTTACTCCTGATAGTGATTGTCTTTATCTTCTTCACTTTTCTCCTCCATCCGTCTACCTAGAGGTTTATCCATTTTATTGATAGTTTCAAAGAGCCAGCTTTAGGTTTATTGATCTTTATATTATTTGTTCATATTCTATTGTTTATTATTGTGTGTATATGATGTATGGGGAGTAGCCAGACAATTAGTACAAGATAAGTCATTCATTATTCCAAATGCCATTTTAATTAGTTTGACACCAAAGCATGTTAAGAATTCCAATAGTGAGCCGGGCGGTGGTGGCATACACCTTTAACCCCAGCACTTAGGAGGCAGAGGCAGGTGGATTTCTGAGTTCGAGGCCAGCCTGGTCTCCAGAGTGAGTTCCAGGACAGCCAGGGCTACACAGAGAAACCCTGTCTCGAAAAACCAAAAAAAAAAAAAAAAAAAAGAACTCCAATAGTGGCATTATTACCATCAAATATTAAAATCACTTTCAGAAAAAAAATTCAACTGGGTGTGGTGCCTCACACCTATAACCTGAAACTCAGTAGGCAGAGGCAGGAGTGTCACTACAATCTACAGGCCACCCTGATCTCTATAGCGAGTTTCAGATCAGCAATGGTTATAGCAAGAGGTAGAGACAGACAGTCTCAAAACAAGACTAAACCAACACAAAAGAGTAACGCCGCTAACCTCATTTTACAGACATCATATAGAAATGACCAAATATAGCAGATTCATGGGAAATTGATATTTTTGCAATATAAACTTTTCCAGTTCCCATTTCCCCACTCCTTGCCAACCTTTTAACATACACGAGTTTCCACACAGACCATCCTCAGTTCCCCATATGCCTAGACTATGGTTAATGATACTTTCTTGCCTCATCAGCTGGCTAGGAACTACATTCCAATGCTCACGAGGTCCTCCAATTTTGTTTTCAATGCTTTTGATGTTTTCTCTATAATACTTGTGTCATCTGAAGGAAGCCCACCTCTCATTTGGAGCTTTCAAATGATTTTTCTAATCATGAATGGATGTATCAGATCCTTTTAATGAATTTTATGAAAGTCATCTTTTAAGGCTGTTCTGCATTCTGTTAATGCAGTGAATACCCTTTATTTTCAAATTGTTCAGCAGTCCCGAATTTCTGAAACAAACATATCCTTTCAGATAAAAACACAAGGCAGTCTTTGCCAGCTCTTTCCAGACTGTGTCGTGATGACTCATGGTGGCAACCCTCTAGAGCTTTGCATAGTTTTTGATATTATGTTCTGGAATTTTGTGAGAAATGCCTTCTCTGAGAGCTAGTAACCTGAATCAGAAAAATCTTAAAAGCAACCAACCTAGTAAGGTTGCTTGTTGCGTAAGTGTGGGTATGTCTGTCTGCTCAATTTAACATCAGATCCACAGTTTTAAAGCCTTTTCTTGTGAATATAGTTATAATTTATTTCTCTCATGCATTGCTACACACACATAACAGCACACACAGAGACACACGAATAATCTCCATCATCTATACGATGTGTCCTCCTTTACTCCTGATAGTGATTGTCTTTATCTTCTTCACTTTTCTCCTCCATCCATCTACCTAGAGGTTTATCCATTTTATTGATAGTTTCAAAGAGCCAGCTTTAGGTTTATTGATCTTTATATTATTTGTTCATATTCTATTGTTTATTATTGTGTGTATATGATGTATGGGGAGTGCACACATATGCCATGGAGGATGCGTGGAACATAATCTTGTGGAGTCAGTTCCCTCTTTCCACCTTCACATGGGCTTCTGGGATTGAACTCGGGTCATCAGGCTTGTGCCATTGCCCTACTGAACCATCTAGTCAGCCCCCATTTTCTATTTTATTGCTTTCAGCTGGCAACCTCAGTTTTTCTTTTCTTCTAACTCCAGGTTTAAAATGTTCTTATTTGCCAGGGAGTGGTGGCACACGCTTTTAATCCCAGCACTTGGGAGGCAGAGGCAGGCGGATTTCTGAGTTTGAGAGTTCGAGGCCAGCCTGGTCTACAGAGTGAGTTCCAGGACAGCCAGGGCTATACAGAGAAACCCTGTCTCGAAAAACCAACCCCCCGCCCCCAAAAAAGTTCTTATTCTAGTTTTTTTATTTTTTTTAAATATTTTTTGAGATTATAATATAATTACATCCTTTCCCCCTTCCCTTTCCTCCCTCTAACTCCATCCATGTGCTGCTCTCTTTCAAATTCATGGCCTTCTTTCCTTTAATTTTTGGTGTGTGTGTGTGTGTGTGTGTGTGTGTAGTGCGTATTCGTATATACAGTAGGCTCAGTCTATATGATGTTACTCGTAGGTATGCTTTCATGGCTGACCATTTGGTATTGAATAACCAATTCTCATGCTCTTCCCTGGGCAAGACTATGTCTCCTGTTCTCAGCATTTCTTTCTGACCTGTAATTCTTTGTGTAGGGTTGAAGCCTGATGGCTTTTCCCATCTGCTTTAGTCCCAGCCCCACAAATGAACTCGTGTGTATTGATGTGTGGTGTGTACTGAGTACTGGTGTGCATACCAGGTGGGCATGTGAAGAGGCCAGAGGTTAAAATGAGAATTTCTTAATCAATCACTTCTTTACCTTGTTTATTCTGTTTTATTGATTGATTGAAAGAAACATCTCCCACTATGTAGCCCTGGCTGGCCTAGAACTCATTTATATAAGCCAGGCTGACCTCAAACTCACAGAGATTCTCCTGTCTCCGTTGAGACTAGAGATCCATGTCTCCTTTTTTTTTTTTTTTTTTGAGGCAGTGTCTCACAGAAGCATGAGCTCACTGTTTGGATGTCTAGTGAGCCTTCTGGATTTGTCTCCACCCTTCCTCCCTGAGGTTGCAAACTGGTTAAATCCAGCTTTGAGGGTTTTTACTTGGGTGCTAGGGATCTAAACTTGGGTCTTTGTGTTAGATAACAACCACTTTACCCACTGAACTATCTCCCCAATCCCACACTCCTGTGTTTTGAAGGCTATGCTTTCTGAAGATAAAATTGTAAGAAGACACACTCCCTTCTGATTCAGCTCATTAAAGAACTACCTATAATGCCTTTCACAGTTAGAAAAGTCTATAGTGACTTTTAGCTTTGATCACAAATATGTAATGTACTTGTCTTCCCTTGCACCTTTTCAGATTTTTTTTGTTGTTGTTTTGTTTCGAGACAGGGTTTCTCTGTGTAGCCCTGGCTGTCCTGGATCTCACTCTGTAGACCAGGCTGGCTTTGAACTCAGAATCCGCCTGCCTCTGCCTCCCAAGTGCTGGGATTAAAGGCATGCGCCACCACTGCCCAGCACCTTTTCAGATTTTCATTATTTCTGGTTTTCAGCAACTGGACCTGGCTATGTCTTGATGTGGTGGTTCTCTTTGTGTTTTATGTTGTTATTCATTGTGCAATTTAGATTGGTGGCTTTATGGGATTTCTAAAACCAAATTTGGAAACTTAGTGTAATGTACATTCAATTGGTAAATTGTCACGTGTTTTGTGTGCTCACTGAGAAGCTAGCTCTAGAAGCATCCCCCACGCCCTATTTCAGACCCAAGCATGTTTATCTCAGTATCCCCCAAAGCTGATTATCTGAGCACAGGCTATCTGCTCTAACTGTGACAGGAAGGGGAGAGAACAGCAAAACAGCCCAGGAGTAAAAACATCATGTCCTTGACAACAGCTACAAGGTAAGACATTTCCTACAGAAGATGCTATTGTTTGTGGTATAAAATTGCCTGCAGTGGGAAAGAGAAGCCAGAAGCTCAGCCATGGGAAACTCAGCATGGAGGGAAAGCTCCATTAGGAAAACCAACCAACTGTCTCCACTTCCCCAGTTGGTTTGTGCTGGATGTTGTGAGCACCTGATTTGATGATGATATCTTTATGTTGCTATTAGTTCTTTCACCCAAGGAGGTACCCTACTCTGCCCAAGAATCTCTGTGTCTGAAATTCTCACTGACTGATGCAGGTTTTGAGTACCTGGGTTGGCAATATTCTGTATCAATGCATCTGTCTATCACTTGCTATTTATTCTTTTGCTTTGCTTGCTATATACATAATAAACTCACTCGTTGAAAACCAGAAGTAGCTACCATAAATCATTTTTGGACACATACAGAATCCTTTGGGCCATTTCTTTAAATATTTTTGTGTGCCCAGCTTTTCTCCTTTCCCAGGATTCTCATTGTACGTACACAAAACTTCTTGATACTGTCACTGAAGGTATGCATATTGTTTTGTAACATGTTTCCTCATTGTGCTTTATTTTAGATGTATTTTTGTTGCCTACGACCTCTGGTGTTGGTGACTGGGGAGGTGGTTCCATAAGTAACGCGCTTGCCATACAAGTATGAGAACCTGAGATTGATTCCCCAGAAATCTTGTCAAAGCTAGGTGGCTTGTGTCTGAACCTGAGTGCCCAGAAGGTAGAGACCAGAGGATCTCCGCAGCTGGTTGGCTAGCCACTGTAGTCAAATTGAGTAGTGTAGAGTGAGAAACATTGTCTCAAAAACAGAAATGGATGCTATTGCCAAAAACAAAACAAAACAAAACAAAACAAATAAGATTAATAGCAAATTAGGAGCCAGATATTTGCTCGTAATCTCATGCATAGAGACTATAATTTGGGTATTATAGTTTTCCTCCTTAAAATTTCCATTTGGTTATTTTTGCGCAGTATAGATTTCTGTTTTCATTGTGTTAAGATTCTTTTACTATACCTCCCATTTTTTACTCCATTGAGAATATTTATAATGGCTGTTCTTTGCTTGATGAATTGTGCCCTATAGACGTGATGGCCAAGGGAAATTTCTGGAACTCCTAGAATTCTCCTATTATCTTATTATATTAACCCATAGATTTTATTTCATAGGCCATTGCCCTGAACTACAGTGAGGGTGACATTCTGTCAATGTTCTATACTGTCTATTTAATGACATATCCAGTAACAATAACTCATTGTTTTGGAGCGCCATTTTCGTCTCCTGTTCTAAGTATAACGAAAACAAAACTAAACGCATAATGGCTATCACATTTGGTCATATTATGGCTAAAACTAGAATTATTCACAATGTCCATTTCACCAAAGGTCACACTTGTTATATATGTAACAGCTACCCAGGTTGATGGTATAGAAGAGAGTTTGTGTGTGGAGGGAGCTCACCTACAACTCATTAGTGTGTCAAGAAGGTTTCTAGAAGCTTTCTAAACTTGGCTGCTAGTCTAAATAACTCTGGAGACTCTGTTGATGAAGTAAAGATAAAGTGTTGTGCCAGAGACAAATGAATGATTGGCCAGGCCTTAGCTGCAAGCGTGAGGAATTGTACTTTACAAAACATATGCTAACAGAAAAAGAATTGAGTTAAAACAGAAAAGATGATTATTTTCCCATTTTGGGTGCACAAGTGACTGCTTTACCTGTTGGTAAATGTACTGATACTTCGAAGACTTTTGTTTTACCTGTATGATAGCCCCATACCTTTTGACATATTTCTCAAGGAAAAAAATCATATTTCTCTATTCTTAATCATGTAAGTGTTGGAGTAAATTGCTGGCAAGGCACATACTTGTAAGAGTAAAGAAGACTGGTGCTGCCTTCTCCGCATTTCTCACTTCTAGTTTTGCAAATGGATAAAGACTCCTCTGTAAAACTGTTGCAAGGTATGGAACACTTTAACAGACTCGTTGCCAATGAACTGAGGGGGTTGTATTAAACTATTAACATCTATAAAGTTTAAAATTATTTGTCATTTTGCTGTATGGAATAGAGGCTTTTCCTCAGTGCATTGTCTACACTTTTGACAATTACCACCTTTGGTTACCAGTCAGATAATAAATAAACATATTATATAAAAAGACTGAAAATAATTGAAATTACTTAAGGAAACATTTAACGGATCATAACATTAGACCTTCAAGACTCTTGGGATGGAGGGAAAGATTAGATGTTGCTAAAAAAAACATTTAGCCCTGTTCATTCACAATGGTTATTCTAAATTAATCATATAAGTTTATTTATAATTTGATTGTCGTCTGCTTTTATCAAAAAGAGTATAATGATGTTGTGATGGGTCCAGAGTCAAAAGTACTGGGTTCAAAACTATGTTTCTGACACTCACTGGCTACGTGACTTTGGGCAAGCCACATAATCCCTCCTAACTCAAGTTTCTTATCTTAACCTCTGCAACTGGATCATCAGCATTGGGGCCTAGGAACTTTTCAAAAGTGTTTATGTATTCTTTCTTGGGCCAACTACTAAAATCAGAACTTTTCGGCCAGGCCACACAGGCTGGGCTTTCATAAGGCCTGCTTCTTGATCAGAAGTCGAGTGTGTGTGGTGTATACGTATATGGACATGTGTATCTGGGTGCATGTGTTACATGTGTGTAGAGGCCAGAGGTCAATGCCAGGAGTCTGCCTCGATTACTCTCTACCAGTGGTCTCGGCCACCATCATGCCTTCCATGCCCTCCCTGCTAATCTCTTAAGAAAGTGTATGCTGGCTAGGCTTTTTGTTTGTTTGTTTTCTTGCTTGCTTGTTTGCTTGCTTTTTGTCAACTTGGCCCAAGCTAAAGTTACCTAGAAAGAGGGAGCTACAATTGAGATAAATGCCTCCATCACAATGGCCTGTATATACATTTAAGAGGCATTTTCTTGATTAATGATTGATACGGAAGAACTTAGCCCACTAAGGTCAGTGCTACCCCTGGACAGATGGTCTAGGATTGTATAAGAAAGCAAACTATGCACTCACTGGTAAGTGGATATTAGCCCAAAAGCTCGCAGTACCCAAGATACAACCCACATGAAGCTCATGAAGAAGGAAGACCAAAGTGTGGGTGCTTCGGGCCTTCTTAGAAGGAGTAACAAAATACTCATGGGAGCAAATATGGAGACAAAGTGTGGGACAGAAACTGAAGGAGGGGCCGTCCACAGACTGCTCCACCTAGGTACCAGTCCCATGTGCAGTCACCAAAGGCAGACACTGAGGTGGATGCCAGGAAGTGTATGCTGACAAGAGCCTGATATAGCTGTCTCCTTAGAGGTCTGCCAGAGCCTGAAATATACAGAGGAGGATGCTCACAGCTAACCATTGAACTGATCATGGGGTTCCCAATGGAGGAGTGAGAGAGAAGACTGAAGGAGCTGAAAGGGTTTGTGGCCCCATGAGGAAAGCTACAAAACAAACCAACCAGAGCTCCCAGGGTCTAAACCACCAGCCTGGGAGCACGTAGGGAGGGACCCATGGCTCCAGCTGTATATGTAGGGGAGGATGGCCTTCTCAGGCATAGTTGGGAGAGGAAGTCCTTGGTCCCATGAAGGCTGTACACTGTGTGTGGGAGAATTCGAGGGTGTGGAGGTGAGAGTGGGTATGTGGGTGGAGGCACATCCTCATAGAAGCAAGAGGAGGGGGGATGGGATAGGGGGTTTCTGGATGGGGGGGAAATGGGAAAAGGGGATAACATCTGAAATGTAAATAAAATATCCAATTAGAAAATTTTAAAAAAGAAAGAAAGAAAGCAGAGTAAGCAAGTCATAGGGAGTAAGCCAGTAAGCAGCACTCCTCCATGACTTGTGTTCCTGACTCCAGGTTCCTGTCCTGACGTTCCCACAATGACGGGCTGTGATAGAGCCACATAAACCCTTTCCTCTCTCACATTGGGTTTGGTCAATGTTTAATCACAGCAACAGAAACCTAACTAGACAGAAACCTAACTAGACAGAATCCTAACTAGAACAGGGTATGTATAGCTGACCTACTTTCTTCTTCCCTCCACTATTTCCTTCTTTTCTCCTTCCCTCTTTTTTTTCAACAGTCACTTGCTAGTTTGTTTGTTTGTTTATTTTTCAAGACAAGATTTCTCTGTGTAAATGTCTTGTCTGTCCTGGAACTGTCTTTGGAGACAAGGCTGGTCTCAAACTCACAGATATCGACCTGTCTCTGCTTCCTGAGTGCTGGGATTATAGGTGTGTGTCACCACTGCCCAGCTGGAATATTCACTTTTAATGTGTGTGTGTGTGTGTGTGTGTGTGTGTGTGTGTGTGTGTGTGTGTCTAAGTTTTAATCATTATTAAGTCTATTGAGGTACTGGAGATCAAACCCAGGGCCTTGTTGCCTACACTAACAAAGTGTTCTATCACCCAGCCATACCCTTGGCCTTATGTTTTTCATTCTTCACTGATACATAATAACTGTTTTTACTAAAGAACAGTGATATCTCGGTATCTACACATCAATGTGCAATGACCAGATCAGGGTTATTGGATTCATCACCGCAGACAGTTAGTGTTTCTTTGTGTCGGGCACGTTAAAAAATCTCTCTTAGCAAACGCTTTTGAAATACACAACCAATTGCTGACACAGGTATCCTACCCACCATGAGACAGAACACTAAAAGTTCTTCCTCCTAGCCAACTGCAACCTTGTGCCTGTTAGCTGTCCTTTCTCTGTGATTACTGCTCCACACTGTTTCAAGTCTATGGCAACTGTGATGTTTATTCTTGGTTGTCAACTTGACTATATCTGGAATTAACTAAAACCCAAGTGGCTAGGTAGACCTGTGAGGGATGTTTTTCTTAAGCCATTTGCGTGGGAAGATCCACTTTTAACCCAGATTGAGGTGGGAAGATCCATCTTAAATCTGGGCCACACCTTCTGCTGGCAGCGTATATAACAGACATGGAAGAAAAAAAGCTTGTTCTGTGCCTGCTTGCTCTTGCATTCACTAGCAAGTTCATTTCTTCACTGGCATTAGAGCCTACTTTGGGGTTCTGGTGTATGCTGAAGACCAGCCTCCTGGACTGAGCAACTACTGGATTTTTGGACTTTCCATTAGTAACAGTATTGTTGGACTAGCCTGTAATTATATATATATGCACATATATGTATACACACATAATATTTACACACACATAATATTTACAGTAACCATTGTTCTACCTACTTCTATGAGATCTGTTGAGGCTGGAGCTGTAACTAAGTTTAGAATGATTACTTAGCCCTAAGTTTATTTCCTAATACACACACACACACACACACACACACACACACACACACCAAACTGTAAAATCTGTGCATCTATTTCTTGGCAGTTGTCTTGTTGCTTAAATATTTTGTCTCAATTGAAATGTTCATTTCTGGGCTGGAGAGATGGCTCAGCGGTTAAGAGCACTGACTGCTCTTCCAGAGGTCATGAGTTCAATTCCCAGCAACCACATGGTGGCTCACAACCATCTGTAATGGGATCTGATGCCCTCTTCTGGTGGGTCTGAAGACAGCTGCAGTGTATTCCTCATATATATAAAATAAATAAATAAAATCTAAAAAAAAAAAAAGAAATGTTCATTTCTTGCCGGGCATTGGTGGCGCATGGCTTTAATCCCAGCACTTGGGAGGCAGAGGCAGGCGGATTTCTGAGTTTGAGGCCAGCCTGGTCTACAGAGTGAGTTCCAGGACAGCCAGGGCTACACAGAGAAACCCTGTCTCGAAAAACCAAACCAAAAAAAAAAAAAGTCTTACTCACAGGCTTCAGGAAGTTCCTGATAGAAGACTCACAAGGCCCCTTCCCCAAGATTACACAAGCAATAACGATTTCTGGGATGGAAAGATGATCCATGGGTCAAGCTGCCTGCAAGTCATGTCAGAAGCTCCTCGGAAGCTTCTTTTGTGAATCATCGCGATGCTGGGGTAGGTTTTGTAGTGACACAACTGCCTTTGACTCATTCTGCTCCTGTAATTCCAAAAATGTCCCAGGTTCTGTGAGCTCCACTTGCGTGAAATCATTTATTTCATTTGTTGTTGATGAATAAGCATTTGTTCAGATTTCTTCAAGAAAAGTCATGCAACCTCACACATACATGTGCATGTAAGCGTGTGTGTGTGTGTGTCTGTGTGTGTGTGTGAGGGAGAGAGAGACAGAGACAGAGACAGAGACAGAGACAGAGACAGAGAGACAGACTTGTGTATCTTGATATATATGCACACATTTGTGGAGGCTTTCACCTTATTGTTTGGGGCAAGGTCTTTCACTGAAACTGAAGCTCACCAATCGGTTAGGCTGGCTGGCCACTGAGCTCCCAACTCATTTGTTTCTGCCTCCCCAACACTGAGATTACAGATGCTTGTCACCATGCCCTCTTTTTTCTTTCACTTGGATGCTGAGGACTGAACTCAGGTCCTCATGCTTAGCCCACGAGCACTTTACTGACCAAGCCGTCTATCTGCCCAGCTTTACACAACTTCTTTAACAGTTAAAATTTTTTCTTAAAATTAGTTTTATTTTTTGAGAACATCTCTATTTCCTTCCATGTCTTCCTTCTCAAATTCGTGATCTTTTCTTTAATTATTATTATTACATGTATGCGTACAAGTATATGCATATATGTAACATATATGTACATATGTATATATAACCTACTAAATCCAGGTAGCTTTACCCCTGTGTTCATGTGCCCAATTTGAGATTGTATAACCTATGTGGGAGCTTGTTCCTGGAAAGAACTGATTCTCTCACACTGATTATCTGTAGCTCTCCATCTAGGTTTGGGACTACCCACAATTTCCCCCTCTTCACATTGGCATGCTAATTGGTGATGTCATGCTGGTCTAGTTCAAGCAATGGTATTGTTGAGAGTTCATGGGTGCATTTTGTCTGCCATGTCTAGGAGGAAGAGTTGAGATCTTAAGCCATGGTAGTGCATGTCTCAGACAAATTTTAAGGAAAAGGATTCAAGAATTCCAGGACAGCCTTGGCTACATAATGGGAGGCCAGCCTGAGCTACATGAAACTGCTTTCAAAACATAAAACAAAACAAAAACATCAAAAAATTTGAAATGTTAAGCCTCCCTTCCTCTCATGGGGTCTATGAAGCCCATAAGCAATAATTAAAAGATTATCAATATTCAAACAAAAGGTCAAGCAGAGTAAACTTCACAGCAGACCCTCCAATAAGAGACACCCATTACTTCTGTGGGTCTTTTTTGGGTTTTTTTTGGTTTTTTTTTTTTTTTTTTTTTTTTTTTTTTTTTTTTTTTTTTTTTTTATGTGCTGAGGATCAAACCTTGGTTTCTGTAGCAAGCATTGTCAACTGAGTGACATCCCCAGGCCTGAGATGAAGCTTTTTAAACAGTAGGCTTTCTCTGGCCTCTTGAATGTCTGGCAAGGGAATGGGATGGACTGAAAAGGACCAAGCTGCCCTTTGCACCTTGTACTCTTGCTCAAGGCAAATTTCATTCCAGCAGGTATGACTCTGTTTGAAAGTCAGCATAGCAACACCTATTAAGGAGTCTGGTGGGGCAAAACAATGAAATGGTCAGCATGGAGGAGGTGAGACACGGGAACAGAAACCTGGGATTTCTCGGTAAGAGGCCAGAAGATGTGCCAAGCACACCTGTAATCCCAGCACTCTGGAGGCAGAGGCAGGCGAATCTCAGTTGGAGGCCAGCCTGGTCTACAGAGTGAGTTCCAAGACAACTAGAGATACACAGAGAAACCATGTCTTGAAAAAAAAAAAGCAACTAAACAACCCTCCCCATAAGAACGGGGAGCAGAAGATGGCTACCAGGAATCCAGGACTGAATCTTTGAGCTCTGCGCCTCAGTAAATAAAATGGAGAGTGACCATCAGACTCTTGCCTCCACACAAACACATCACATACACATGTGTGCTCATGCACATGTGAACATGCATACACACACAGATGCACACATCACACAACACATCTAAAAAATGTATGGTTGTCCTTGGCTACAAGGACCAGCTCAGCTACAAGCAACCCTGTCTCAAAAGAGGGGGGGACAAATGAACGAAAGCCTAAACCATCAAGTAAATTGCTTTTTCTCATTAATAATTTATGTTGGATGTATTTCCATGCTGCTACATGGGTGTTTTCCACTCTTAAAGTTATGAGTACTTCATGACTGAACTATAACTTGGGTAACTGGCCTCCCTCTAAAGGACACTGAGACGATTTCCAGTCTTTAGTGTTTTCTTGTATATACATGAAATTTTGCACATGTGTAAATATTTCTCGAAGGTAATCAGATAGGGTTGGAATTAATGCTCAAATGGTTTGTGTGTTTACAAATTTGATAGTTTGGGGGTTATATGCTATGCGCATGTGTGGACACACATATACACATGTGCCAGAGGGGACATCAGCTGTCTTCTCTCTTACTGCTTTATTCTCTTGAATCAGAGTATCTCACTGAACCTGGAACATGAAGTTTTCCAGCTAGGCTGGTGGCCAGCAGGCCCCAGTGCTCCTCGTGTCTCTAACCCCTTCTTCCAGCAGCAGAATTGGTTTCCTTTGGCCAATGTGACTTTTTACACAGATGCTTGGACAGTCAGAGCTCTGAGACATGGCCCAACCATTTTCACTCTATACTTTGTGTCAGAAAGGTTGACACGGTGACTGCAGGAAACCAGCTCAAGGAAATGATTCTTGCCCGCCCAGGAGGCCAGGTCAGGCCGAAGCCGAAGACAGCTAGATCACATCTCTCATGAAGTTGTATGAAGCTGCTAACTTTATTTATGGAAGCTCATTAAATAACTTCTACAGTTTGGAACATTCTATTTCCTATAATCTATTTCCAGTCTCCTATAGAGCTAAAAATGTAAACTCTAACGTTTTTTAATTAGACTTTTTATTGATTCTGTGGGAATTTCACATTATATACCCCAATCCCAATCATCTCCCTGTTCCCTCATACCCATCCCAAACACGTATTTGTTGATAGACTGACTTATTTTTTGGGAGGCTGGTGCTGGGGATTGAGTCCACATGTTTAACCACTGAACTACTTACATACATAGTCCTTGCATGGTTTTTGTTTTCTGTTTTAAAATATCTTACTTACAGGATGGAGAGCTAGCACAGTATTTAAAGAGTGTGTACTGATCTTGCAGAGAATCTGAGTTCACTTCCCAGCACACAGGTTGAAAAGCTCAGAACAGCCCACAACTCTGGCTTCCAAGGGCACAGTTCATATGGGATGGGGCACATAAGTATCACAGCATGTGGGTGGAGGTCATAGGAAGACTTCGGGGAGTGAAGTCTCTTTTTTCATTTTAACACGTGAGTTCTAAGGATCAAACTCAGATGATCAGGTTTGACAGCAAGCACTTTACCCACTGAGCCATTTCATGGGCCCCCTACATGTATTTTAAATGTAAATGGCATGTTGAATTTGAAGAATGTTGTCTTAGACATACTAGAAAAGTCAAAAGTGAACAGGAGCACTAAGTCGTCTATCAGATTACACCGCCATCTTTCTTAAGTCTTCAGGCTCAGTTCTGAATTTGGTAGCAGTTCTGAATTTGGTAGATTTTTCTCTCTAATAGTGTTTGGCATTCCGAGTGGCTCTTGAGTCCTAGCCTGCATATTCAAAATGAATAACAATACCCTATTATCATAGCTGATTCCTGCTTTAATCATTCTTGCAGAACCTCTTCACATTCCAAGACAATCCAAAATGCAGATAGAAACAGCTGAGTTAAGGTTTAATCCTCCAGCGTGCTCCTTCTTTTATTCGTATTAAGCTCTATGGACGCTATCAGCAAAGGAGATTCAGTAACACGCACACTCTGGAAGAACTGAGCATTACCGACAAACAACTGCGTAGTGCTTGAAGCAAAGGCATGACAAGCATCTTTGTACGGAATCTTTTACCCACCCATTTATTTAGCACAGGTCATGTGTCCATCTTTGCAGCTTGGAGGAGAGGAACAGAATTTGCTTGTGCACTGCAGCAAGCCTAAAAGAGGTTTATTCCCCTCCCCCCACCCTTTGCAAAGTCCATGGTCACAGGACTCTTGAAAAGCCTCCCGGCAGCAGATAATGTTATTTATTCATCTGGAAAATAACCAGAGCCCATTTTTCATGAATGATTTGCCCTCCCAGATGTTTCTGAAAATAGGCAGTTCAATATATCAGTCCTGGAATCCTAGGAGTGCATAATACATTGTTAAAGGTCCTTTCAATAGAACATTCCGCATCTATACTTAATAACACCAGTAATCTAGACAGTCTTCCTTCATATCTTATATGCAGGTTGATGATGATGATGATTATTTTGCCAGTATTTGGAGATGGAGTGCAAGCTATTGAGCTCTGCTACTGACCTATATCTCAAGCCCTTGTTTTTGTTTTTCTTGGGGACAAGGTCCCACTGTATACCTTAGGACAACCTTGAATCCACAGATCCATTTGCCTCTGCACCCCAAGTACTGAGATTATAGGCGTAGGCCATGCCACACCCAACACTTGATCTTATTTCTTCCTTGTGTGTGTTTTTTTCTTTTCCCAATAGCAGTGGCCAATGACTCACTAGTTAGTACCCAGGGTTACATTCCCAGAGCAGGCCTGAGGTTGGCAGTGAAAATCAAGTGTCTGTGCATTCTCCTTAAAACGCAGCCTCTGCTGCAATGGGTTCCTGTAGAGCTTGACAGTCCACATTTCTGATATACTAGAGGTGACGGATGCCTTGCTGTTCATCTGAGGACCACATGTTGATGGCAAAGGTGTCTGCCCTATAACCTCAGAGAGGATAAAACATTTACAGCCCTGACTCAAAGTGCAAAAGCAATAAGGAAAACTATTTGATAAACTTGGTTCCACTAAAATAACTCATTGCATGCAGAAATGTCTGCAATAGGACAAAAAGGAAAAAAAAGGAGGGGGGAACGCAGTTTCAGCTTGTATCATGAAGAGTTACTATCCTCAATATATGAGAGGCTTTTTAAAACAGAGAAGACTAATAATCCTAGGAAATGCTCTAATAGTAGGAGAAATAAGTTGAAGCAAAAGAAATGCAAATGGTTCTGAGCCATGTAGAAAGTCTTCAATCTTATTCACAGTAAGAGAAATGCAAATTCAAGCTTCATTGAGACCATCTCTTTCCTACCAAGTTAGACGACTCCAAAAGTTTCACAGCTTTCCCTATTGGTATTTCCTTTCCTTAGGAATTTATTCCAAGGGTGCATTATGAAAACATAAAAACACAAATCTACATATTCCAGCATTCTGCATAGAAACAAAACACTGGCAATAACCTTCTTCCCTATTGGAGGCTTAGTTGAATGAGTTCTGATACATCTATTCAGTGGGGTACCATTTAAGAATAAAAGGGGATAAAGAATATTTCTATGCATGCATTGCTGTGAAATATTCTCTGGGATAGAATGTTAAGCATACACCAAGGGGAAAAAAAAGGCAAGGCAGAAAAATAAAAGGATGGAATTAACTAGTTTAGTAAGCAAGGAAGACAATAAGGCAGGCATGGTGTCACATCTTCATCCTAGCACTACAAAGATTCAAGATTATCCTAGGCTATACATCGAGATCTTGTTGTTCCCCTCCCGAAAAAAAACCCCACCACCACTACCAAGAGCTGGGGCTATAGGTCACTGGCAATGGAGAGAACAGGAAAGCAAAAGTTGTTTGAAGGAGAAAATGGAAAAAATAGAAGGGGTCGTTAACTGGGAGTATAGAAGAAGCACAACATACACACATACATATACGGTTTAAATGAAAATTTCCCAGCTGAAGTGGTAAACTGGTAATGTTCCACCCAAGAGGCACAGACTATCTAACAAAACCTACAACACCAGGCATGCGAAGCCTTTATGAGTTATTGGTCAGGGGAGTCCAAGAGAACACTCTAGGCTATTGCTGTTGCCCTTGACTGCCTCCGAGACCTTGAAGGACCCAGAGAATCTGAAGGGGACCTGACCTGAAAGCCTGAGGACTAGTTTTAATGGAAACAGAAGGTGCCATGCAAGCGTCCAAGGGAGGGAAGCAACCCATAGTCCTACTCAGCACACCTTTGAACCACAATGGCCAACATTAACCCTAAACGTGCAATAACGTCACTCCTATCTTGGGTACAACCAATAGCTCTCAAATTAGATTTAAGGTCCACTCAACAACAGGGAAATCATCCCTGGTCAACTACTCAGGGCTAGTGAGCCCATGGATCTTGGAAGAGAACTTAAAACTGCCACTTTCTTAATCTAGCACAATTCCTAACCACATCCTAAATATTTATTCTTATAGCCATGGACAAATGTAATCCTCACCTCTCTTCCAAGAAACTTCTCTTTGCAACGGATGAAGACCATTACAGAAAACCTCAGCCAATCAGAATGCATCGAATGAGTGATTGTGTGGTGCCCAGCCCTAACCAATAGATCTACAATACAACTGAAATCCAGAAAGATTGACATATGAAAGGGCATCTTCCAGTAAAGGTGATCCAAGCACACCTGGGGGCATCTTAGTAATTTGGTTCCTAATTTTAAAGAAAAAGAATTAGGCAAGCAGTGGTGGTGCACGCCTTTAATCCCAGCACTTGGGAGGCAGAGACAGGTGGATTTCTGAGTTTGAGGCCAGGCCAGCCTGGTCTACAGAGTGAGTTCCAGGACAGCCAGGGCTATACAGAGAAACCCTGTCTCGAAAAGAACAAAACAAACAAACAAAAAAAGAATTATGCAGGCAACATCAAGCTCACTGCTAACTTTTCTGTTAATTTAATAACATATTTTTAAAAACTGTGTTTATAACTCTTGAATCTAAGGCTTAGGGAACCTCCCCAACCATTGGAGGTGGGGGGTAGAAAGATTGAAAGAACCTCAGAAACAGGATGTCTGCTGGGAGATTGCATCTCCTAGAAATATCAGGGAAGCCACACCCATGAACTTTCAACATGTCTGCCTAAACAAGACCTGAACAGGGACACCACCAACGGACATGCAAGAGAGAAATACCAGAGAGCCCTAACCCTAGACAAGGAGTTATATACAACTAAGGAATGTTGAAAGCACCTTCACATACAAAGTGGTCAGCCCTGAAATCATATATATACAAGTAACATTAAACAAATTGAGCAGATTGTGGTGTGTGTGTGTGTGTGTGTGTGTGTGTGTGTGTATTAAAGAAAATGAGGTCAGAGGCCATGGATTTGAGAAAGAGTAAGCAAGGGGTGAGGTACATGAGAGGAGTTGGAGGGAGGAAAGGGAAAGGGGAAAATAATGTAAATATACTTCATTTCGAAGAATATTTAATAAAAACACTTGCATAAGACTGGGCTCATCAAAGCCAGGCAGTGGTGGCGCACGCCTTTAATCCCAGCACTTGGAAGGCAGAGACAGGCGGATTTCTGAGTTCGAGGCCAGCCTGTTCTACAGAGTGAGTTCCAGGACAGCCAGGGCTACACAGAGAAACCCTGTCTCGAAAAAACCAAAAAAGAAAAAAAAATCTGGGCTCACCAAAGGTCCATCATTGATCGGGGAGAGCCTCATAAGGTCAGCCCTCCCAACAAGTTATGGGCAGTTAATGACTTCTGGGGCGATGGAGGCATTTTCTTCAGTGGAGTAGCCACTGGTAAATGGCTCGAGAGCTGAGAACTAACCTCCCACCAAGTTCATGCAAGCAATTCTCAAGGAACTCCCTGGATCCCACCCAAAAACTGGAATCCAGGGAAGGAGAAAGGGAATAGTTTAGAACAGGGGTTTCAGCTGCAGGGAGCAAGGGCCAAGAGAAGGTAATGAGGTACACATAACAAACATACACATGTATGAACTCGTCCAAAAAGACATTGATAATAAAATGATTGAAAACGTATTAAAGTGCAATATTTACAAGTCAAAAGCAGGAAACTGCGGAGATGGCTCAGAGAATAAAGGTTCTCACTGCCAAATCTGACTGCTTGACTTGAGTTTGAACCCACATGACAGGAGAGAACTGACTTCTCCCTAAGTTACACTCTGACTGCCACATGTAGTCCCTGTCGAACCAATGTAGGTGTGAGCTTATGCACGTGCACGCACACACATATTCACACACACTCACACACACATACTCACACACATGCATGCACACACATACATACACTCACACTCACACATGCATGCATGCACACACACATGCTCACACACTCATATACATACACTGATAAAAGAATGTAATAACAGCTTTTAAAAATTAAAAGGAGAATGAAACAAAAATTTTTTGTAATGACTTGTTGGATTAGCCAAATAGAAATTATTTCAAGTAAACTTTTTATCTTTTAGAAGAATTATTTTACATTTCATGTATATGGCTGTTTTGCCTGCATGTATGTTTGTGCGTCACGTGCATGCCTGGTGTCGGTGTCTGGTCCCCTGAGGAGACCAGAAGAAAGTGTCAGATGCCATCGATTTAGAATTACAGAAAGCTGTGAGCTACCATGTAGGTGCTGGAACTCAAACTCATGTCCTCTGTAGGAATAGCCAGTGCTCCTAACCACTGAGCCATCTCTTCCATTCTTCAAGTGAGCTTTAAGAGATAGTTATTTGATTCTGGTTTCTTTTTTCCTTTTTTTCTAGACAATGTTTCTCTGTATAGCCCTGACTGACCTAGAACTCACTCAGTAGACCAGGCTGGCCTCAAGTTCGCAGAGATCCACCTGCCTCTTCCTCCCAAGTGCTGGGATTAAAGGAGTGTGCCACCATTGCCAGACTTGATTCATAGTGTCTAGTGAGATATAATGTAACTATTAAAAAAATTCCAATATTGTTTTTTGGTTTTTTCTATTACTATAAATAGGCTATATATTATGTAATAATATAAATGTGGCTATGAAGTTTATAATTATATCTACAAATAGCATCCACAATTATAAAGCTTATAGTAGTGTTAGGATTTTTAGCATGGGAGAGAAAAATATAAAATTAAACTCTGATTCTATGAATAGGCACTTCCAGGATAGATGATGTTTTCTTTGTGGATGCATGTTTGTATGTACATGTCCAAATGTGTATGGGATTATGTGTGTTTGCACAACTGTACACACGTGTCTGATGGCCCTAACTTGACATTTTGTGTCTTTTTCCATCACTTTCGACGTTACTTACTGAGACTGTTTTTCACTGAACTTGGAGCTTGCCAATTCTGGCTAGTCTAACCACCCAACTTGTCCTGTGGCCGGGCTCTGTCTCTGCCTCTCTGGAGCTGGAGTTTAGGCTTCTGCCACTATGCCTGTCCTCCTACCATGGGGGTTCTGGGAATCTGAACTCCAGGCTTCACACTTGTGGGGCAAACACTTGAAATGCTGAACCATCTCGCCAGACCTATGATCTATTTCTCTGAACCCTTCAGCACAGGACGCTGATATAATGAAATAGGAAATATGTATAGAAGATAATTCTGAGGTATGAATACTCCAGGAAAGGCAACAGTGAAGTCAGCAAAGCTGACAGCTGAACCAATCTCCCTCCCTCCCTCCTTCCCTCCCTCCCTCCCTCTCTCTCTCTCTTTCTTTCTCTCTTTCTTTCTTTCAACTAGTTAATTGATTTTTATGTGAATAGTTGTTTTGCCTGTATGCATGGATATACTTGGTGCCCTCAGAGGCCAGAAGAGGATCTTCTAAAACTGGAGTTAGAGGTGGTTTTCAGACACCATGTAGGTGCTGGGAATCAAACCTGGGTCCTCTGAAAGAGCAGCAAGTTCTTTTAACCACTGAGCCATCTCTCTAGTCCCCAACCTACTCTTTTATTTAATTATTATTTTTTTGTACTTACTCACTTTAAACCTACTTTCTTGTAAAGCATGCTTTTTCCTTGTAAGAACCACTGACAGTCAAACTCTATTTATTCAGATACCAGTATTTGGCAGGCATTTTCTTGAAATTAAGTGAGCCTGTCACTTCAAGGAAAATAATTTGACAGTAGTTGCTGCCAATGATAAAATTCAAGATTTCAAGAGAAAAAAAATGCAATTTTAGAAATCTTGTATACACTCCTGTGAGTTTTATATCCTTTCAATATTTAAAGACTTTCCTGATGACATTGGTGATGATATTCATAAACGTTTTTTAAAAAGAAAAAAAAAGAATTGATGTAGCTGTGTGTGGTAGCACACACCTTTAATCCCAGAACATGAGAGGCAGAGACAGGTGGATCTCTGTGAGTTCCAAGCCAACCCAGTCAGATCTACATAGTGAGCTCCAGGACAGCCAGGGCATTACATAGGGAGACCCTGAACTACTGCTTTTGAAATGACTCATGCACGGTATTACAAAATTGTAGATGGATAAAAGATCTGTTCAAAGTACACGACAGATTTTAATGGAGCAATATAAAAAGTATCTTGGTGTAGTTTCAAGTTCCACATTGCAATTAACCTTTAAAATGCCCTCACTTCCTTCTGAAAAGAATGCCCACAATGGTCTGTAGAGGTTATTTGAAATGTCTCCCCTGAGCTGGGGCTATAGATGCAGCTCAGTAGAAGAGCAAGTACATTTCGAAGTCTCTGGCTCCAAGCTGGAGAGATGGTTCAGTGGTGGAGAGCACTTGCTCATGTAAAGGACCTGGATACAGTTCTCAGTACTCACATGGTAGCTCAAAACCATCTGTAAATCCTATTCCAGGAGGCCCTCTTCTGGTCTCTATGGACACAGACATACATGCAGGCAAAACACTCATACATATAAAATAAATCAATCTAAAAAAATAAAGATCCATGGCTCCCATCCTCAGCAGGATGTTCCTTTATTTTCCAACTCTGTATGAATCTGCATATTCCTTAGATATTAATATTTTTTTTTGGTTTTTCGAGACAGGGTTTCTCTGTGTAGCTCTGGCTGTCCTGGAACTCACTCTGTAGACCAGGCTGGCCTCGAACTCAGAAATCCACCTGCCTCTGCCTCTCAAGTGCTGGGATTATAGGCGTGCGCCACCACCGCCCGGCAGATATTAATATTAATACTTCAACTAAAGCAATGGATCTGATAGACTGAATATAAAAGACATGAGAATTCACTCTACCCATCATCTAAGCCACAGATTAAAGAGATTTACATAAATGTACAGTGCCAATTTTTCTCCATGATTGTTTTGGGAATATCATAAATTTTATTACTCATGCTATACTTATGATTTTTTTAGTGTATGCTTTTGTTATCTAATTTGAAACAAGATCTCAAGTAGCCTTGAAGTGGAAACTTCTAGTTCTTTTGAAAGTTCTGTCAAAGGTGTTGTTTTGCTGGGGCACACAGGTGAAAGGATGTACTCATTTACCCATTCTGCATCACTAAATAAAAACTTGGGAGGGCCCAGAGCACATTTATTGCTGTGAATCTAAGCAGTATTGGGACATGCATCTAAAAATAACAATATTTTACATTATTTCAAGGGAATTCTTCTTCTATTCAATGTATTTTCTATTATTCTGGAGTGGTGGCTCAGAGACAAACAGCAATTACTGCTTCTCCAGAGGACACTGGCTCAGTTACAGTACTCACACTTACAGGGTGGCTCATGACATTCTGCAACACTGGTTCTAGTTGATCTGCAACCTCCTCTGTCATGAGAGAATTCATTGAGAATATTACTTTTTTTTGTCCTGTTTACTTAACTTAGTGTCTCTATGTATTTACATGACAATAAAAAAATCTCTTACAAATTAAAAAAAAAAAAGAATCACATCAGGGCCTAGTACATCCCAGGCATGCAATCTACCAACTAATCTACATCTCTATAGCTTACCATTATTCTTTCCTTCTTTCTTTCTTTCTTTCTTTCTTTCTTTCTTTCTTTCTTTCTTTC